>NC_081433.1:57645621-57967496 GCF_949786415.1 Peromyscus eremicus
AATGTTCTAATTAATCTATGAAGCACAGCCAAAATTAATGAATGCTTAGGTTGTGAAGTATGGAGGAAAGGGGAAGCTGGACATGAATCTTAATCAGATAAAGCAGAACGAGCTATTTCTTAAAGACCCCAATCCGCTAGATAAAGAAAGTATAAAGGTTCAGGAACTTCTAGGGAATGAACACTCACCCATTAGGAATCCTTTAAGAATCCCAACTAGGGCTGGAGAGATGGCTCAGTGGTTAAGAGCACTGGCTGCTCTTCCAGAGGTCCTGAGTTCAATTCCCAGCAACCACATGGTGGCTCACAACCACTTGCAGTTAGATCTGGTGCCCTCTTCTGGCCTGCAAGGACACATGCAGGCAGAACACTGTATACATAATAAATAAATAAACCTTAAAAAAAAAAAAAAAAAAAAAAAAAAAAAGAATCCCAACTAAAGTGATTTATGGTAGAAAATGTTATCTCATAGGAGGCAGATGATGGGCCCCTCTGTTGAGGAAGTTCAGCATGGGAAACTTAAGGACTACAACAGAATCCCTTCCCCTTACAGGAGTAAAAGTACAAGAGTCCATATTCCAGCAGGTAAAAAGGTTTATATTAAAAGAGATATGTGGTGAAAGAACTAAGAAAAGACTTAGAGAGGATCTGCAGCATCCAAATTGGCTAAATGGGTCATGGGAACCAGAAAAGTAAAAATGTATAATAAACTAGAAAGCTGCTGAGATAAGATAAGGGACACAGCTGCAACCACAAGAAGTCTACACAAGTCTAGGGACTGTACTAAGTTTAGAAACCACAAACTGCTCTTTGGGTCATAAAGTTCTTGTGGGTGAAGGGATATGTCTAGCGCTGATTAATAATCGTGTGCTTGCTGTTTTTCAAAGATGATGTAATTGAATTATTGCCAAGCTCTTGTTGTTCCTTGAATGACTCGATAGTTTTCTTTTCTGTATATAAACTACTGATTTGCAGAAGTAAAATTGCAGCAGATTCAAACCACTTCTGAGTGTGTTGTCTGTCTGTCATTCGCTGAATCCTTGCTTTCCTGACTACCCAAGCCCTGGTTCTCCTACGGTCGTGGTACCCCTGATGGGCCAGTCCGTGGCAGGTAAAGATATTTTCCCATCCTATAGGCTGTTGCTTTGTTCAAATTGATGGTATCCTTTGTTATGCAGAAGCTTCTTAGCTTCATGGATTCCATGTATTAATTGTTGGTGTTAATGTGTGTACTATTGGTGTTCTGTTCAGAAAATTCTTTCCTGTGCCAATGACTTCAAGCCTATTCATCACTTTCTCTTCTGTCACATTCAGGGTATCTAGTCTTATGTTGAAGCCCTTGATTCATTTGGAATTGAGTTTTGTGCAGGGTAGTAGTATGGATCTATTTGCATTCTTCTACATTTAGCCATCCAGTTTAACTAGCACCATTTATTGAAGATGTTTTCTTTTTCCCATGTGCATTTCTGGTTTCTTTATCAAAAATGAGGTGTCTGTGGATGTGTGGGTTTATGTCTGGTTCTTCAGTTTGATTCCACTGATTAACATGTATGCCTTTATTCCACCTCCATACTATTTTTATTACTGTAGCTCTGTAATATAACTTGAAATCTGGGGTGATAACTCCAGCAGTTATTTTATTGTTCAGAACCATTGTTAGCTATCCTGGGATTTGTGTTTCCATATGAAGTTGAATTTTTTTTTTAATTTCTGTGAAGTTCTGTGCCAATTTTTTAATAAGGTTATTTGTTTTCTTGATATTAAGAATTGGAATTTTGATTAGGATTGTGTTGTATCTGTAGAATTTGGTAGAATGGCCATTTTCACAATATTAATCCTGCTTATCCATGAGAATGTGATCCCAAGATACTTTCTGAAGCTGTTGTGAAAAACATTGTTTCTCCCTGATTTCTTTCTCAGCCTGTTTGTCGTTTGTTTATAAGAAGGCTGTTGGTTTTTATGTAATTTTGAATCCTGCTACTTGTTGAACGTGTTTGTCAGCTGTAGAAGTTTCCTGTTGAAGTTTTTAGGGTCCTTTATGTATAAAATCATACCATCTGTAAATAATGATACTTTGAATTTTTCTTTTCCTATTGTACCACCTTGATGTCCTTCAGTTGTCTCATCTGCTATAGCTAAGACCTTAAGCACTATGTTGAACAGGTAGGAGGGAATAGACAATCTTGTCTGGTTCATGATTTTAGTGAAAATGTTTTGAGTTTCTTTCAGTTAGGATGATGACAGTTGTGGGCTTGTGGTAAATCACCTTTTTTTTTTTTGTTTTTTTTTTTTTGTTTGTTTTGTTTTTTTGTTTTTCGAGACAGGGTTTCTCTGTGTAGCTTTGCGCCTTTCCTGGAACTCACTTGGTAGCCCAGGCTGGCCTCGAACTCACAGAGATCCGCCTGGCTCTGCCTCCCGAGTGCTGGGATTAAAGGCGTGCGCCACCACCGCCCGGCGTAAATCACCTTTATTAAGTCCCTTATATCCCTAGTCTCCCCAGGACTTTTATCATGAGGGGGTGTAGATTTTGTCAAAGGCTTTTTCTGCATCTAATGAAATGACTGTGTGGTTTTTGTCTTTCAGTCTGTTTATGTGGTAGATTAAGTTTGCTGAACCATCCCTACATCTCTGGAATGCATCAAGCCACCTTGAATATGGTGGATAATGTTTTTGATGTGTTATTGGATTTGGTTTGCAAATATTCCATTGAAAGTTTTTTATCTATGTTCATAGGAGATAATGATCTATTCTTTTCTTCTGGTTGGGTCTTTTGTGGATTTGGAATCAGAGTAATAGTGACTTCATAAAAAAGTTAAGAAATGTTACTCTGTTTCTACTTTGTGAGGTAATTTGAAGATTAATGGTGTTCTTTTAAGGTGTGATGTAATTCTGGCCTAAATCCATCTGGCCCTAGGCTTTTTTTTGGTTAAATGTTTCATTACTGCTTCTATTTCACTAGGGGCTTGGAGCCTATTTAAATATTTAAATCTCATCTAGATTTAACATTGGTAAATTATACATGTATCAAAAATGCATACTTTTTTAGCTTTTCCAGTTTTCTGAAATACAGATTTTTAAAGAATATCCACTGTCGTCTGTTGTCATGACTCCTTTTTCATTTTTAATTTTATTCATTTGAACCTTCCCTCAATGTCTCTTAGTTAATTTGGGTAAGGTGATAAACCAGCTTTACTTTAAGATTAGAAGCTGAGGCCGGGTGGTGGTGGCGCACGCCTTTAATCCCAGCACTCGGGAGGCAGAGCCAGGTGGATCTCTGTGAGTTCGAGGCCAGCCTGGGCTACCAAGTGAGTTCCAGGAAAGGCGCAAAGCTACACAGAGAAACCCTGTCTCGAAAAACCAAAAAAACAAAACAAAAAAAAAAAAAAAGATTAGAAGCTGAAAGCAATATGAGGTGTCCAATCAGGACAGCCGGGGGGCGGGGCGGAAGTTCCTCAGCCACCATCCCTTTTCCCTGCGCCGGGGTAGTCGCAGGCTTGCGTGATCCCGGCCGCTGAGGCAGCGGGCGTTCCTCAGCCTGTGTCGCTGCGGGCCGGACCACCTCAGGAGCGACGGTGAAGGCCGTGGGGCGGACCGCGGGCTGTCGGGACAGGCGCACCGGCGGGCGGGGCGGAAGTCCCTCGCCCGCCAGCCTTCTTTCCGGTGCCTCCACAGTCGCAGATGTGTACTGACAGAAGAGGGGGTCGGGATGGTTCGGCCTCCGTAGCCCTGTGACACCTAGTGGCAGGGACAGTTTTGAGGGTCCCAGGGAAGCGCGGGTGCAGACATAGTGTCCGGTGAGTGCATTCGCCGGCCCAGGCTGGAGCGCCCGCGAGCGGAGCGGAAGTCCCTCTCCCGCCATCTCTCTGCCTGCACCGTCACGGTCGCCGTGCTGTCACGTCATCCGTGGGAGCCCGGGGTGACTGAGCCTCGGTGGACGTGTGACCGGCGAGGCCCCGAGCGCAGACATGGTGAGCTCCGAGCGAGCGAGGCGGGCGGGAGAGCGGGCAGGATGGCGGGGGGAAGGAGGGCGGCTCGGTCCCTCTGCTTCCGGGGTGACGGGACCCCGGCGGGACCCCGGCGGCCTCCCGACTGCGCAGCGGCGAAGAGCCGAGGGGCCCCAGGCTCCGGGGGAGGGGATCCGCGGATGCCCAGGGTCCTGGGAGTCTCTGAAGGTCTCTAGAAGCAACATCTAAAACTCCGTGAGTTTGTCCCCCATCCAGATGCTTCTTAGTCCTGAACGTCCCTGCATTGCTTGGTATTTACTGTTTGGCCAACTCGTTAAAAGGGGGTAGTTGCGGCCGGAGTGGAAGAGGCATTTGAGGCCCTCCATGAAGTCATGAATGTTTTTGTCTTAGAACTGCTTGTGGACATTGATTTTAAAGCAGAATGAAAGGCGAGGAGGTGGGGCATGACTTTTATTTCAAGCGAGTATTGGCAATGGGGGAGGGGGGGAGCCTCAGCTACAGTATGTGCAAGCATCTCCAGGGCTGGGCAGAAAAGGCGTTTGGTTTTTAGCTACGGACGGCAATTTTTGGGAAGATGGGACTGTAGCAGCTTCAGCTCTGAAAGTTTCCTCTCAGGTCAGATAAGTTGATGATAAGTTAAAGGGTCCTTCCTGTTCTGGCCCAGGATGGGGGGGTGAATAAAAAAGAAAAGTGACAAGATTGGAGAAAAACTTAAGGAGACTTCACGTAAGTATTTTTTTTTTTATTAATGATGAAGTCGTTGTTTTGAGGCAAAAATGGGTCTCTGGCTAGTTTGTATCCCGCTGAGTAATAGCTTAAAAAATGGATAGATATTTTAAATGTCATCATCTAAGAACAGAGAGGAAAGGCTCCTCAAGAAGAGAGAAGGCATTGTGAGATGGAAGGCCTGTAGTCGGTGCTGTTTACCAAAAGGGAAGTTGAAGGAAAGAAAATAATGTATGTGGAGATGGCTAAATGAAATTTCTTGGCCACTCCGAGTTCCTCTACTCAGTTCCTGGAGTCATATGTATCATGAGCTGTGCCTGTGTGGTGAGATGGTCTCAACGCTCAGGGACAGGTTTAACCTGAATTTGGGTTCCTTTGTGAACTGTAAGTGCTTCCTGATTTTTTTTTTTTTTAAGATTTATTTTTTTTATTATGTATACAGTGTTCTGCCTACATGCATGCTTGCAGGCCAGCAGAGGGCACCAGATCTCATTATGAATGGTTCCTGGGAATTGAACTCAGGAGCTCTGGAAGAACAGCCAGTGCTTTTAACTGCTGAGCCATCTCTCCAGCCCCGCTTCCTGATTTTTTTTTTTTTTTTTTGGTTTTTCGAGACAGGGTTTCTCTGTGTAGCTTTGCGCCTTTCCTGGAACTCACTTGGTAGCCCAGGCTGGCCTTAAACTCACAGAGATCCGCCTGCCTCTGCCTCCCGAGTGCTGGGATTAAAGGCGTGCGCCACCACCGCCTGGCTCCGCTTCCTGATTTTTTAAGCAGCAAGTTTATAGCACTTGAAGCTATAAACTTCCTTTGCAGACTATTTTGTTTTGTTGTTTTGTTTTTTATATGTCCCAAAGGTTTTGTGTTTTCATTATTATTTAGTTCCAGAATTTTGATTTCTTTTTTGATTTCCTCTTTAGACCATTCATCATTCAATAATGAGTTGTTCAGTCTCTGAGTTTGTGTACTTACTAAAAATTTGTTCACTGTTGATTTTAAGTTTTATTGCATTGTGGTCAGATAGGATACATGGAGTTATTTCAGTCTTTCACAATTTGTTAAGTGTTTTTTTTTTGTGACCCAGGATATGGTTTATTTTTGAGAAGCTTCCATGGGCTGCTGAGTAGAATATATATTCTTTGATATTTGGGCGGAATATTCTATAGAATATATAGATATGTTACATTCCTTTGATGTATGACTCTAACACTTAATTCTGATATTTTTCTATTTCTTGTCCAAATAACCTGTCTGTTGGAGACACTGGGGTATTTAAATCACCCCATAGTATTGGATTAGTGTTAATCTGTCTTTAATTCCAATAGTATGATTTTTTTGGATATATTTATTATATATGTATGGATGTCTTGCCTACATGTTTATGTATGCACCACATGCATGTCTGATGCCTGTGGAGGTCAGAAGAGGGCATTCCCTGAAACTGTAGGTACCTTGCAACTGAAGTTATGGATGATTATGAGCCACCATGTGGGTTCTGAGAACCAGCCTTTGGTATGCTTTTTATAAAATGAGTTGCATCAGAACCTTTGCATATGTTTAGGATTGTAATGTCATTTTGGTTCATTGTTCCCTGTTAATCACTATTTGTGCTCTTCACAAGCCTGCATCTTTCTTCACCAGACTGTAGTTTTCTCTTTCACCTAACCCCTACAAAGAGGATCATCTCCTCCCACAAGTCAAAGGTTGGGAAATTCTGCTTCTCCTGCTTTGTTTTTCTCCCTAATCTCCTAAGTCCACCAAGTTTGCTTTTCTGGTCTATCACCCACAGCCACTCACTTTCATCTGTTGCCTTGTTTTCATCCTGTACAGAATCAAACTAGGGCTGACTATCCCTATCTTCCTATCTTAAAGCCTAACCCAATATTCATAGGCTTTAATGTCTCCATCCATTTCTTACAGATTTAAGTTCAAAATTTGACTGTGATCTGAAAATATTGAAGTTGTTTTTTCCTATTTCAATGGATAGCTTTATATCTGCTAGTAGTAGAGAGGGGAACTACAATGCATGTTTCCAAAAGTCAGTTTTTTCGGGCTGGAGAGATGGCTCAGAGGTTAAGAGCACTGACTGCTCTTCCAGAGGTCCTGAGTTCAATTCCCAGCAACCACATGGTGGCTCACAACCACCTATAGTTCGATCTGGTGCCCTCTTCTGGTCATACATGCTGTATACAAAATAAATAAATAAATCTTAAAAAAAAAAAAAAGTCAGTTTTTTCTTTTATTCTATATTAAAGAGATTTGTGATTTATGACATTGTTGTAAAATGCCTGCTATGTGATAAACCAACTTTTTGTTTTCATTTGGGCCAGTTAAATACTGTTATCTTTTTACGTGATCCATTTCTCTCACACAGGTGCACGCTTGCAAATACAATTGTGTTTAGAAGTCAAATGACAATCTCTGTTGTTCAATACTGCATATGCCAGGCTAGTTGGCCCACCAGCTTCCAGGGATTCCCTTGTCTCTACATACCATCTTGCCATAGGAGTTCCTAGACCTTTGATACTGAACTACAAGATTTGATCTATACTGCTGGATGTTGGGGTTTTTTTTTTTTGTTTGTTTGTTTTTTGTTTTTTGCTTTGATTTTATTTTAATTGTGCCTTGATTCTTCCTGTTTCCAGGAAGAAAATATTTAACGTATTTTTTATTTTTACAGGATTCCACAGTTGAAATTGTAAGTATGCCTTACCATGTCTGGCTTTACTTGAGTTCTAGGGAGTTCAAACTCAGGCTTGCATGGCAAGTGCTTTATATATTGAGCCATCATCTAGACCCTCCACTATCTATTCTTTGTTTTTTTTTTAATTCTTCTTTCATACACTATATCCCTATCACAGTTTCCCCTCACTCCACTCCTCCCAGGCCTTCCACCTCCCCTCTCCCTCAGATCCATTCCTCCTCCATTTCTCTTCAAAAAAGAGTAGGCCTCCCTGGGGTATCAGTATAACACAGCATAACAAGATGCAAGTAGATGAGGCACAAACCTTCATATCAAGGCTGGGTGAGGCAACCAGTAGGAGAAAAGGAATCCTAAGAGCAGGCAAAAGAGTCAGAGATACACCTGCTCCCACTGTTAGGAGTCCCACAAAAACACCAAGCTAACAACTTTAAGATGTATATGGAGGACCTAGCACAACCCATGCATGCTCTGTGATTGCCTTTTAAGTCTCTGTGAGCCCCTATGAGATCTGCTTAGTTGATTCTGTGGGTCATGATCTTGACCCCTCTGGCTCCTAGAGTCTTTCCTCCTCCTCTTCCATGGGGTTACCCAATTTCCGCCTAATGTTTGGCTGTTGGTCTCTGCATCTGTTCCCATCAGCTGCTGGAGAAGGCCTGATGATGATTGGGCTAGGCACCAATGATCTATTCTTAATCAGTCTGTTAATGTTATCTTGAATAGTGGGGTATGTTAATTAGCTTTGCATCTCTATACAATATACCTGGGAAAAGCAACTGAAGGTTTTTTTGATGATTAGTCTTCTTATTAAGTTGGTAATTTGGAGTCACCTAGGCGACACACCCCTGAATATGTCTGTGAGAGTATTTGCAGAAAGGTAACTGAGGAGGTAATACCCACTGTGAATCTGTGTGGTACCTATCTTATTTTCTTTTTGTGTTGTTATGATAAAGTGCCCTAGTGAATGCAGTTTAAGAAAGAAAGGGTTTAATTCATAGTTCAAGATATAGTTCATGCTGATGGGGAAGTCAAGGGAGCAGGAACTTGAAGCAGCTGGTCATATTACATCTAAAGGCAAAAGAAAAAAGTAATGAATGCATGCTAGTGTTCATCTCACTTTCTCCATTTTATACAGTCCAGAATCCCATGTCTAGGGGATGGTCTCACCCACAATTAAAATGGATTATCTCAAATCAGTTAGCATAATCAAGATAAATCCCTATGGGTGTACCCAGATGCCCATCTGCCAGGTTATTCATTACTAACCATTACACATAACCATAGTCTGAGATGCCAAGCTGAATAAAAGAGGAAAAAGGAAGAATTCAAGTAGAAACCAGCATTCCCTGCTCTGTTTCCTGATCTTCACTGATGTGGATTCTCTACTGCATGATCCTATCCCCATGAATTCTGCCATGTCTGCCCCCGCCATGATAGACTTTACCCTCTCAAGACATAATTCCAAATAAATCTTTCCTTTCACGAATTGCTTTTAGTCACAGTGATAAGAAAAGTAACTTATACAGGTTGAAAGGTTTATTTTATGTCAAGGTTCAGATGATGCAATCTTGTCACTTAGTTCCATTGCTTGGGGTCTACAATGAGGCAGAACATTATGGCCATGGGAACTAGTATTGGATGAGGAAACTCACCCTCATAATCTATTCTTAAAATATGTGATTGTAAGGCAGCTGGTTATTAACACGTCTGCACTAGTAGTAGTATTGTAGGGGAAATGATAAAGACTTGTATACCAGTAGAAATTGTAAGTTCCATCAGCATACTTGGTGTTTGTTATTGTTGTGCTGTGCTTTACCAAGAGTTCAAAGCTAATGTGGAAATTCTTGTGTTAGAGAGTACAGTTATGGATATAAAATAAGAATGTAATGATCAGGATATATATTAAACATTTAGAGAACACTCACAGATGTTCAGTGTTATGTGTTTCATCTTTTTTTCTGGAAACATCTTGGCTACTTTAGGACTCTGTGACCTTTGAAGATGTAGCTATAAACTTCACTGTCGAGGAATGGGCTTTACTAGATCCTTCCCAAAAGAAGCTGCACAGAGATGTGATGGAGGAAACCTTCAGGAACCTGGCTGCTATAGGTATAAGTGAGATCATACTTCTACTTAATCAATCAGATTATAAGTCTGTCTTGCTCGAAAATGTTGCTCCATGATTTGGAATATGGAAAGGGTAAATTTGGTGATTATATCAGGCATGGTCATGTTAGATTATGAATCAATGTAGAATCTGTTTTTTTGTTTGTTTGTTTGTTTTTCTGTTATAACTTAGTAAATCGGATTTTTCTGGATCTATATTCTAGGAAAACCACAAAAAGACCAGCACATAGACAATGACCACAGATATTCTAGAAGAAATCAAAGGTAACTTTGCCAACTCATGATAATGTGTCTCATAATGTGAAAATGGCCAGTAGTTTTTAAAATCAAGATACCTATCCAAATAAGCCCAGCTTCAAGGTGATATAATCTAAAGCATTTATCTCCAAAAGTGGTATAGCATTGGAAACACTTACAGTATTGCCATGATGTTGCAAGTGATATGTTCTAATGGTTTTGTATATACAAACTTTTGTCCATGCACTAAGTTAATAAAAAAATAATGTATGCCTTCCTTCAGGCTTTGAGTATGAGTATGCAGTATATAGAAAATATAAAGAAATTTTATGTTTACTCTGGAAACAATCTTCAAGAGATATATATATATATAAATCTTAGAAAAATAGTTTTTGCTTAAGCATTTTGCATAAAGAATAATCAAGTACATTTATCTGTGATATAAAGGCAAATGTGACCACTCATGTCCTCATTCCCAGCTACTAGGAGTCTGGAGGAATGTTGAATTTGAAGGTAGCCCATGCATCATAGCAAGAGATTGACCTCAAAACTAAATAAGACTTAAACATTCATCATTTCCAAAATAATTAACCTATGAGAGGTATTAAAAGTCTCATATTGGGTTAGGAAAATGATTCATCAGGTAAAGGTATTCACGACCAAGCTTGATGACCTGAATTCAATCTCTGAGACCCATATAGTAGAAGAGAATCAACGCCTACAAGCTGTTCTCTGACTTGCATAGGTACACCATAACATGTGCACACACAAATAGTAAACAAATAAATGTTAGCACAAAAAGAAACCCTATATGAATACAGTGTCTTGATATTACCTGTCTCCACATCCTGTAGAACCTTCAGTCATATTCCGAAATTCTCAGGAATTTTGCTGGTAGGAAATTTATAACTTTATTGGTGTACTTTCCTTTTTTTTTTTTTTTTTTTAACAGAAATGAAGTTGTAAAAAGACTGTTGGAACATAACAAAGATAATGAATGTGAAGAAATCTTGAGACAGATTCCAAACACCATTGTGAACAGGAAAATTTCTCATAGAACAATGATTTGTGAAAGCCATGTGTATGAAGACAACATGTTTATTGGTCATTCATCTCTTAATGTGTCTATGCCTCTTCAAACTACACATAAACCTCATCAATATGAGCTGTGTGGAGAGAGACTCTATAAGATTGGGGAATGTGAGGAAGCCTTCATTTATCCAGAATGCTTTCTAAAGCATGAAGACACTGACACTGAACAGAGATCCTATGAATTTAACCAGTATGAGAAAATCTTCAGAAGTAATGGTTACATTCAAATATGTGTGAATAATGAAACTAGAGAAGAAATATGTATGGATGAGCAGCATTATAATGCTTTTACTTATTCTGATTTTCTTCAGTATGTTGAAAAGATCCACACTGGAAAGAAACCCTATGTATGTAAACAATGTGGGAAAACCTTTTCTTTTTTGAGTAACATTAGAAGACATGAACGAACTCATACTGGAGAGAAACCATACAGATGTAATATATGTGATAAAACCTTTACTTGTTTGACTAACTTTCAAGAACATGAAAGAACTCACACTGGAGAGAAACCCTATTTATGTACACAATGTGGGAAATCCTTTTCTTTTCTGAGTAACATTCGAAGACATGAACGTACTCATACTAGAGAGAAACCATACAGATGTAATATATGTGGTAAGGCTTTCAGTTATTTGACTAACTTTCAAGACCATGAAAGAACTCACACTGGAGAAAAACCTTATGTGTGCACACAATGTGGGAAGGCTTTCTCTTACTACTATTCCTTTCAAACACATAAACGATGTCACACTGGAGAGAAACCCTATGTCTGTAAGCAGTGTGGGAAAGCCTTCAGTTATTACAATTCCATTCAAACACATAAACGATGTCACACTGGAGAAAAGCCCTATGTATGTAAGCTGTGTGATAAAGCCTTTACTACTCTCAGTTCTCTTCGATATCATGAGAGAATTCACAGTGGTGAGAAGCCCCATGTATGTTTGCAATGTGGAAAAGGTTTCAATTCTTCCAGTACCCTTCGAATACATGAAAGGATTCACACTGGAGAGAAACCCTATAAATGTAAGCAATGTGGTAAAGTCTTTAGTGTTGACAGTTCCCTTCGGTGCCATGAAAGGATTCACAGTGGGGAGAAACCCTATGTATGTAAGCAGTGTGGAAAAGCCTTCACTCGTCATAACTCCCTTCGGTGCCATGAAAGGATTCACTGTGGGGAGAAACCCTATGTATGTAAGCAATGTGGGAAAGGTTTTTTTTCTTCCAGTAACTTTCGAAAACATCAATTTACTCATTCTGGAGAGAAACTCTGTGTATGTAAACTATGTGGGAAAGCCTTCACTCATCATAGTTCGCTTCGACGTCATGAAAGAAGTCACAGTGGAGAAAAACCCTATGTATGTAAGCAGTGTGGAAAAGGTTTCTCTTCTTTGAGTGGTTGTCAGAGACATGAACAAATTCACACCGGTGAGAAACCCTATGTTTGTAAGAATTGTGGGAAAGCCTTCACTAATCCCAGTACCCTTCGAAATCATGAAAGGATTCATAGTGGTGAAAAGCCCTATGTATGTGAGCAGTGTGGGAAGGGTTTCCTTTCTTTTAGTAAGTTTAGAATACATGAACGAACTCACACTGGAGAGAAACCATATAAGTGTAAACAATGTGAGAAAGCCTTTACTGGCCACAGTTCCCTTCGACGGCATGAAAGGATTCACAGTGGAGAGAAACCTTTTGTATGTAAACATTGTGGGAAATCCTTTTATAATTTAAGTGATTGTCAAAGACATGAACAAATTCACACTGGTGAGAAACCTTACATTTGCAAGCAATGTGGGAAAGCCTTTAATCGTTCCAGTTCCCTTAAAATGCATGAGAAGACTCACACTAGAAGGAATTCCTAAGTATAGAACATGGAAAAGTATTCTTAGCATGCCAATGCATAGAGCAGAGAACCAGTGTCATGTTGTCTGTAGGAATGCCTTTAGTCATCTTGGTTGTATTCACAGACATGATAGTACATACCATAGTGAGAAATCCTAAATGGATGTGCAGATATCTTCAGTTGACAGACCTCTGAGAATGTACCCAATATCAAAACTTTTATAACAAAGTTATCAGCTATAAAACAATTTTCAGGGTTTTGTGAAAATTCCTTATGTAACAATAATTTTTTTAAGATTCCAGTGAATGAATTTGAGAAAGAATATTGCATTAATTTGTCAATAATTCAGAAGATAAGTCTCTAGAATGTTTACTTCTAATTATTACTCTTGTAAATAAATTTTCAGATGACTTAATCTAAGATTTCTTTTTTTTTTTTTTTTTTTTTTTTTTTTTTTGGTTTTTCGAGACAGGGTTTCTCTGTGCAGCTTTGCGCCTTTCCTGGGACTCACTTGGTAGCCCAGGCTGGCCTCGAACTCACAGAGATCTGCCTGGCTCTGCCTCCCAAGTGCTGGGATTAAAGGCGTGCGCCACCACTGCCCGGCCAATCTAAGATTTCTTAAAGCAGTGAGGCATGAATTTTAAAGGTAGTGTAGTGTAGTGTTTTTTTTTTTTTTTAGTCAAGTCATGTATATATTTCTTTTCATGTTGGATCCATATGTAAATCAAATGTATTTCTAATATGTTTTTAGAGTAATATTAATGAGCTGTTGAAAATAAAGTTTTATTCTTAGGATTTCTCTATTAAAATTGTGTGGCAGCTTCTTTGATGTTTCTTGTTTTGTTGGACTTTTTGTGTTTGGGGGTGTTTTTGTTTTGTTTGGTTTGGTTTGGTTTGGTTTTTTTTTTTTTTTTTTGGTTTTTCGAGACAGGGTTTCTCTGTGTAGCTTTGCGTCTTTTCCTGGAACTCACTTGGTAGCCCAGGCTGGCCTCGAACTCACAGAGATCCGCCTGGCTCTGCCTCCCAAGTGCTGGGATTAAAGGCGTGCGCCACCACCGCCCGGCCGTGTTTTTGTTTTTATTTTGAAACGAGGCTCTGGGGCTGGAAAGATGGCTCAGAGGTTAAGAGCACTGACTGTTCTTCCAGAGGTCCTGAGTTCAATTCCCAGCAACCACATGGTGGCTCACAACCATCTGTAATGAGATCTGGTGCCCTCTTCCGGGCCTGCAGGGATATGTGCAGACAGAACACTGTATACATAATAAATAAACAACATAATAAATAAATATTTTTTAAAAAAAGAAAGAAAGAAAAGAAACAATGCTCTGTGTAGCCCTGGATGTCCTGATACTACCAGGCTGGCATCTACTCAGAGATCTACGTGCCTCTGCCTTCCCAATGCTGGAGTCAAAGACGTGCAACACCATGCTTGGCTTATCTTTGATGTTTATATTCTTTTTCTTATTGCTAATTAATGCCAAATACTTGAAACAAGGGGGAGAATTTCTTCCCTTTGGCTCACAGTCCATTATGGCAGGGAATTCATTAAGTAAAGGAGTTTCTATCATTGTGGACACAAAAGTAAGTAGTGTGCATTGTAAGAAGAGACCAGTAGAAAATATAAGGATACATTTTCTCAGTGACCCACTTCTGCCAATTATGCCATATCTCCTGCATTTCACCACTCCCAACAGCACCCTCATTGAACACGTGCAGGGGTTAATCCTTAGGCTAGGGTAAAACCCTGTTGATCTAATCATTTCTGGAAATGACAAAGCATAGTTGTGCTACTTTACCCTAGCATCTCTCAGTGCAGCCCAGTTGGTTACTTCTCAGGTCAGATGTCACTTTATATTTTGTGTTTTATACTTTGATATATGTTTTCTTGAAGACTGCACATTAGAGTTCTCAACTATTTTGTGGCCAGTTTACAGATTCTCAAATCAGAAGATAACTGCAAATATTCTACCATAATCATATATTAGGTAGAATATATGACTTTGCCAGTATTTTCCTTGAATGTCAAATTATTATCATGTGCTTACAAGTAATGGCACTTTTATCCATGTATTAATTTCACTTCAGGCTTGTGTTGTAACTTTTATTTTGTTCTTTGTACTTTTACTCATACTAAAAGATACATCATGCTAGGTTAAGCATCTTTTTACCAGAGACTGCAGGGACCTTACCTTTTGTGGACTAATATGTAATGAGTCATGCTTCTAAATCTGTCCCTAAGCCCTAGGTAACCATGTGTGTTATCATTAAAATCACTTTCCTTTTTATCTGTTTTTTGACACACTATCCTTTTGTTTTGTTTTGTTTTGAGACAGGGTTTCTTTGTGTAGCTTTGCGCCTTTCCTAGAACTCGTTTTGTAGACCAGGCTGGCTTCGAACTCACAGAGATCTGCCTGCTTCTGCCTCCCAAGTGCTGGGATTAAAGGCATGCGCTACCACTGCCTGGCTTGACACAGTATCTTACTCTGAAGCCAGGTTAACCTGTAATTGACTCTATTTCATGGAAAATAGACCTGAGCCATTTCACTATGCTTAAAAGTCATTCTTGCTTAAATTTCTGAAAGATTTGTTTGTTTTAGAGGAATCACTTGATATTAAACATGAAATGCCCCTCATGCTCCATAAACATAATGAGATATATGCCTGGCTACACTGTAGGTGTGGATACCATTATAGCTTTAGTAATTTAGTATTTCTTACCAGGAAGGCTGCAATAACAGAATGAAAGGAAACCTAAGTCGTGAGGCTTCAGTATAATTAATAAGGGCAGGTGTGGCTCTTTTATATGTTTCAAAAGTAAAATTTCACCAAGTTTAAAGACATGCACAGGATTTTTTTGTTGTTTTGTTCATGTCCAGAGGATATCTACCTCTGCAGGTGTGTGACATTTATCATAAGACTTGGCCTTGTGGGCATGAGAACAACTACAATCTTCTAGGTCCATGTTTTGTGGGGTATTTTCTTTGTTTTAATTTACTATTTTTTGTTTAGGCATAGTATTTTGTACAAGACATTGTTCTTCAGTAAATACAATTGTTCTACTTCAGTGGTATGTTATCAAAAACCCAAGCTTAAATAAGTATATTGTAGGTTGAAAATACACTTGATACACTTTTTACTAAACAAAGCTAAGTTGATTCTAGTTTCAGTATGTTCAGATCATTTCTATTAGTCTGTAGTTGAACAAAATCACCTAACACAATGGCTTTTATAATACATTGAATATATCATAGTTCATCAAATAGTATAGACTATATGGAATGGCATCCATTTCTGTGCTTCTAAACAGGTGGTGCCTTACTGTGCTACTTACTACTACCCACCTAGCATCATCAGAAACTATACCTGCATAGCTCAACTTCAGACTGAACTCAACCTTTTGCAAAGCAAAGATATTTTCTGCTAGTGTCTTTTATCCCCAACATGAGCAAGACCATCATGAGACAATGATCATCCTTGCCTCAATTCAAATGTGTAATCCGCCTACTCCCCGTATATTTATACTGCTTAAATCTCCTGGCATTTGTATTAGTTACTTCTGTGCTGCTGTGATAAAACAAATGGCAGAACAACTTAAGGGAGGGTTTTTCCTAACTTATGGTCTCAGTCCATTAGCACAAGGGAGGCATGATGACCACCAAAGTCATGGGATCTTGCAGTAAATATGTAACTGTCTTTGTCATTATTCTATTGCCGTGAAGAGACACTATGAACAAGGTAACACTTATAAAAGAAAACATAAATGGGGGGTTGCTCATAGTTTCAGAGGGTTAGTTGGTTATCATGGGGAGCATGGTGGCATGCATGGTTCAGGAATGACAGCAGAGAGCTGCATCATCATCTGCAGGCCAAGAGAGTGAACTGGGGCTTGGTGTAAGCTTTTTGAAACATCTAAGCCCAGTGACACAATTCCTCCAACAAGGCCACACCTAATCCCTTCCCTGGTGACTAAGCATTCAAATATATGAGCCTATGTGGGCTGTTCTCATTCAAACCACCACAATAACTGGCAGACAGGAAGCTACTGACAGGTAGGAAATAAGTGGGTATAATCTTCAAAAGCAGGTCTGCTCCTAGTGATGTACTTCCAGCCAGTCCCTACTTCCAGAAAGCTCTACATCCTCAAAATAGCATCACACAGTGGGAGCTGAAAGTAAAAAACATGAAACTGGGGGACATTCCAAGTTGAAACCACAGACTCTCAGATGGACAATATGTTTAGGGAAGTTGTACGAATAAACCCAGGACAGAGACAGGATTTCTAACCTTCAATCTGTGTTCATTGAATATGCATTTCCTGTCATTTTCAAGCATTCCTTACATGCCATCACCATAAACTAGAAATATACAAAAGCAAGCTAGGGTTATCTAGGCATTTATGTATATAGTCACATGAAAATGAAACTACTACTAATGCTGTCATAGTTTATGAGAAAAATGAGGTTGTGAACCTTGGAATGTTTACCAAATGGGAAGAAGAACTGTTAAGGACCATGAATGATGACAGGTAACAGGGAATCTGGAATGTGTATCTCTTGTGAGGGAAGTAATTGTGGCTACATAAAGGTGTCCTCATTGTTCATCATATTTCCACCTTCAGTACCTCCTCAGTCCTGTGTCAGCAGTTGTGAAATGTAGATGTGAACACTGAGGCAGGCAGGCAGTGCTGCCTGGTGAGAGTGACTGTTACTGTTTTATATGTCTATGCATATGGTGTAGGACCTATGCCATGCTAATTGTTCTATTTCCTATGCTATGTGGGCTTATGTTTCCACTTGGGATTATGGAACCTAAGGTTTCTAATTATGTTTCAGTACTGTCAGGTTTATGTTTCCTGTGATTTGGGGACTTAAAACATACATATGTATGTCATCCTACCGCCATATGCAATGGTTGATGCTGATTTTTTTTTTTAAATAGCATGCAGGATTCAGAAAACCTTTCATTCACTAGACCCAATTACAATTAAAAAAAAAAAAAAAAACAGTTGGCAGGACAGTAGTGCACATACGTGCATTTAATCCCAGCCCTTGGGAGGCAGAGACAGGCACATCTCTGTGAGTTCAAGGCAAGGCCAGCCTGGTCTACATAGTGAGTTCCAGGACAAGCTCCAAAGCTACAGAGAGACCCTGTACTGGGAGCCAGGGGTGGTGGAAAGACAGCTGGAAAGAGCTATAGAAAGAGAAATGACTAGACCATCTGGAAATCTCAACTTCTCAGCACCTCAATTCACAAATTCAGAAGGAAAATCCAATAACCCCCATGTCTCATACAGAATTCTGTTCACTGCCTTGTCTCATTTGCAAAATAACTTAGAATAGAGGGAGGGCAAAGAGCTGAGTCCAGAGACTCTAAGCTGGGGCCCACATAAAGGGAGAGCAATGGAGTTCTTTTGAGAGGTCTCTGGGCAGCTGTCCTTTCCTGCACCGTGGCCTCCAGCTGCTCAAAACACTCAGAAATGCTGACAGTGAAAGCTGCAGAGCACCAGAGAAGAGATCCATGTTTGAGTCTGGTGTCTTCTCTAAGGCAGTCATCCTGGCTACAGGCCGATTCTTTTCTGAAGCCTTTTGGTTTTGCGATGGGTGGAATTGCTGGACTCACTCTTTACCTTCAGTAGATTAATGGAGTCTGAAGGCTGGGTGTATAGCTTAATCATAGTGTCCCCAATGAGCATGATCAGGCACCTGAAGTCAATCTTAGGACATGAGGGGGAAAAAACTGAAAATGAGGTTTATAGAGGTCCTTAGGCAGTCTCTTGGAGTTGATGAATTTGACAGCTTGCTTAGGGAAAAACCATGAAGTGTGGTGAGGTGAGGTTTTTCTTAGGAAGGACAGAAATTTTCACATTGGGAAGCAGAGACAGTATGCCATTCGTTGTAAGGTTCCAAGCCCCCCCAAATGGCAATGCCACTGACAGTGTCCTAAATGACAGTCTGGGTTCAGATCAATCTGAACTCAGGACTGCTGGCCCACAGGTAAAAGCTTGCACTCAGTTTTCTTAGAAACTTGTGAAACTGGTTTCCCACAGCTTGCCTAGCCTCCTATCTCTTCTCACCCCTAAACTCCCAGCTTACACACCTCTCTGCTTACAGCTAGTCTTTGTGGCAAGGCCTTCCCCAGCATTTCTGTTATGCTCTCTGCTCCCAAGAGGTAGCCAGGCAGCTTTTGACTCCCCCAAATGCCTCTGGCCATTCTCTCTCTATCACCTAATAGATAGCCACCCTGCAGTTTCATGTTTCCAGTAAGTCCACCAATGCATCAGCCTAGTTCAGTGCTGCCTTGCCCTCTCCCTTTCAGCTGTAACGGCCTCCAAGTTAGCAAGTTAGGTTCTTTTTTTTTTTTTTTTTTTTTTTTTTAAGATTTATTTATTATGTATACAGTGTTCTGTCTGCATGTATGTCTGCAGGCCAGAAGAGGGCACCAGATCTCATTACAGATGGTTGTGAGCCACCATGTGGTTGCTGGGAATTGAACTCAGGACCTCTGGAAGAACAGTCAGTGTTCTTAACCTCTGAGCCATCTCTCCAACCCCCAAGTTAGGTTCTTCCTGGTGATTCCTTCCAGGGCTTTATTTAGTTGTGTTGCCTCTCGGGCTTGGGGATGTGCTCAGTCTTCTAAATGCTTAGTTTCCCTGTGACTTTGGTTACAGCTTGCTGTCCAAACTAAGTCAAATCTATCTCTATCTCTATCTCTCTCTCTCTCTCTCTCTCTCTCTCTCTCTCTCTCTCTCTCTCTCCTCTCTCTCTCTCTCCTCTCTCTTCTCTTTCTGTATGTTAAGTGTATACAAATGTATGAACCCCTGTGTGTCTGTATGGAAGTCAGGTAGGATGTCGATTTTCTTTCTTTCTTTCTTTCTTTCTTTCTTCCTTTCTTTCTTTCTTTCTTTCTTTCTTTCTTTTGTTTTTGTTTTTTTTTTTGTTGTTGTTTATTTGTTTTTGTTTTTCGAGACAGGGATTTTCTGTGTAGCCTTGGATGTCCTGATACTCTATAGATTAGACTGGCCTCTAATTTACCAAGATCCTTCTGCCTCTGCCTCCCTAGTGCTGGGATTAAAGGTATCTGCCACCATCCCTGGCTGGATGTCTTTTTCTATCACCCTCGATCTTCTTTTTTTTGAGTCGGGGTCTTTCTGCAAACCTGTAGCTCACCACGTGGACTAGACTGGCTGGACTGCAAAGCCCACAAAGGATCGATGTCTACCACCCGCTCCCACCATCAGCACCACTTTCCCAGTTCTCGGGTTGCAGCCATATGCCTCCATGCTTTTAACACTGGTGCTGGGGATCCTAACTCAGATTATCATGCTGCGGAGCCTTTAACTGGTGAGTCCTGTTTTCCTTTCCTTCGTGGAGTATTGTCGGCACATACCTCCAGTTTCTGTATGCATTAAATAATCGTAAGATTTATTTACTTTTCTTATCTGAAGTTGGATAGAGTGAAAGAAAATTTTGACAAAAGCCCTGTCCATAAAGTCAACTGCCTCATCCCAAACTCCCCAAGCTTTATATCACCTCATGTATCCTGTTCCTGTGTAGCCTGCCTGGCCTAAACAGTCCTTCTTTTTCTCCGGGGTCAAAAACACTTAAGTCTGAGGCTGAAAAAGCAGATGCTTGACTCTGCAAAGCCAGGTGCAAGCTCTGTTTAAATGCAATTATTCCACAGGCCACAGGAAGCCTTCGCTGAGAAAATCTGCTGGGAAGTATCATTTGGGGTCGCGATCCTTGGATCACTTGTCCCGTTGCTCTCGGGTCAGCATGGATTTCTGAAAACTAGCCAGGCAGGGCCCTGGGCGCAGTCAGAACTGTTCAATCCGGAGCACTAGGGGGTGGCGCGAAGTTCCTCGCCCACCATCTTCCTTCCGGGCACTGCTGATGTCAAGGTGCTGTCCCATTACCTGAGGGGTAACTGAGCCTCACTGGCCCGGGAACACCGAGTCCGAGAGCCAGTTGTGAGCCCCAGATGAAGACATGCTAAACTGCGGGTGAGCAGGGTTGTAGGAGGGGCTCCCAGTCATTCTGCCCCAAAGTCCGCGGAACCCCAGTGTTCTTTCCTGCGGGAGCCTCGGTGCAGCTGTACCCAGGACTCCCAGTGGGCATGGGGGTGGGTGAAGGAGCTTCACTGCTGCCTTTCGTTCCTTCTCAGGGTAGACTAGCTCCTGAGAGGTTTTTAGACTCAAGAAAAACATTCTAAGACACCAGCTTGTCCCTTCATGCCTGTGTTTAGCCTGGCAATAAGTTCCTATGTTTCCAGGGCCTTCCCCAGAATCCCAAAATCGTTGGAAAGGGGAAATCCATACATACTTATGGTTTGGCCTTGGAATAGAAGAGTCTCTCCTCTGAGGCAATTCTTAGCAACCTTGGACTGGAGGCGCTGATTTAAAAACAAAATGTAACTATCCACTCCCAGTAGGTCCTCAGTAAGGGTTAGGGCCTAGAAATCGTCTTGATGTTGTATGAAAGTATTGTGCAGGAAACCACAGCTGCTGTGAGTCCATGATTGCCTTATCCATGTCATATCCAGAAGACAGCACTTCACAGCCCTTCGCCCGATCCTTTCCATCTCCATTTCGACAGTGTTGCTGGTGAGGTTAATATAGGTGTCCCATTTAGAGCTGAGCACTCAATCTCTTATTTTCAGCACTTGACCATTGGCTGCTGTCTAGTAAAAAAGAAGGTTCAGAGCAGCCTAGGTCAATGGCAGAATCATTCATTTTTGAGCATATGGCTACCGGTAGGTTTCCCATGCTCCAGTGGATGCCCCACACATATGGACAGCACTTACTGAGTTATCAAGAAAGAAAAAGACATGAAGTTGGGGAGGAGTAATGGGTGAGACAAGGGGGGAGATGAAGGTAGGAAATGGGGGTAGGTATGTTCATATTATATTGTATGTATGTATGAAATTCTTAAAAATAAAATTTTAAAATATAGCTAAAGGTACCATATCACCTTATTTGAAAGATTTTAATAGGAGAGAAGCCCAGTTGTGAGTATACCGCATCGACAGATTTTTGTAGAGGAGGATTTTTCATTGGAGCCCTTGAGATGCACCAGTGGGTAAGAGCACTTGAGCATAAGCACAAGGACCTGGATTCGGATCCCAGGACCCATGTAGCGAGTCGGACATAGTCTCATGCTTTCCTGTAACCCCAGCTCTGTGGGAAGTGGAGAGGAGGGTGACCAGGGCCTGCTGGTCACACACCTAGCCAGCTCTAGGTTCAGAGAAAGAACTTGTTTTGAAGTAATAAAGTGAAAAAAGATAGAGGAGGATGTCCAGTTCCCTCCCGTACCTCCAGATGTGTGTCTACAGGCATAAGCACATGAAAATGCATGGACCACACACGTCTTAGTTACTTTTGCTCTGCCCAAACACCATGAGCAAAGCAACCTATAAAAGAAAGCAACTGATTGGGCTGTTTCAGAAGGTAAGAGTCCATGATGATAGAGCAAACACATTGAGGGAGGAACAGTTGAGAACTCACATTGTTTTTTTCTTTTGCTTATTATTAAATGTTATTTATTTTGCATACCAATCACAGTTTCCCTGTCCCCCCCCCCCCACACACACACACACCTCCTTTCTACAACCCCCTCCTCCACTCCTCAGAAAGGGTAAGGCCTCCCATGGGAGTCAACAAAGTATGGCATATCAAGTAAGGCAGGACCAAGCACCTGCTGCCCTGTATCAAGGCTGAGTGAAGCATCTCACCATAGAGAATAGGTCCCCCAAAACCAGCACATGCACCTGGGGAAGATCCTGGTCCACTACTAGGTGCCCCACAAACAGACCAAGCTACACAACTGTCACCCACATGCAGAGGGTCTAGGTCAGGGCCGTGCAGGCTCACTAGCTGTAGGTCTAGAATCTGTGAGCTCCCACAAGCTTGAGTCAGCTGTCTCTGTGGGTTTCCCCATCATGATCTTGACCCCCACCATCCCCCCCACCCTCACTTATATAATCTCTCCTCCCTCTTTTTAACTGGACTCCCAGTGTTCAGCCCAGTGCTTGGCTGTGGATCTCTGTACCTTCTTCCATCAGTTACAGATGAAGTTTCTATGATAACAAGTAGGATAGTCACCAATTTGATTACAGGGGAAGGCCAGTTCAGGTACCCTCTCCACTATTGCTAGGAGTCTTAGCTGGAGTCATCCTCGTGGATTCCTGGGAATTTCCCTAGCACCAGGTTTCTCCTTAACCCCATAATGGCCCTATATCGCTCTCATTGCTCTCCCTCTCCATCCCTCCCCCAACTTGACCATCCTGGTCCCTCATATTCCCATCCCCTACCCCCTCCCCTCTACCCACCCCCCAGTTTATCCAAGAGATCTCATCTATTTCCCCTTCCCAGGGCAATCCATGAATCCCTCTTAGAGTCTACTTTGTTACCTAGTTTCTCTAAGGCTGTGGATTATAGCCTGGTTGTCCTTTGCTTTACATCTAGTATCCACTTAGGAGTGAGTACATACCATGTTTGTCTTTCTGGTCTGGGTTACCTCACTCAGGATTATCAAAAATTCCTGGGGGCCTGCCCTGAGGAGATTTCTCCCAGAGTCCTGAGGAAGATGCTACAAATGACCTGAGGTAATCTGAGGGAAAAGAATCTAAGTACACTGGGTTCTTTTTTTTTTTTTTTTAATTTTTTTTTTTCCGGTTTTTCGAGGCAGGGTTTCTCTGTGTAGTTTTGCGCCTTTCCTAGAACTCACTTGGTAGCTCAGGCTGGCTTTGAACTCACAGAGATCCGCCTGGCTCTGCCTCCCGAGTGCTGGGATTAAAGGCGTGCGCCACCACCCCCCAGCTTTTTTTAATTTTATAATTAATTTAATTTTACATATCAGCCACGGATTCCCCCCAGTCCCCCACCCCCCCAACCTCCCCAACCTCCCACCCCCCCAATCTCTCCCCCCCTGCTATTTTTTTTTTTTTTTTATTAAATGCCAAATGCTGTTTATTGAAGGAGGGAGGAGGTCTTAAATACAGGCTTACAGCACAATGGGAGAACCCTGGAGGGCAGAAGTTCGCTACTGATGTTTTACAGTCTAAGCTGTTAACGCCCATTATGCAGGATACACAGACAAGGAACTTCCCTTAAGCATTCAGGAGGGTGTAATCCGCCAGGGAATTAGCATACGGAGGATATCAAGGTCAAGGACAGCAAGCAAGGCAACAAGCAAGGGGCCAGGGACCTACAGGTCTCCCCTTTTTACTAAAAAATGAGCTTCTGACTTAGGTTGCGGTACACTGGGTTCTTTTGTCCGTCTACTTTATTCCTCTAAGGTTAAATTCTATCTACACAGCTTCAATACTATTCTTATACTTAGCTCCTCTCTGTCCCTTCTCCTCCTGTCCTCTCATAGCTCTCTTTTCTGTCCTGTCCTCATCTTCATCCTTGTTCTTCTCCATATTGGTTTATTCCCCTTCCTCCTCCAGAACCAGTCTCAGCCCTACCAGCAGCCTGACTCTCACCAATTCAAAGCAAAGCTTCCAAGCTCCCTACAAGAGCCCTGATGGCCAGCATCATTTGCAACCCAAAAGGGGAGTGAATAGAGGAAGTAGGATCAGATAAGTCCTGGAGCAAGTCAGAAAGGGAATTTATGTGCTCAAAATATATTCTTATAAGTCGTTAGGTGAAATATTATGAGTCTATCATAGATGAGCTCAAACTACAATCTTACAGGTGGTTATGTAAAGGAGTCTATAAGTCACTAAAAATAAAATTGCCTCTATTTTCCTATGTCACCATACACTGGCAGGGTGGGGTAAATATACCTGGAGCTAGGAAACCTGACTCAGTGTTCCATTGCTCCTGGTATGCAAAAAAAACCCTTTTGTTCTGAGTCAATTGTTCTGGAATGCCATTTGGGCTGTTGTTGGCCCCTGTCCCCTCCCCCCCTCCCACACACACACACACTTCCTTTGGTAGCTGTTGCCTTGCTTGCTGACCTTGATCGGGTGTCCTCCCTATGCTGATTCCATGATGGTTTCCTTCTTCCTAAAACAGCTTACTGGAGGTTCCTTGTTTGTGTATCCTGCATTTGGTGTAAGCAGCTAAGATGCAAGGATGTAAAACATCTGTAGCGAACTTCTGCCCTCCCAGGTTCTCCCATTGTGCTGTAAGCCTGTATTTAAGGCCTCCTCCCTCCTTCAATAAAGGACATTCGGCATTCTACTGAGATGAATGACTCGCTGTCTTGTCTCTATTTTTAATCCTCAGCCCCTAGCTCAGATCTGGTGAATGGGTGGTAGCATGGGCACTACAGGCTGTGAGAGAAAGGAGGGTCTGAGCTTCATTTGCAAAAGAAACAAAGCTATACCTAGGAGACAGGTGGTGTCTCCCAAAGGATGTTTACCTTAATTCAGGAGACAGCAGTTAGTCTGTTTGCTGTTTTAGCCTAGGATGCTTGAGAAGAATTTCAGGTAAAATACACTGTTAAAAGTTCTTGGGGAAGTTACAAGTGCACAAGAAATTCACAGCAGGAAACAGCTGATATATGAAATGCCAGATAATAACAAATATTTGATATTTGGCTTCTCCTCCAGAAGGATTCCTTGATCCTTCCAGGTATAGCTTTATTATATACAGCTGAATCTCTGTTTCATATTCCTGTGGCCTATTGCACAGGATGATCTTTTCTAGTTCTATCCATTTGCCTGCAAATTTCATGGTTTCATTGTTTTTTTACAGCTGAGCAATACTCCATTGTATAAATGTACCATATTTTCATTATCTGTTCTTTGGATCAGGGGCATCTAGGTTGTTTCCAGATTCTGGATGTTACAACTAATGCTGTTGTAAACATAGTTGAGCAAGTATCACTGTGATATGATTGAGCATCCTTTGCGTATATGTCCAAGAGTGTTATCACTGAGTCTTGAGGTAGATAAGTTCCTAGTTTTCTGAGAAACCTCCATACCAATTTCCAAAGTGACTGTACAAGTTTGCACTCCCACCAGCAGTGGAGGAGTGTTCCCTTACTTCACATCATCTTCAACATAAGGTATCATCAGTGTTTTTGATCATAGCCATTCTGACATGTGTAAGATGGTATCTCAGAGTCATTTTGATTTACATTTCCCTGATGACTAAGGATGTTGAGCAATTCCTTAAATGTCTTTCAGCTACTTGAGATTATTCTGTTGAGAATTCTCTGTTTAGATCTGTAGCCCATTTTTAATTAGATTATTTGGTATTTTGATATCTAGTCTTGTCTAGAGTTCTTTATATATTTTAGAGATCAGCCCTCTGTTAGATGAGGGGTTGGTGAAGATCTTTTTCCATTCTGTAGACTGGTGTTATGTCTTATTGACCATGTCCTTTGCCTTATAGAAGCTTCTCAGTTTCAGGAGGTCCCATTTATTAATTGTCACTCTCAGTGTCTGTGCTACTGGTGCTATATTAGGAAGTGGTTTCCTGTGCCAATGTATTCAAGGCTACTTTATACTTTCTCTTCTATCAGGTTCAGTGTAGCTGGATTTATATTGAGGTCTTTGATCCACTTGGATTTGAGTTTGGTGCATGGTGATAGATATGGATCTATTTGCAGTCTTCTACATGTTGACATCCAGTTATACCAGCATCATTTGTTGAAGATGCTTTCTTTTTTCCATTGTACAGTTTTGGCTTCTTTGTCAAATTCAGGTGTTCATAGGTGTGTGGGTTAATGTCAGGGTCTTCAATTCAATTCCATTGGTCCACATGTTGGTTTTTATGCTAATACCAAGCTGTTTTTATTACTATAGCTCTATAGTAGAGATTGAAGTCAGGGATGGTGATACCTCCAGAAGTTCCTTTATTGTGCAGGATTAGCTGTCCTGGGTTTTTTTGGGTTTTTTGTTTTGTTTTGTTTTGTTTACATAAAGTTTAATATTGTTCTTTCAAGGTTTGTGAAGAATTGTGTTGGGATTTTTATGGGGATTGCATTGAGTCTATATATTGTTTTTTGTAAGATTGCCATTTTTACTATGTTAATTCTACCTATCCAAGAGAATGGGAGATTTTTCTATTTTCTGATATCTTCTCCAATTTCTTTCTTCAAAGACTTAAAGTTTTTTTTTTTTTTTTTTTTTTTTGGTTTTTCGAGACAGGGTTTCTCTGTGTAGCTTTGCGCCTTTCCTGGAACTCACTTGGTAGACCAGGCTGGCCTCGAACTCACAGAGATCCGCCTGCCTCTGCCTCCCGAGTGCTGGGATTAAAGGCGTGCGCCACCACCGCCCGGCGACTTAAAGTTTTTATCATACAGGTCTTTCACCTGTTTGGTTAGAGTTACCCCATGATATTTTATATTATTTGTGGCTATTGTAAAGGGTGTTGTTTCTCTGATTACTTTCTCAGCCCATTTATCATTTGTATATAGGAGGGCTACTGATTTTTTTGAGTTAATCTTGTATCTTGCCACCTTACTGATGGTGTTTATCAGTTGTAGGAGTTCCCTGGTAGAATTTTTGGGGTCACTTATGTATACTATTGTATCATCTGCAAATAGTGAAAGTTGATTTCTTCCTTTCCAATTTCTATCCCCTTGATCTCCTTTTGTTGTCTTACTGCTCTAGCTAGAACTTCAAGTACTATATTGAATAGACATGGAGAGAGTGAACAACCTTGTCTTGTTCCTGATTTTAGTGGAATCACTTTGTTTCTCTCCATTTAATTTGATGTTGGCTATTGCTTTGTTGTAAATTGCCTTTATTATGTTTAGGTATGTTCCCTGTATTCCTGATCTCTCTAAGACCTTTATCATGAAGGCATGTTAGATTTTGTCAAAGGCTTTTTCAGCATCTAATCAGTTTATTTATATGGTAGATTACATTGACAGATTTTCCTATGTTGACCCACCCCTGCATCTCTGGCATGAAGATGGCAGATGATTTTATTTTATATGTTCCTGGATTCAGTTAGCCAGTATTTTATTGAGTATTTTTGCATCAATGTTCATGAGGGAGATCGGTCTGTAGTTCTCTTTCTTTGTTGCATCTCCAAAAATAACATGAACAGGATTGTCACAGCAGTAACGCATTCCCTGGTACCAACTTTTGACTTTCCTTTTCACAACAAATTTGTGTCATATATACTACTTCAATCCATGTGTCTGCCCCCAACCCATCTAATGTAGCAGTTTGTTCATGAGGATGCTGAGATGTGATTATGATACGTTTTCTGACATCAAAAGCAGTTTATTTCCTAGTAACAGGACCTTTTCACCAGGCACGGTGGCACACAGCTGTCATCACAGCACTTAGAAGGCAGAGGCAGACAAATCTCTATGAGTTCAAGGCCAGCCTGATCTTGGGATAATTGTCAAGTCCTGGGAGAGCTAGCTGTATCATTTGTTGTCCAGTCTCTGTGTAATGGGAAAATGCAGGGCTTATGTCAAGTCCTGGCTAGAGTACTCTGTGAGGCTGGAGCATCTCAGCTAGCCACCTTAAAATTGTCCTGAACAGTTTGTAGTCAAAAGCTGATCTTTAGGTGGTGTTTGTCAGCTTAGTGGCATTATCATAGTCCATGTGGAATGATTGTTGTGGGTCCTCACCCTCCTTTTCAAGATATCAAAGGTCACTGTTAGGCATGGTCATGATTCACTGCAGAAAACTTAAACATTTTAAATGTTATAAGCAGCACATCTTGAAGATGTTAAAGGATCAATATATGTTATGTACATCCAGAGTACAAAAACTTAATTCCTAGTTACCTGATAAAGACTCAAACCCAAAATCATGTACAGGAAGCTAGAGGAAACCTTTTTCTAGAATTAGTACTCTATATGACCATTAATATTATGATAAAAAATTTAAAATATATATATAAACATTATAAATTTTGAGATAATATTTATACCTTGAGAAATGTATTAAATAGTCAAAATAAAACCAAAGGATTATGAAATTAGTGGCAATAGAATAGTCACTTTAGTTTTTCTTCTGTCCCGTATCAGGTGGGTCTTCTGACATAGACAGAGATTTTGGATTTTTCTTTAACAAGCATTTTGGAGGAATGGAAGAGGTAGGAAGTCACTGGTGGCTACTCCCCTGCTTCTCTGATCTTCAGATTTTTATCCTGATTCTGACTCATGGTTTTTATTGATAAGATTAATTAGATTTATGTAGTCAGAAGTTTCTGTCCTACCAACAACTCTAAAATACCTGGCAGCCACTTCCCCAATAATTGACTCAGAGCCTTAATATTAATTACAAACTTGTGATTGTACTCCCACTGGGCTACACCTGGCCTGGCTCCAAAGAGAAGCACCCAGCCCTAATCCATCTTTTGTTTAACAGACACCTTCTGTTTCTCTTGTCCCCTATGTGAATCTTGTCTGAGAGTCTCCCAAGGATACAAAGGCCTATGCGAAACTTGGTTCTGGAAAACTGTGGTACCTGATGAGTTGAAGAAATTACACTTGGGCCTTGTAGTTTTGGGAGCTTCTTTCAGGTTGTTTGTAACATATGGAAATTAAGTGGCTAAAGTGTAAATATTGAGAAAAATACATCACCCTGTGCCCCGGCCAGCGGGGTCTTCAACAGGGACCTAAAGAGAGGGCCGGCGAATGAAAGGGACAAGAGACACAAAGAATGAGAGCAAGACAGGATGTCTGATCAAGCTCCAAATTTTTATTTTTCTCTCAAAGCATATATAGGTAGGCAAAGGGGGTTGCAAGCAGGAAGGGACTTAGTAATGGGGGTTGCAAGCAGGAAGGGACTTAATTATGGGGATTGCAAGCAGGAAGGGACTTAGTAATGGGGGTTGCAAGCAGGAAGGGACTTAATTATGAGCTGTTCAGCCAGCAGGAAATGTTGCTCTGAAGGTTATCTATCTACTCTTGTCTAACTGCCTAATTGCTTAACTGTAGCTCATTCACCTGATATCTGAGAAGAGGTCCTAGTATCTGTGAGAAGAGGTTCTGGTGCTATGGAGACTTAAGCAAAGTCTAGATCTAAGAAAAGAGGAGATAAACCCATATATGGCAGCATGTATGTCAAGGTTGCTTAGGCTTATGGCTCCCGACAACCCTAGGTGGAGGAAAAGTGTTTCAGTCCTTAGAGACTGGATCCCTTGCAGCCCAGAAAGGCTAAATTCATTCTCAAGGTGCCTCTGAGTTTTCATTCCACGGATCCATGTGAACCCACACACCCATGCCACCACACTTTGTGACACAAACTGTTCGGCCTATGGCTCAGGCTTATTACTAACTAGCTCTTATACATCAATTAACCCATAATTCTTATCTGTGTTTAGCCATGTGGGTTGGTACCTTTTCTCAATATGACATACTCATCTTGCTTCCTTTGTGTCTGGCTGGTGACTCCTTGACCCTGCCCCTCCTTTTCCCAGCATTATCAGTTTGGCTTTCCTGCCTAACTTCCTGCCCAGCTACCAGCTTGTCAGCCTTTTATTAATCAATGAGAGCAATACATATTCACAGCATACAGAAGGACGTCCCACATCAATCAGATTTATGCATCACACACCATTCCCAGTTAGCGCTCTCTCTCTCTCTCTCTCTCTCTCTCTCTCTCTCTCTCTCTCTCTCTCTCTCTCTCTCTCTCCATGGATAAGGATGTTGTTATGAATTATATATCACATGGGGAACCCTGAGGGGATCCCATGTGTGCAAGGAAACATGCTGGGCAGATGCAGTGCTGTGCAGGCATGGCAGCAGGACTGGCAGCCAGTAATTCACAAGCCAGATGCTGCATCTGAGCAGAAAGAGTTTATTAGAAAGACAGAGAGAAACACAGAAAGGAGAGAGAGGAAGAAAGAGGGGGTTCAAAGGGTGCACACCTTGTAGGAGGAAAAGTGGAAGAGAGAGAGAGAGAAGAAGGGGAGGAGTTTTCCCTTAGAATGAGGCTTTTACATCAGGATGCAGGGCAGTACCAAAGGAGTTGGATTTCAAGGAATGGGTCAGAATATTAACAGATGTAAGCTCTCAGATACTGCTCCAGCACCATGCCTGCCTGCCAGCTGCCATGCTCCCCACCATAATGGTCATGGACTACCTTTTAAAACTGTAAGCTCCAATAAATTGTTACTTCTGTAACTCTTGGCCAAGGGATCCTAGAACAGCAATAGAAAAGTAACTATGACATGTGTAGACACAAAGTCACCTATATAGCTTCTTGATACCACTTTTTTTTTTTTTTTTTTTTTGGTTTTTCGAGACAGGGTTTCTCTGTGTAGCTTTGGAGCCTGTTCTGGAACTCACTTGGTAGCGCAGGCTGGCCTCGAACTCACAGAGATCCACCTGCCTCTGCCTCCCGAGTGCTGGGATTAAAGGCGTGCACCACCACCACCCGGCTTGACACCACTTTCTATACTGTTCTATGGCTCTTTTAGCTTTACCCCTTGGAGGGAAGAATCCTCTTCCACTGGCCAGTGTACCAGATGTCAGGAGCTAGTACATGCCATTTATTTTGCTTTGTTACTCTACCTACTCTCATATGTCAAAAGATGTTTGACAATAACTTATCAAAAAATATCCAAGTTTCATCTTTTCATAATTCAATGTATTAATTTGATTATTGTCCATGGAAAGGGGAAATCCATGTATATTTCCACTGATTGTTTGTTCCTAAGTCATGTATTGTTATGCAATGCTTGTTATTGATTTTTGTTTGTATGTGGGCTCATTAAAGACTATTTACCTTTCCCATGTTCTGTTTGCTAGCCTCTTTCTCAATAGAATAGTGTCTTGAATAATAGAGAATTTTTCTTTGTTTTGTTTTGATTAGGTGTCATAACCAGGCTGGCCTTGAACTTGCTACATAGCTGATGCTGGCCTTGATCCTTCTGTCTCTATTTTCCAATTGCTGGAATTATAGCTTGTACCACCATGCCTAGCTAATAATAGAGTTTTCAATTATTGTATGTAAATTAGGCAAGCTATTACCATGTTCCAAAGATCTGAAACATTGTTAGACATACTTTCTTTTTTTTTGGTTTTTTGAGACAGGGTTTCTCTGTAGCTTTGGAGTATGTCCTAGAACTTGCTTTGTAGACCAGGCTAGCCTTGAACTCACAAAGATCTGCCTATCTCTGCCTCCTAAGTGCTAGGATTAAAGGTGTGCACCACCACACCCAGCAATTTATTTATTTTTATTTTGTGTGCATTTGTATTTTGTCATGGGTGTCAGATCCCCTGGAACTGGAATTACAGACAGTTGTGAGCTGCTATGGGGATGCATGGGGATGTTCTCTTTGTTGCCATGAAAAGATTCACAGTGGAGAAAAATCCTATCTATGCAAGTTATATGGGAAAGCCTTCAGTTGTATTTAGATACCATAAAAGGATTCATAGTAGAGATAAACTATGTGGGAAAGCTTATATGCAATCATGTTCCTTACAAACATATGAACGAATTCATGCTGGGGCTGAATCCTATGAATGCAAATTTTGTTTAAAAGCCTTCACTATTCATAGTTCCCTTCAATATCATGCAAGGATTCACAGTGGAGAGAAACCCTACATATGCAAGCTGTGTGGAAAGCTTTTATTGATCATAGTTCCCTTCAATGTCATGAAAGGATTCATAATGCAGATAAACCCTATATATATGTAAACTGTGTGGGAAATCCTTCACTCATAGCAGTTCTCTTCAATATCATGCTAAAGTTCACAGTGGAGAGAAATCTTACGTTTGTAAACTATGTAGGAAAGCTTTTGTGCAGTCAAGTTCCTTACAAACATATGAACAAATTCATACAGACATTAATGCCTGTGAATGCAAGCTATGTGAGAAAACCTTTACTAATCATGCTTATCTTCATTACCATTTGAAGATTCAGTGCAGAAAAGCCCTATATAAGTTATGCAGGAAAGTCTTCATTACTCACAGTTCTCTTCAAAACCATGAAAGAATTCACAGTGGAGACAAACCCTGTGTATGTAAGCTATGTGGTAAATCCTTCACTTATAACAGTTCCTTTCAACAGTATGGAAGGATTCACAATGAACAGAAACCCTGTGTATATAAGGTGTATGGAAAAGCCTTCACTAGTCACAGTTCCCTTCTATTCCATGAAAAGTCTCACAGTAGAAGATATGGAATAAAGACTTCACAAATCACTTGCAATGCCAAGGAAACATTCACAGTGGAAAGAAACCATATGTATGTAAGCTATGTGGGCAATCCTTCACCCCTCTCAGTTCCTTTCAAAACCATGAAAGCATTTACAGTGGAGAGAAACCTTATGAATGTAAGCAATGTAAGAAAGCCTTTTCTACTTTATGTAATGTTTGGACACATGAATGACTTCATACTGGAGAGAAACCCCATGTATGTAAGCAATGTGGGAAGGCCTTCAGGTATCACACTTTCTTTTGACACCATGAAAGGTTTCATAGTGGATAGCAATCCTGTGTATGTTAGTAGTGTGAGAAAGCCTTTCTTTACCATAGTACCCTTCAATGCCATAAATGGACTCTATAAGAAAGAAACCATACATATAAGTAATGCAAGAAGGCATTCACATTTTCCAGTTCCATTTAACATCATAAAGCACTTGGAACCTATGAATGAAAACTTGGAGTCAAAGAATTCATGCTTTGGAGTACCTTAAACTAAGCAAATTCACTATGCAGTGAAAACCTCTAAAATGCAAACTCTGGGGAAGTCCTGTTTTCTTAAGTAAAAATTTGAATACATGGACTCCACACTGGAAAGAAACCATGACTAAACAATATGAGAAAACCTTCATATGTTCTTGTTCCTGTTCAAAATATAAAATCAGAAAATCCCTAATATAGAATGTGGGGAGGCCCCATTATCATAAGATTTTTCTAGGAAATATCAACAGTTCAAATAAAGAAAATTCATAGCAATATAAACATGTGGGACACCTCTTATCATCTCAGTTTAATTAAAAAATATAGAACCCACCATGCTAAAAAAGATTATTTTGAAGATATATGTAAGTCTTTAGTTGGCCATGTGAGTACACCTGAATCAAATCATGTAAATGTGAAATATAAAATAAAAATTTTACTTGTAACAAATAGTTTGGTAAGTGTAAGAAAATTGTCCATAGTGGAATTCTACCAAAACAATGGTACCAAGTGTGGCCTGATGCTAAGTAATTTATAAACTGCTCTGAAAATTACACAATGCTAAAAGAAGTGCTGTAAGATTGTAAATATAATGTGCTTATCAGTGACCTGCTCCTAAAGTAGATCTCTGAACTATGTATTTCTAATTTCAAAATTGAAAATAAATGTAAGCCTTTGAAATGGCTCAGTGGGTAAAAGCACTTGTTGTACAAGTCTGATGGCCTGAGTTCAATCCCCAGAAAGCACATAAAGGTCAAAAAATTAAACTAATTCCACAAAGTTGGCCTGTAATCTCCATGTGCACACCATGGGATATACATACACACTCACACATCATACACATGATAGTAAAAATTAACGCAAACAATATTAGATCCAGCCTATATTGTTTGCTCCCAGGGTCCGCGGAAGAGTCTGCCAACCAGCTGAGGATTCTAATCTGAGGGAGATTCAACAAATCTATGCACACTGAGTTCTTTAGTCCATTCTCTTTATTCTTCTATGGTGATTCTATCTGCACAGTTTGTTTTCTGCTCTCTTACTTAGCTCCTCTCAGCCCCTCCTGCTCTCAGTCCCTCCTGCTGTTCTCTCATCATTCTATCTAGTTCTTTCCATCTCCGTCCTCATCTTTGTTCTTCTCCATCAATCCTCTCCTCTCAGTGCTCTCAGAGAACCAGTATATATACCCACACAGTAATTCTTTGGTAAAGCAATGTGAGGCTTCAAGTTTTCAGGGTCTCAGAGAGAGGTGATAAGGACTCACACATAAAGCAATTAATTGTCAGCGTCCAATTACAACGCGAAAGGGGAGTGATTGAAGGGGAGTTCTCTGGTAGGGTCAACTAAAGGCTAAGAGCAATTAGGGAATTTATGTGCTCAAACTATAATCTAGAAATGGCTAGGTAAAATGTTAGGGGTCAGTAAGTCACAAGACAGTAAACTGTCTTTGGCGCCACTTTTCCCACTCATCCCAGCTGCAGTTGCTTTCTTATAGGGAGGGGGACATATGTTAGGTGGCTAAGCAACCTACGTCAGAGCATGTAGTATTTGGTTAGTAAAAGCACTTTCACTCAGAGTAATTGCTGAGGAGAAAATCTAGGAATAGTGACAGGAGCCATAAGCCTAAGTGACCCTTGACATATATGCTGCCATAATTGGGTTTCTCTCCTCTTTTCTTAGATCTAGACTTTGCTTAAGTCTCCAAAGCACCAGAACCTCTTCCCACAGATACCAGAACCTCTTCTCAGATATCAGGTGAATGAGCTGCAGTTAAGCAATTAGGCAGTTAGACAAGGGTAGATAGATAACCTTCAGAGCAACATTTTCTGCTGGCTGAACAGCCCATAATTAAGTCCCTTCCTGCTTGCAACCCCCTTTGCCTACCTATATATGCCTTGAGAGAAAAATAAAAATTTGGAGCTTGATCAGACGTCCTGTCTTGCTCTTATTCTTTGTGTCTCTTGTCCCTCTCATTCACCGGCTCTCCCTTTAGGTCCCCGTTGAAGACCCCACTGGCCGGGGCAGAATAGCACCTGGATGAGGAGGAATAAAAACTTAAATTTTCACAAGAAAGAAGCTTGGTACCTATTGCCTACCTGGCCTAGAGGCAATCTCCTTGGGTCAGTGGGAACTGCCTTAACTCAGTATCTAGCAAATGGCTAAAACATCATCTCAGGAATGTGAGCAGAAAATCTCTTAAGTTAGGGTCTTGTGAAAATAACCTGGGGTGAAGGTAAGGGGTTGAGGATTTAATTGTTAGTGGTTCTTTTCTCTATCTGTGAGTGAGATGAGCTAATGTTTATCTATGTGCAGTTTTGTCCTTGGAATAAGGTATTTTTGCTGAAATACTTTTGTCTGGAGAATGGCCCTAGCCAGATATATGTTAATAAAAAATAAACTCAGCTGGGGACAGTTGTCCAATTACTCCAAACGTATAGGGGAAGTTGTGCCCAAGATTGAGATGCAGTCGTGAGATTATATGTACACATAACATGGAGATGCATGGTAAATGGGGAGGATCATAGCTGTTATTGCACAAGAAGTTTACAACAAGAGACAGCCAGTTCATTCAAAAGGCAGGAATTCCATAACGCCTTGTGTGATGGTTTCCTCTAACAGAACCCTTAGTTCTGATAGTTTGACCTTCTGAACTCTAGTTGTCACTGCTGTATGCTCCATGGACTTTCACTACCAGTGGCTCTCAATAAAAAATTAAAGAAAAAGGGCTGCAGAAAAGCAGTTCTGCCAGGTTTGAGGAATAACAATTCACCAATATCAATAGTGAGTTCAGTAGGCAGTAATTTTAAATCAAATTATATCATAAACATTTGTTTTTTTGTTTTTATTTTAAGCCATTAGGGAATAAGGTGGTTTTCTATGATGTCAATAGAATTAGTTCTTATAGTTTTAAAATTGTGGTTAATGGTATTAGAGATATTGGGCTCACTTTAATAACACATATACTAAAATCCGAACTAGCAAAAGCGAACTAGCAAAAGATATGGTCCCTGCATGAGGATGAAATTGAAATTCATGAAGCTTTCCATATTTTTTTGGAAAATAATTTGTTGATGTCCCTACTGGAGTGATGTGATAGTTTCTTATATATTTAGTCTGTGTTCAGAAAAAAAAAAATCTTTTGTGTATGTATTCACTAGTTTTACTTTTTATGTATGTTTTCTTCGAACAATTTCTGTACAATTTCATAACTATTTCAATCAATGTTTTGATAAATATAATTTGTTTTTGAGGCAGGCATGAATATGATCAAAATATATTGTATGAAATTTTCTAAGAACTACTAAGAAAGAAAGAAAATGTCCCTCAAGTTTGACCTAATACAAAGGAAGGCACAATCATGAAAAAGTATACAGATGAGGGACTTAGAGGTCCCATACAGAAGCTATGATAATCAGAAAATGCTCTGCATTTGAATTGTCTGAATTCGTAAAGACTTAAATAGGAAAAGAAAATCTCTCACAGCCCTGGGATATGTGGGCAAACTGGACCAATCTAGGTGCTACGGACGCAGAAAAATTGAATTTATGATTAATATACCATCTTTGTAATGAAACATTTTCAGAAAGGATGCCTTCTTATGGTATTAGTTCTCGGGCTTAAAATATTGTCGCCTTCTCAATCCTTGTAAAAGTGGATGAAACAGGCTATTGTGTAAGAGTTCAAATGTTTTTCTTCCCTCTGAAACACTGCTAGCATATAACTCCAGTTTCCATATGCATTGACTGATTGTATTCTCTTGTTGGCATGTTTTATCTTTTCTTGAGTGAAAATGAGTAGAATGAAAAAAAAAAAAAGTTTGAGAAAGTCTTGGCTCTGAACCAAACCGTCTCATTCGAAATTGCTCAAGAATGGCATCAGGCTGTACCTGTTTCCGTGTGTCCTGAGCTAGCCTTCCTCTTTTCTGAGCACATGGATTGTCTCTCGGTGGGACACTAACCTTGTAATTCACTTAAACTGGTGAGTTCACTTCCCAAGTGGGAGGGGTGCAGTGTGTAGAAATGCAGCACGTGGCCGTTCGGCAACGTCAGAGGCAAACTCTGCTTAAATGCAGCTGGTGCTCACCGAGGGAAGACTGGGCACAGAACGACTGTGGCTGCAACGCTTGCTTTGGTTCCAGCCAGCCAGGCAGGCGTCGGTTATTCCGCCACAAAGGGCTCCGTGTGTGAGTCAAGAGCCCCGACGGGATTTTCCTCACCATAGTGGCGAAACGCTCGTCAGCTCGGGGAGCGCAGATTGTTCAGCCGCACAGTGTGAAACTGACCCCCTGGAACAATCCTGGGGACAGCTGAAGCGGCCAGCATGAGTTGTCCTATCAGGACCGCCGGCAGGCGAAGCGGAAGAGCGTCACTCGCCATCTTTCTTCCTGGTGCCTCCATAGTTGCGGCCCGGTGGTGTCAGTTTATGGAGTGGCAAGCTGTTCAGCCTCGGGGTTTTTGTATGACCTCCAAACCTAGGAACAGAGTCAGGTGGCAGCAGTCCAGGGATTCCGACGCAAAAAAGTGGCGATCCGGTGCAACCAGTTTGATCAGGAGCGCCGGAGAACCGGGCGGAAATTCTTCATCCGCCCTCTTTCTCCCTGGCAACTCTCCTTCCTTGCAAGGCTGTCCGGTCAACTGAGGGAGTCCCGGGTCGCTGGACCACAGCGGCTCCACGGCCCCTGAACCTAGGAGCTGCGTGAGGCCGCAGGAGGCCCCGAGCGCAGCCATGGTGAGCGCCGGGGGTGCGGGGCTGGCGGGCCGGGCTGTCGGACCGGCCGGGCTGGGTAGCGGGGGGCGCCTCTGCAGCTGCGCCCCGGATTCCCCGAATACGCGGTGGCCGAGGGTCGTGGGCCCGAGCCCTGCGGGCCGATGCGCGATCGCTTTGTTCTGCCTAGGAGAGCCGGGTTTTCCTGTCTTTCCGATTCATGCCAGGCCGTTCCTAAAATCCACGATTTTGTCCCCCAGGCAAATGCTTTTTTTTTTTTTTTTTTTTTTTGGGATTGACAGTTGAAATCCCTCAGTTCTCAGATCCTCCCCGACATGGCCAAATTTACCGGACCGGGCGATCCACCGATCCCTGTTGAGAAACACGGAGCGGAGATGTGTGGCCGGCTGTGATGCAATTAGACTGTTTGTAGGGATTGATTCGATTTTTTAATGCTAATTAAGGTGAAATTAAATGAAATTAATTAAATTTTCTCACATGAAAAGACAAACAAATAGAGGGAAGGCCCCGGATGTAAGGTGTGAAAGCTTATCAGGAGGTAGAAGAGAAGGGCTTTTCTTGGAGTGGTAAATAACAGTATTAAAGTGCTGACTTAATAGTGTTTTGTCTTTTCTGGTCAGCCAATCATTTTGAGGCAACAAGTGAACAATTTATGAATTGATTTTTCTCTAGGGTCTAGTTTCTCTAGAGGTCTAGTTTCAGACATCTCCACGTAGAAATCCAGTGTTACCATCATCGTTTATCAGTTATTCCGTCCTTCCTCTGGTGTATATTTTTGACACCTTTGTTGAGAATCAACTGGCCAAACGCGTGGGTTTATTCCTGTGTGCTCTTTTCTCGTCCATTGGACTGCACATCTATATTTATGACAGTATTTTGTCGGGTTTTGTTCTGTTCTATGTGTTTTGAAATCAGGTCATGTGAAACATGCAGCATTGCTCTCTCTCTCTCTCTCTCTCTCTCTCTCTCTCTCTCTCTCTCTCTCTTTAACTTTGAGTCATTTTAGTGATATTGATTCTCCTAATCCATGATCATGGTAGGTCTTTCTTCCTCTAATGTCTTGCTTAATTTCTTTCTTAATATTTTCTTGCCTTTTTTATTGAAAAAAAGTTTTCATGCAATATCTTCTGATCACACTTTTCCTCTCCCCCAACTCCTCCCCAAACCTCCCTACCACTCTACCCACCTACCTTCACACCCTTTCTTTCTCTCTATTTCTTTGTTGAAGATTTTCACATAATCAGTGAGGTTTTCTTGGACATTTTAGTTTATGTGTACATATATCATGACTTCCTGACAATCTGAACTATCTCTGTGAGATAGTTCATTATTCACTGGGAGAAAATGTACTGGGCATTGCCTATTGATTTTGTACCCCCCTGCCTATCTAAATAGTTTATAATCTCTTAAAGCCTTTTGGTATAATCTTTTGATCTGTCCTTGGTTTTCTTGAATGTGTTGTGTACCCCAGCTGGCCTGGAACTCTTTTCTTGTTTTGTTTTGTTTCATTTTGTTGTTTTTCAAGACATGGTATCTCTGTATAGCTGTTGGAGCCTATTCTGGAACTTGCTCTGTAGACCAGGCTGGCCTCGAACTCTGAGATCCGCTGGCCCCACGTGTTGGGATTAAGGGCGTGTGCCACCACTGCCCGGTGGCCTGTAACTCTTGAATCTTGCTGTCTTGGCCTCCCTTGTCCTGTGATTCCTAGTGTACGCTATAGTACCTGGTTATGGTTCTCTGTGTATTGAAACAAGTACCGTTTGACTTCCTTCTTTGTGATTCGTGTACTTATTGTTGCTTTTCTTTGCATAATTGTTCTGGCTAATAGTTTAGTACTATATTCAAAAAGAGTCGTGGGTAGTCACCGAGTAATTTTTTTCTGATCTTTGAGAAAATGCTTTCAGTGTTTTCCCTCATTTAGCATGTTATTACTAGTTATGTGTTTGTCATGAAAGCCTTTATTATCTTAATCTATGATCCTCCTGTGCCTACCTACTAGATTCTGAGCTTTGATCATGACATGGATGGAATGTTATTAAAGGCTCTCTTGCATCTAATGTCAATTATTAGATTTTTAATTCTTTTTTTTGTTGTTTGTTTGTTTGTTTGTTTTTCGAGACAAGGTTTCTCTGTGTTAACAGTTCTGGCTGTTCTGGAACTCGCTCTGTAGACCAGGCTGGCCTCAAACTCACCAAGATCCACCTGCCTCTACCTCCCAAGTACTGAGATTAAAGGCATGCACCACCACTGCTCCGTGCAGATTTTTAATTCTTGATTTTGTTTGTTTGGCATTATGTTTACTAATCTGCATATCTTCTACATATCTAAATATGCATATCTAAAGGAAACTTTACACATCAAAAGATACTTGACTATGACTTCTCAAAACACTTGAATTTTGTCTTTTCCATGTCAGTGTATAATTTGATTATTCTTCATGAGAAAGGGAAATCTGTGCATGTTTCCAAGTAAATACTAATTTGTCCTAGAGTGTATTAAGCAGGTTGATTTCTGACATTAATGTTTGTACTGGCTTATTTTATGTCAGCTTGACACCAGCTAGTCATTTTGGAAGAGGGACCCTCAATTGAGAAAATGCCTCCATCATATTGGCCTGTGTGGTACATTTTCTTGATTGATATGGAAGGACCCGTCTTACTGTGGTTGGTGCCACTCCTGGGATGATGGTCCTGTGTACTACAAGAAACCAGGTTGACGGGCTGGAGAGATGGCTCAGTGGTTAAGAGCACAGACTGCTCTTCCAGACTGCTCTTCCAGAGGTCCTGAGTTCAAATCCCAGCAACCACATGGTGGCTCACAACCACCTGTAATAAGGTCTGGTGCTCTCTTCTGGCCTGCAAGGACACATGCAGACAGAACACTGTATGTATAATAATAAAATTTAAAAAAAAAGAAAGAAAGAAACCAGGTTGAGCAAGCCATGAAGAGCAAGCCATGAAAAGCAAGCCAGTAAGCACTGGTCCTCCATGGTCTCTGCTTCAGTTCCTACCCTGACTTTCCTTCCTGATAAACTGTGGTTGGTACATGTAAGCTGAAAGAAACCTTTTCCATCCCAAGGTGCTTTTGGTAATGATGTGTATCACAGTAACAGAAGCCCTAACTAAGACATTGTTGATACCTGCTATATTGTGAGTCAATTTTCTGCTTACATATGGATCACTTCAAGATTGTTTACCTTTCCTGTAATTACTTGCTTGTCTCTTCTTTATTAATATAATTTTTTTAAATTTCCTATAAGCATACAATTTTTTGTTTGTTTGTTTGTTTGTTTTTGAGACAGAGTTTCTCTGTGTAGTTTTGTGCCCGTCCTGGATCTCGCTCTGTAGACCAGGCTGGCCTCGAACTCACAGAGATCCTCCTGGCTCTGCCTCTCAAGTGCTAGGATTAAAGTCATGAGCCACCGCCACCCAGCATACAATGTATTTTTATCATATTCACTTTCACTTCTAATTCCTCCCAGATTCATCCCCAATTCCTACCTCTTTCCAATTTCCTGTCCTGTTTAGTCTCTTTTTCCATATGACATTGTATTTGGTAAAGGCTTCTTTTCATTTATTTTTGTTATCATATTTCATTCTACAAAACAATTGGCTTCATTTTATCTTCCTCTAATAGTTTCACAACTACAGGTCTTACAAGTCCCCAGCACACAGTGTGTGCCACCATGCCCAACTTTTTCTGTGAGTACTAGGGAACAAATTAGGTCTTTATGCTTAGGTGGCAAGCACTTTACCAACTAATCTGTCTTCCTGGCTCTGGGTTTCTTAATATTTTTTTCCAAATTAAATATTTTGCAATTTGACTTTTTTGATCTGATATAATGTAAGAAAGCATTTCAAAGTATGTTTGGGGTTTTTGTTTTTAATTTGGTTAGTTAGTTGCTGTGTGTGTGTGTGTGTGTGTGTGTGTTTGAATTTGCTAATGCTTTGTCACCTAATACGTGATGTATTTTTGGAGAATCTTCCATCTGATGCTGAGAAGAATGTGTCTTCTGCAGTTGTTTGATAGACTATTCTGTAAATGGCCATTAAGTGCATTTGATCTATGGTGCAGTTTAACTCTGAAGTTCCTTGGTTGATTTTTTTTCTGGGTGATCTATTTGTGGTATCAGGATATTGAAGTCACATACTGTTATTTTGTTTAAACCCTTTTGCCCAGTGCTGTTTGTTTGTAAAATATTCAGTTCCTATATGTTTACATGGTACATTCTTTATGGGCTTTTCTATGTATTTATATGTAGGGATCTTCTGATAAAGGAAATTCTGGATTAGTAGTCCACTCGATAAAGATGTATTGAGAAATAATTATATTTCCTCAGTATATCTGACAGTAAGCCCCTTCTAACAATGCCATTTACCTCATTTCCGTTTCTCTTAGCATTTTTAAGGAAAAACTAAAGTCTTTTCACATTATCATAGTAGACTATCCTTCATAGATTTTTCAGAATATTTAAGATTACCTGTAAGATATCAAGTACAAGTTTTCCCAAGTTTTCTCTGTGCAGTCAAAGATGTGCAGCTTCCTAAGGAAGAAGTTGGGAGATGAAGTGTTTATTCTATATTATCTGTCAGACCAGCTCATTGGAGACTAATCCTCCAGAGCATATTTTCATTCTGATCAGGTAGGATCCTTCTGCTAAGCATGTCAGAAGCTTTCAGACATTTAGAGGGACAATGCAAGTTAAACAATTGCTGTCATAAACTAGAACACTGAGCCCCTTTTCTCAGGTACGCTAGTGACATCCATCCAAATACCAGGTCTCAGATCCCAGGGAAAGTTGAAAATGTATCTTTTTTAAATTCATATATATGCTTACAGATGTACATGTGGAGGACAGAGGACAACCTTGGATCATTCCTTGGGAATGCTGTCCACCTTTTGAGAAAGGATCTTTTTTTGCCTGAAGCTTACCAGTTGTACTAGATTGGCTGATCAGTATGCACTAGGGATCTACCTGTCTCTACCTGTAATCTCCAGTGCTGGGATTACAAGTATGTTCCACTATACCCAGAAATTTTATGTGGAATTGTGGGGGCTCAAACTCAGGCCCTCATGCTGGAGAGGCAAGCACTTTTCCAAGCCCTGTTCTAAGAATAGTCTCCACATAGCTGATGTTAACTCTATTATGGATACTGACTAGGGGGATTTTTTTAAGACAGAGTCTCACTATGTAGCCCTAGCTGGCCAGGAACTCACAATATAAGACTGGCAGGTCAAGGAGATCTGCCTGCCTCTGCCTCCTGAGTGCTGGGATTAAGGTGTGCACTGCTATGCCTGGCCTAGTAGGATTTTTTTTTTTTTTTTTTATGAGAGGTGCAACAGAACCATTGTACAGACTTTACTGGGTGACTGAACAACATAACAGGCATCTACTTTTGCTTTATAATTTAGTGCCAGCCTAGCATTGGAATTACATTGTTAAAGAGTGAGAGCATCGGGAGGCAGAGGCAGGCGGATCTCTGTGAGTTCGAGGCCAGCCTGGGCTACAGAGTGAGTACCAGGAAAGGCACAAAGCTACACAGAGAAACCCTGTCTCAAAAAAAACCAAAAAAAAAAAAAAAAAAAAAAAAAAAGTGAGAGCACTGACTAGAACAGTGATGAGCATTACATAGATTTAACATTTAGACAACACAACATTCTGTAAACATCATGTGCATTGAGTAGATATCTCCAATGTGTCTCACTCTTCCTCTTGAAAATTATGTCATTTTTCAGGAGTCTTTATCCTTTGAGGATGTGGCTGTGAATTTCACTTCAGAGGAGTGGGCTTTACTGAATTCTTTCCAAAAGAGGTTGCACAGAGATGTGATGCAGGAAACCTTCAGGAACCTGGCTGCCATAGGTAAGAGTGAAATCATTGCCTTGTTTAGTCCATGAGAAAAATGTTTTTTTTTTTTTTTTTTGTTTTTTTTTTTGGTTTTTCAAGACAGGGTTTCTCTGTGTAGCTTTGCGCCTTTTCCTGGAACTCACTTGGTAGCCCAGGCTGGCCTCGAACTCACAGAGATCCGCCTGCCTCTGCCTCCCGAGTGCTGGGATTAAAGAAAAATGTATTTTTACTTATCAATGCAGCATCATTATTTGTACAGACACAGAAATTTTGATGAATAAACCAGTCATGGTCATGTTGTACCAGAAACCTACTTAGAATCTAATACTTTTCTATAGTGTTGTATTAACTCAAAGTGATTTTTCTGGATCTACATTCCAGCAAAAAAACAAGAAGACAAGACCCTTGAAGATGACTATGAAAGTTTAAGGAAAATTCTTCCCATTTCAGTTCAGACTGGATACAAACTGTGTGAGAATCAAGAATATGCAGAGAAACCAGCCATATATAAGGAATGTGAGAAAGTCTTTAGTTCTCCTCAGTGCTTTCTGGAACTCAGAAAGACTCATGTGGAAGATAAAACTTATGAATGTAAGCAAACTGAGGAAGGTTTTAGTAGACACAGTAATGTTCAGGTCCCTGAAAGAATGCATGCTACAGAAAATCCTTGTGTTTTAAAGCAGAGTGGAAAAGACTTTTTGACTCTTGCTGATATTCAACAGCACATAACACATAATGGACATGGGCCATATATATGTAAAGTATGTGGTAAAGCCTTTCACTCTTCCAGTTCTTTCTTGACACACGAAAAGACACATAGTGGAGACCAGCTTTATACGTGTAAGCAATGTGGCAAAACCTTCACTTATTCCAGTGGCCTTCGCCGCCATGAAAGGACTCATAGTGGAGAGAAACCCTATGAATGCAAACAATTTCTGAAAGTCTTTCCTTCTTTGAGTAAGGTTGAAAGTCATGAACAAACTAACGATGGAATAAAATACATATGTAATCAATGTGGGATAGCCTTCAGTGATCACAATTCCCTTCAATGCCATGAAAAGATTCACAGTTTAGAGAAACCCTATATATACAAGCAATGTGGAAAAGCGTTCACTTGTTCTAGTGCCTTGCGAAGACATGAGCGAATTCATACTGGAGTGAAACCCTATGAATGTAAGGTATGTGGGAAAGCCTTCATTGATTGCAGTTCTCTTCAATGTCATGAAAGGATTCATAGTGGAGAGAAACCTTATGTATGTAAGCTATGTGGCAAAGCATTCAGTCGTCAAGGTTCTCTTAAATGCCATGAAAGGATTCATAGTGGAGAGAAGCCCTATGCATGCAAGCAATGTGGGAAAAACTTCATGCATCACAATGCTCTTAGATACCATGAACAGATTCACAGTGGAGAGAAATCCTATAGGTGTAAGCAATGTGGGAAAGCCTTTGTGTTGAGCAGTGCATTGAAAAAACATGAACGAATTCACAGCGGATTGAAACCTTGTTTGTGCAGGGTGTGTGGAAAAGCCTTCACATTTCATAGTTCCCTTCATTGCCATGAAAGGACTCACACCGGAGAGAAACCCTATGTATGCAAACAGTGTGGAAAAGCCTTTATGTATCATAGTTCTCTTCGTTGCCATGAAAATATTCACAGTGCAGAGAAACCCTATGTATGTAAGTTATGTGGGACAGCATTCACTTATCATAGTTCTCTTCAACGCCATGAAAGAATCCACAGGGGAGAGAAACCATATGTATGTAAGTTCTGTGGGAAAGCCTTCACTGATCACAGTTCCCTTCGATGCCATGAAAGAATTCACACTGGAGAGAAACCCTATGTATGTAAACAATGTGGGAAATCCTACAGTACTCATGGTTCTCTTCGATACCATGAAAAGATGCACTGCGTGTAAACTACATTAGAAGACCTTCTCTTTGAATAAGTTTTAATCTCATTAACAACAACCAAAATAAAGTGCAAACTACATTAGAAGACCTTCTCTTTGAATAAGTTTTAATCTCATTAACAACAACCAAAATAAAAAACAAACTATATGGTTGTAAGCAATGTGAATAAGCCTTAACATGTTGTGGTTCCCTTCAAAACATGAATGGAGACACATTGGAGAATATCTCTAAATATAGAGTAAAGGAAAGCCCCATTGTTACAAGCTCTTTCTAGTAAGCATGATGGCATAACGAATTTATTGTGTATCAGTGTAAAGCATGTGGGATTATCTCTACTTGTCTCTGTTCAGTTCTCAAAAAAAAAAACCAAAACACTAGGAGGATGGGGAGATGGCTCAATCTGTATAGTGCCTGCCACAGAAGCATGAGATCCTGAGTCTAAATCCTTAGCACCCATATAAAAGCCAGACATGGTGACACATGCCTGTAATTCCAGTGCGAGGGAGGCAAAGACAAGAGATCCCCGAGCTTGCTGGTTAACTAGTCTACTCAAGTCTATTCAGATTCAGTGAGAGATCTCTCAAAAAGTAAAGTGGAGAGTGATTAAGGAAGACATCCAACGTTAACATCAACCTCTGGCCTCTACATGCAAGTACAATGTGCAGCCACACACATATGAACACTCATCCTCACATGTATGCACACCACACACTCAAAAGGACACATTGTATCAAGAACCTTGATTAGAAGAAATCTGTAAGTCTTCACTTGGCCAGCATATACACAGTCAAAATTTGTAAATGTAAGTAGAATTGTCATTTGTAGCATGTGTCAAAAGCTGATGTAGTAGGATTCTATTAACATACCTAATGTGAAGAGCCTGGCATAAAATAATTTATGGAATGCTTTAGAAATTACACCCTTCAGAGGAAATGTTCTAATGTTTATAAATGTGTCAGTGTCACATTCTTAAGTAGATCTAAACTGTGCTTTAATTTTTTTTCTTGAAAATCAATGTTTCATTGAAATTATTTGCTAAGCTTTACTTAAACAGTTGCATGTGCTTAATCTGAAGTTTCAGTATTAGTAAATTCAGTTAATAACTTTTTCTGCTTTTAATTTAAAATGTTGAATTGAAATGTCTTTCTAATATGTGAGCAGTCATAATTTTTATGTAGTTTTAAGATAATTTTGCTAATGGACTTGTAAAAAAATTTTAAATTGGGGCTGGGAAAATGGCTCAATGGAAAAGCTTCAGGACCTAGGCCAGATCCCCAGCACTCATGCAAAAAGCCAGATATGACCAAACATGCCTGTATCCCCAGCATTGAAAGTAGGGGTTCAGGAAGATTACTGGGGCTTGCTGGCCAACTAGTCTAGATGAGAACAAGCTCTAAGATTAGTGCAAGGCCATGTCTCAAGCACATAAGGCAGAGAGGTAGGAGAGATTTACCTGATGTTGTCCTCCAGGATCCACACATGCAAGCTCAGTGCTCACAAATATGAAAGGTTATTAATACTTGTGATTTTCCTACTAGGCTCTTGTCATAGGTCATATATGTATATAAATTCAGAACAAATGACTTTAAAGTAGATTTAACTATTTTTCACTTTTAATATTTTCTCCAAATAAGATTTCTGTACATATTTTATATTTTAACTGTTTTCAACAGTGTATACATTGACACATGTTATTTTTCATATATGGACAATATATCTACAAAATAATCATCAAAAAGAGATCAACTTTACAATTTTTCAAATTTTTCCTTTCATGTTATAGTCATTGTCAAAATACTGGTGAAATGTCCTTATGTAGTAGAATCCTACTAACTAATGCTCTTTTTATATTTATATTTATGTTATAGTTTTTTTTATCATAATTTTCCCTTCACTTCTCTTATCAAAAGATACATCCCACTGGTTTAAGTATGCTCTGGCCAGAGATAACCAGGACCAAGTCTTTAGTCACAACGAATGTAATGGATTGCTGTAATAAATCTATCTACATACCATATTTGATTTGTTTATCAGAAAGATCTTTTTTTTAGTTTATTATTTTGTGCATGTGTGGTGTGTGTAAGCATTGTGGATGTGGTGAGTGCATAGGTGTATGCAGATGTGTGTGCCTGTGCACCTTTGGGGACCAGAGGGAGATGTCGTCCTGCTGTATCATGCTTTGCCTTATTCCCTTGAATAAAAAAAAAAAGTCTTTCCTTGAACCAAGAGCTAGGCTAATAATCATCCCCTGGTTCTGTTTCTCTAGAGAACCCTGACTAAAGCACTAAGAAAGCGATATGTTCAGGTAAATTGCCAGTGTAGAAACCTAGGAAAGTGCATGAAGAGCCCAGTATTGCAGTAAAGCTCTCACTGCACAGAAGTTATGCCTTTCATAGTAATTTTCAAACATCTCTTGCTTGACAGCTTTGTAAAGTAGGAACATAGAAATGAGCACAGATCATGTAGATATATGTAAGAACATAACTATTTGCAAATATGAATGCTTCCATTTTTGTGAGACAAGAAAGCTGGTGAACCAAGATTGAAACACCAACTCGGAGCACTGAAGAAAAGTAGGCATTAGCAGGTGACATCATGCTAAGGTGCATGTCAGTCTTCATGGAAACTCACTGTGTAAAGAAGCTTTCACTGTTGGCCTAATATGTCAGCTTGTGTCCTTGGCATTAGTACACATAAATGCAGGAGCAGGTGATAAATCTTGTTATGTATTTTAGCAAATGTGTCATCAATTAGTCATCTTTTAATGTTATAGTCAGTTCACATTGGCCTTGAGTATAAACATACTGTTTATGCATGAAAATCATCTTGGCTGGGGAGATGGCACAGTGAGTAAGAGTGCTTGCTGAGTTTGAGTCCCCAGCACCTACATAAAAAGTTGAGCTTAGTCACAAAACACTGATTGCTGCAAGTCACAGAAATATGAAGTAGGAACTCAGCTGGCACTGACAAGGCTAACCCAGCAGAGCCAAGGGTTCTGTTGGAAGTTAAAGCCAAAACTTGAGTTTTGGTGATATTTGCTTTTGAATGTATTAGCTGTTTCCTACAGTGAATTTCTTGTGTGCTGTTGTACCCTTCCCATCTGATTCTTTTCCCAAGAACTTCTAACAGTATGATTGATCATTTATTGGGCACAACTTCTCCTATACATTTCGGGTGTTTGGATAACATTCCCCCAGCTGTGTATGAAAACAGTCACACAGTAAAACCTGTTTGCCACAACCAGGTCTTTGTTCCTCTCTCCAATGTAAAACTGAGAGGTCTGCCTTTCTGCAGTTATCTTCATTGGCAGGCATTTGGTCAGTGTTAAGTGTCCAGGCAAAAGTATCTCATTTGAAATATTCTCAGACACCCAAGGACATTTGTTGATTCACAGCCGTTAGATAGACAGGGAACAAGTGTGCCCTGGGCTCACCCTGCCTAGGGACAGCAAAGTGCTGCCCCAGGCTAACCTCACACTAACAAATTCTTTTTTTTTGTTTGTTTGTTTGTTTGTTTTTTAAGATTTATTTATTTATTATGTATACAGTGTTCTGTCTGCATATACACCTGCAGGCCAGAAAAGGGCACCAGATCTCATTACGGATGGTTGTGAGCCACCATGTGGTTGCTGGGAATTGAACTCAGGACCTCTGGAAGAACAGCCAGTGCTCTTAACCGCTGAGCCATCTCTCCAGCCCACACTAACAAATTCTTAACTCCTTGTACTTTCACCTTGGTTTACTAATCAGTTTATTATCTAACCACACTTGAAGTGCAGTATTACACACAGATTCCCCTTTTTCCCTTCTTCGATTTCCCTCCTTTGACCCCATTCCCTTTAAGAGTTCACTGAGGCTTTTACAAGTCACCCCTCCTTGAGTCATAAGAAAGCCTGACAATCACTGCCTGGTGTAAACTCTTATCTACTTTTATGACCCTGAAAGAATTCAAGCCTTGTGGCCTTGCTTTGGCCAGAGAATTGCTGATTGTATGTGTATAAAACCTGGAAACTTCAGAGACTCAAGGTAGAACAAAGAACAGCACAGAAATGTATGAGAGAAAAGTTGTAGACTGAGAATTGACTTAGAAGAATAAAATGAATGGACTGAAAGCTTGGTGTGTGTAGACTCATTCAATATTCCTAAAATGAGATTCTCAGCTGGCGGTAGATTCCTGCCCAGACCCTGGGAAAGGGCTAGCTGGGGCTTGACCCCAGTAGTCCTTGTTAACTGGTAATCTCAGCAGAGAGGGGCAGACACAGAGTATGGCTGTGGCTTCCTGTCTGGCAGCCTAACTCTGGGTTCAGTGAGACCTTGTCTCAAGAGAATAAGATGGAGAGTGATAATGATGTTCTCTGGCCTCTGTGCACCCACAAGTGTGCAGGCATATATGCATATACACACATGCAAAGAAACTTTTTTAATTCTCTAGGTTTTAAAGACAGGGAAGCTGCCTAGACATAGTAGTACCCACAGTGGTAGACTGAGCCCTTCTACATCATTTAGCAAGAAAATGGTGCATATACATGCCCATTGTATGACGGCAGCAATCTTCAATTGAGGTTTCCTCTTCTCTGGTGTGTCAACACCTAGGCAGTCTCTGTCTAGGTTGGCCCCACCCACCATTGACTTCAGCCAGTGTCTGCTTTGATATGTTAATAGGCACCTAGGTTAACCATTTGTCCTGTATTTCTTTGAGGCCTAAGACCCTGGCCCTGAGATGGGCCAGTTTGAGACAAGAGAGAAGAACCCAAGACACTGTGGCTGATTTGCACTAGCCTGCTTCTTTAGGCCTGATCCCATAGCCCCTCTGCAGCTCTCTCTTGGACAGAGTTAAGAAGCAGTGTGCTGTGACTTGACAGTTCTCTATAGTACCTGGCTCCATGCTCCCTGCCATGTACACTATGCTGAACCAAATCACACGGTATGAAAGATCCTGCCCACTAAAAGGTTTTTTTTTTTTTTTTTTTTTTTTAAGAAATCAGACTTTTAATTTGTTCTGGAGAGTAATCTGAGACAACTCAGGATGATAGCTCAGGGATGAAGGCTGCTCTCTGAAGCTCTTCTGCCCTCACCTCCCCTTCTCAAGGTCAGTCTGTCAGCCTCTGCCTGCCCCTCGCTCCCTCACCTCCCCGTCTCATCACCATCTCCCCCTCTTTTAAGGCCCTGTGTTCAGGTCTGCATAAATTGTATTGCCTCTGTCTAGTGCCTGCCCTTCCACCTCGAGGACGGATCATGGCTTGAGGCACTTCATAATAAACCTGAAAAGGATTTATGTGTCAGCTTTCCTTTGTTGAAGGACTGCTGCAGCTTTTTACTTCCTAACTGCTGGGATGTATCGTTTATAACGTTTCCATTAGCATACATTAATTATACGTAATATTTCATGGTAACATTTTCATTCATGTACATAATGTATCTTGTTTATATCGCATACCCAGACCCCCTCTTGTCCCTCTCCCTCCCTCCTTGACTCCTTTCACCTATCATGTCTTTGTGTGTCTCGCTGAGTTTCATTAGGGTTGTTGACAGGAGAGGAAGAGGTGGTGTCAGAATTGGGAGGATAACATCCTGTCACTCAGGGCTCCCAGACTGAATCTGTGGGCACCAGCAATGACGGCCGCAGAAGCGGCTGGTACGAACTCTCCAATCAGGAGTGCCGAGAGGCAGGTCCTTAGTCTGCCATCTTTCTTCCTGGCGGCTCTCAGCCACCAACTGAGGGAGTCCGGGTCGGTTTAGCTTCCTAGACGGTGTGACGTCTATCCCTAGGAGCCGTCTTGAGATCCGTAGGACAGGAAACTGCCGGTGCAGACGAAGAGGTACGCGGGTTGTGTGAGTTGCCCGATCAGCAGCGCCGGTGGGCTGAGCGAAAGCGCCTCGCCCGCCATCTTTCTTCCTGGCGCCTCCATCCCCACAGCTGTGGGCGGTGTGAGTCCCAAGTGGCCGAGCCTCATGGCCGTGTGAACGCTAGCCCCGCTAGCCCAGGAGCCTCCGTGGGGCCGCGGCAGCCCCGGGCGCAGACATGGTGAGCGTCGGGCGAGCGAGGCGGGCGGGCGGGCAGGGCTGTGCGAGCCGCTTGGGTCCGGCCCCCCGACGGAGCCTCTGCGCAGCCGCGCCCGGGACTCCCACGGCGTTGCGGAGGGGCGGAGGCGCGGCTTAGCTCTGTCGCCTCCCGGTCCTGAAGAGTGGGTGCCCTTTCCGCTTGGGGACCTCCAGTCAGACAAAAGCAGGAGTCGGGGCTTCACCACAGAAAAGAATTTCCAGGCCGGATGATGTGCAGCCGCGTTGGAGGTTTAGGGGTTTAAGAGACAGTCCTTTTGTGAGAGACTTTACGTCCCGGCACGCACGAGGCCAGAGCAGGACATCTGGTGGCTTGATTTGTCAAGGCTCACCTTACTCCTGTGAGACAGGGTCTCTCACCGAACCCATGGCTAGGCTGACAAGCTCCGGCGATCCTCCTGTCCCTGCCCCACAGTGCTGGGTTTACAGACGACGCCTAGCTTCTACTTGGGTGCTCTTGAGAATGCAGGTCCTCACCCTTGCTCAGCGAGCACTCTTAACCACTGAGGCTTCCGAGTCACAAAGATTTTACTTCCTGCTGAACAGCATTGGCCACAGCTTTCTTGACCCATATAGACCTCACTACTGCCAAATCTGAGCATCACCTGCCATGATCACTCTATCCAAGGATACATCATGGCCTAGGACCTGGATCCTTTTCTTCAGCATGGAAATTATGTCTGGGAGGGATCATGCTAACTGACCAGAACTGCAGTCAGTCCAGAGTGCTAGTTCCCAAAGCCACAGGCGAGCTCCATCCAGCTCTGTGACCATCCTACATCCAACGCCACTGCTCTCCTTGATTCATTCATCCCCATCCTCACTTTCTCACTGACTTGCTCTCTCCAAGATATCATTATATAGCCCTGACTAGCTTGAAATTTCCTATGTAGACCAGGCTATGACCTTGAACTCACTGAGTCACCATGCCTCTGCCTCCCAGGTTCTGGGATTAAAGACATACACTAACACAACTTCTTTTTTATGATAAGAAAAATTCTCTGTTAAGCTGGGTGGTGGTGGCCCACACCTTTAATTCCAGCACTTGGGAGGCAGAGCCAGGCAGATCTCTGTGATTTCCAGGCTAGCCTGGTCTATAGAGTGAGATCCAGGACAGGAACCAAAAACCTACACAGAGAAACCCTGTCGAAAAAAAAAAGAAAGAAAGAAAAGAAAAATTCTTTGTTGCATCCTAAAGATTTGACTGATTTTTCAAAGCATTAGAGTTTTATTGTTTTCATTTAATTATATGGTAAGTTAATTCCTGGACATGAAATATAGATAAATATAAAACAGTACCCAATTAGATACCAGTTTGTCCTTGCCCCATAGGTATTAAAGTGTTCTTCAATTCTGCCACCATACCACAGTACCTGTTCTATCATCAATCTATTTTCTGTGTATGTGGTGCATAACACAGCATTCCATTGTATTAGAAAGTCAAATTCTCAAAAAAAAAAAAGGGGGGGCTGGGGATTTAGCGCAGTGGTAGAGCGCTTGCCTAGCCCAAAAAAAAAAAAAAAAAGTGTTGAGCCATCTCTCCAGAAAGTCAAATTCTCTGCTGCATTTTGAAATATGCATTAAATTATTGTCAATGATAATTATACTATTGTACTATAGAACACTTATCTTTCTTTAATCTTATGTATCATTTAATTCATTTGAACTATTGTATACTATGTTCATGCTCCCAAATGTTGTTGGTTAGTGTAATCATAGAAATTATATATTTCTCAAATGACAAGTTGTGACAACAGGTGTGAAAATGTGTCTATAGAAGAAGCTTATTAGACATGGTACCCAGGAAGATTAGGGGGCTGACCAAGGAGGCTTTTTCTACTGAGTGTCTAAAAAGGCACCAACTTTTAGAGTGGAAGCTAGTAAACAAATACAAGAAGTGTTTTGGCAAATTAAGCTCCTTTGGCAGCTATACTGATGAAGCCTGTCATCTAAACATAAGTAAAGGGGATGGAACTGTGTAAACACCTACATTTAGTGAATTTGAAGCCTCTGAACTTCTGACAATAACTGTTGTGTAGACTGAGTAGTACACGCTGCAGACCCGCTATGCAATGAAACCTTAGGGATGGCCCAACAACATATCACAACTCACCAGATGTCACTGTTCTGTTATTTCTTCAAGGGAGTGTTCAAATGCAGCACCAGAAAAATTGTGTGAGAGTGGTCAGAATATAATAATCAATTCACAGAATAAATGTCAGAATTTCCAGTAACATGAGAATTTCCTGTGAATTGAGTATAGGTCCCCAATACTGTCAATCTCACCCTTGCTCCTGAAAAACATATGTAATCTGTTTTAGGGGTCAGTGACCTTTGAGGATGTGGCTGTGAAGTTCACCCTGGAGGAGTGGACTTTGCTGAATCCTTTACAGAAAAATCTCTACAGAGCTGTGATGAGAGAAACCATCAGGAACCTGCATGCTATAGGTAAGAGGCATATGATTTCTTCACACAATGTCTACTGCCAATCATTGCTGTTCTGTGACTTGGGATATGAAAATGGAATACTTAGATGAATAAACTTTGTGGCCACAGTGTAACAAGAACTTGAATCATAATTTTGCATAAAAGCTCATAATAATGGGTTTCCTGGGTCTACTTTTAGGACAGAAATTGGGAGAACAGAACACTGAAAATGAGTACAAGAATCCTGGGGGAAATCTGAGGTAATTTGCACTCACGAGAAAAACTAATGCTGCTCAGAAAACCTGGAATTGTAGAAAATATTTCAAACAAACACAACAAAGTAAGCCAAGCTTCAAACTGATTTGTTTTCAAAATATCTTTAAATATACCTACAGACTGAGCATTTATAATTCAAAAATTTAAATATGAATCTGTTGAGTATAAACATGATACCACAAATGACACTTTCTGATGTTTTAATATATACAAACTTTGTTTCATACACAAAATTATTAAAGAGATTATATGGGGCTGGTGAGATGGCTCAGAGGTTAAGAACACTGCTCTTCCAGAGGTCCTGAGTTCAATTCCCAGCAACCACATGGTGGCTCACAACCATCTGTAATGAGATCTGGTGCCCTCTTCTGGTGTGCAGGGATACATGCAGGCAGAGCATTGTATACATAATAAATAAATCTTTAAAAAAAAAAAAAAAGAGAGAAAGATTATATGACGTTACCTTCATGTTTTGGATGCAAGGTATATTTGAAACTTAAATGAATGTTGGCCTTTATTTAGGTCTTATATATGTCTAATATTTTAAAATCTAACACATACATCCTTTGTGTTTTAGATGAGGAACGCTTAAGCTATATTTAAATGTAACAGATTTTTCAATGTTTGCAAGAGTTAACTTTGGAAAAATTACATAGAAACTCTACATGATTATCACTGCTTAGACTATTACTAATTAAACCATCTTACTGAGCTTTCACTGTATCATTGTACACAATTTATACATGATATAAAGCTTACACTTTTCCTGACATAATGTAAAATTATTTTGTAATGTGCTTTACTTTTGTTTCAGATGTCAAGTGGTAGAGAGGCTCTGTGACTATGAAGGTAGTCATTGGGAAGAAATCTTCAAAGAGATTCCAGATCCTGTGGTGAACCAAAAAACTGGAGAAAAGCCATGTGAAAGCCCTGGGTGTGAAGACTTCATTGGTCCTTCATCCCTAAATGTGTCCCTCAGATATCAGACTAGATGCATAACTCATATGTATAAAGAACATGGTGGGAAGCCATATAAATGTAAGGAATGTGGGGAGGCTTTCTGTTCTCCCCAAAGCTTTCAGAAGCATGAACAAATTCATATGAGAGAGAAATCCTATGTCTGTAAACAGTGTGATAAAGCCTTTAGGAATCTCAGTTCTCTTCAAAATCATAAAAGGATTCACACTAGAGAGAGAAAGCATGAATGTAAACAGTGTGGGAAATCTTTTAAGAGACACAGTGATGTTCAAGTACATGAGAGAAGTCACACTGGAGAGAAACCCTATGTATGTAAGCATTGTGGGAAAGCCTTCACTCAATCCAGATACCTTCAAATACATGAAAGAAGTCACACAGGAGAGAAACCCTATGTGTGTAAGCAATGTGGGAAAGCCTTCACCTGTTCCAGCAACCTTCAAATACATAAAAGAAGTCACACAGGAGAAAAACCCTATGTATGTAAGCATTGTGGGAAAGCCTTCGCTCAATCCAGTTACCTTCACATACGTGAAAGAAGTCACACTGGAGAGAAACCTTACTTATGTAAGCAATGTGGGAAAGCCTTCACTTTTTCCAGTTCCCTTCAAAGTCATGTTGTAGTTCACACAGGAGAAAAACCCTATGTATGTAAGCATTGTGGGAAAGCCTTCGCCCAGTCCAGTTATGTTCACATACATCAAAGAAGTCACACTGGAGAGAAACCTTACTCATGTAAGCAGTGTGGGAAAGCCTTCACTTTTTCTAGTTCCCTTCGTAGTCATGATGTAGTACACACAGGAGAAAAACCTTATGTTTGTAAGCATTGTGGGAAAACCTTTGGTCATTACAGTAGCATTCACAAACATGAAAAGATTCATAGTGAAAATAGACTCTGTTAGTATAATAAATGCGATTTCCACATTTCAGTTGCTCTGATTCCTTTCAAATAATAGCTGACACTGGTAAGAAACCCAAGGTTTGTATGCAATATGGGATGCCTTCATTTATCCAGTTCTCATTGATACCATGAAAGGATTCACACTGTGTTTGTAGAATATTATTTTGAGATGTCTTACATTTGTTTCTACTGTGAAACATTTGTTTTAATGATACAAAAATGTGTGTAGTGTGAATTCTAATTGGTCTTAACAATAAAAACCTGGAGTCAGATATCAGGGTGAAAGCTGAAAGATCAGAGAAGCAGAACAGCCAGCCACTAGAAAGACTTCTTATCTCTAAGAATCCTCAGACTGAAAGGGCCGAGCTCCTGTCTCCATCTTGCCTTATCACTTCCTCTCTCTGCCCAACCATATCACTTCCTGCTTCCTCCTCCTCCCAAGTACTGGGATTAAAGGCATGTGCCTCCCAATTACTGGCAGCAAAGGCATGAGATCCCAAGTAATGGGATTAAATGTGTGTGCCACCACTGCCTGGCCTCTAGTGGTTGGATCTGCATTCTGATCTCCAGGCAAGCTTTATTTGTTAGAGCACAAACAAAATATCACCACATTTCTCCCTTTTTGTCTAAAATAAAAAAGGTTATAACTAATATAAGAAAAACTATATACAATAAGTACAATAACTATATACAATATATACAGGCAATAAATACATCAACAATGTCTAGTCCATAAACATTTGGCAAATTCAAAGAAAAGACTCCATTATCTATCCTATTTTCCTAACTTGTATTACCAACCCCAAACTATCTTTTGATGTCTATCTTTATACACTTTATACCTCTTTAGTGAATGTCTTTTCTGAATCTAGTAACAAGGAAAATTATAACTATAATAATAAAGTCTTCAACTCCATCCAAGACCCAAAAAGGAAATATTACCTGAGTAGGCAGGAAGTACAAGCAAGCAACTTCCAAAAAATGTGAAAAATGACAGAAACATCTGACTGCCTGGACAGTCACCAAAGATTCGTCTGTCACATTGGGGCATCCATCTTTGGCCTACAGGCTTAGCATATCTAACAGAGTTCTGTAAAACAGGATATTCTGAAGGGCTGTCCTACCTTGTCTTGGCAAAGTTCAGCAGTCCTTTATTTTGCATCCTGCTTGTCCATTTTGGACAGCATATTGTCAGCAGTCGAGGCAAGGACATTTTCTTACACAGCGGCTAACTTTTGCCACAAAGAAAGCAAACTCCATATGGAGTTTCTTTGATGTCCATCATCTCTGAAGTAGATTGGTGCTGCCAGGAGCAGACATCTAATTATCATAAAAAAAAACCCTATGTTATTAAAGCGTTAAATGCCATAGTCTGTAGATCTCTGAAGTGTTTGAAGATGACCTGTCTATCTAAAATATATCTCTTGTTTCACCTTGAAAACATACCTAATATGACTACAAGTTCAATTGTAATAGGTGAATAATTATTAACTTGCATTTCCTTATTATTCTAAATAGTTGGTAATAATAACTTTTAAGGACATTGTTAAATGAGTTGTATAGGTACAGTACCTTGAGCAAGAGTAGAAATGGATGTACAGTATGTTCTAACAAAATCAATTTCAAATTTGTATCAATATACAAAGATCAATATCAATGTAAAATATTTAAATATAGTAGTTGCTTTTTTTGGTTTAAAAGTAGATTCAATAATCCACCTTTTTATTTTATTTCTATATCCCCTGTTTCTTTCTAGAGTAGATTCAATAATCTACCCTTCTATCTTATCATATCTATATCCCCTTTTGTTCTTTGTAAAACAAGAATCTTGAACCTAAACTCCTTGTTCATCTTTTTTCCTGACCATTACCAATAACAACTTATAACTTAACACCCTAAATGATGACAAATACTCATAACCCATTGAAAGACAGAAAACCACTGACCCCACCTCCTGGAAATGTGGGTGGCATGTTCTTAAGTTACTTCCTGATGTCTGGGGGTAATGACATCTTTAGGGGTCCTGAAAAGAAAACTTTGAGTTAATTGTCAAATCCTGGGAAGGGTAGCTGTATCATTTGTTATCTAGTCTCTGTGTAATGAGAAAGTGCAGGGCTTATCTCAGGTCCTGGCTAGAGTAGTCTGTGATGCTGGATCATCTCAGCTAGTCACCTCAAATTTGTCCTGAGCAGTTTGCAGTTTGTACAAAGCTGATCTTTGGGTGGTGTTTGTCAGCTTAGTGGTATTATCATAGTTCTGGGGTAATTGTTGTTGGAGACTTCAAAGGTTGCTGTTAGGTGTAGTCATGGTTCATTGCAGAAAACTTAAACACTTTAGATGTTTGAGCAGATCTCAGAGAGGTTAAAGGATCAATATTTGTTACAAACATCCAGAATACAAAAACTTAATTCCTACTTACCTGATAAAGGCTCAAACCTGAAATTATGTACAGGAAGCTAGATGAAGCCTTTTTCGATAATTAGTTAGTACTCTATATGATCATTAATATTATGACAAAAGTTTAAAATATGTATTAATTTTATAAATTTTGAAATAGTATTTATACCTTAAGAAAGGCTGTTAAAGAGTCAAAATAAAACCAAAAGATGACTGGGCAGTGGTGGCACATGCCTTGAATGCCAGCACTCAAAAGGCAGAGCCAGACAGATCTCTCTGAGTTTGAGGCCAGCCTGGTCTACAGAGTGAGATCCAGGACAGGCACCAAAACTACACAGAGAAACCCTGTCTTGAAAACAAACAAACAAACAAACAAACAAAAGATTCTGAGACTAGTGGCAATAAAATAGTCCCTACATTTTGGTTTTTCTTCTATCTAATATCAGGTGGCTTCAGACATGAGACAGATTTTAGATTTTACTTACTGAGCATGCTTGGATTTAGAGAAGGAGAAAGCCACACTCCCAACTACAAAACAAGCTTTGATTTTTTAGTTGGAATGGGACTACTAAAAGACCAGCTTAGCCGGGTGGTGGTGGCGCATGCCTTTAATCCCAGCACTCGGGAGGCAGAGGCAGGCAGATCTCTGTAAGTTTGAGGCCAGCCTGGTCTACAAAGTAAGTTCCAGGAAAGGCACAAAGCTACACAGAGAAATGTAGCAGGAATCTTAAAGAGTCTTTATTAATAAAACAAACCCGGAGCCAAGTATTGAGGTGAACACTGGAAGATCAGAGAGACAGAACAAGCCACAGCTAACCACACCTGGCCAACTTCTCAGCTGATCTGGTTTCCTCAGACTGGAAGCCTCTGTGTTCTCATATCCAAATGGCTCTCAGCTGAACTGCTGCTAGAAAGCCTGAAGCTTAACCAGCTAAAAGCTTCTAGTTTCTGGTCCTCACGCCTTATATATCTTTCTGCTTTCTGCCTCAGTCCCTGGGATTAAAGGCTTGCTTTCTGGGATTAAAGGTGTGAGTCACCATGCTTGGCTGTATCCTTGAACACATGGATTTCTGCCTCTGGAATGCTAGGATTAAAGGCATGTGCTACCACTGCCTATCCTCTATGTTTAATATTGTGGCTGTTCTGTCTCTGACCCCAGGTAAGTTTATTAGGGTGCACAATATTTTGAGGAACACAATACCACCTCAGAGAAACTCTGTCTTGAAAAAAACAAAAAACAAAAAAAAAAAAAAGAGAACAGCAAAAACAAACATTTGGGAAGATTAATGAAATTTTATCCTGTTGGAGATGGGACAATTTTTCCTGGATGATTTGTCATTTTTCTACAGATGTCTCATTTGTCCAGTGGTCTTCAGACTCCTTAGCTGGATATCTTCATTCTCCTGAAAAGATAAAATCAAAAACCCTTCCCCAAACCTAACTTTGGGGAGGTCCCCATTTGGCAAGTTATATCCTATCAAATGAAAAGCATTTGTTAGTCTGAAAGTTAGTTTAGATTGAATGGCCATGCTGATTGATGAACTATCAACTTTTCTAACTAAGAGGTCTCTCTTGTTCAATTTGAACCTTTATAAACCTTTTTTTTTTTAGTTTTTTTTTTTAAGATTTATTTATTTATTATGTATACAGTGTTCTGCCTGCATGTATGCCTGCAGGCCAGAAGAGGGCACCATATCTCATTACAGATGGTTGTGAGCCACCATGTGGTTGCTGGGAATTGAACTCAGGACCTCTGGAAGAGCAGCCAGTGCTCCTAACTGCTGAGCCATCTCTCCAGCCCGAACCTTTATAAATCTTGATGATATTCATAGCTTTTCTTCTCCTGTGGAAACAAAAGCAAAACCTCTTCCCCAACATAACACATATCCTAGTTTCCATTCTGAGGTCAACACATCTTTAAAGTATACAGGTAGATTTAATTCTGTAGTTTTTTTTTTTTTTCTATTGTCCAATGTCTCTCAGCAGCTGTTCCTTTCTCATTAAAATTTAGAAAATTCAAAGTTAATAAAGCATTATGTAATCTATTTCTGGGGGTCTTTATTACCCCCTTCTGTTTATTTAGCATATCCTTTAGAGTTCAGTTTGATCTTTGTATAGTTGCTTGGCCTATACGATTCTGTGATATACCTTTAATATGCTTTATATTGTAATAAGAAAAAGCTGTTTGATTTTACCAGAGACATATGCTAGAGAACTGTCAGTCTTAATTTGTACAGGTATACCCATGATGGCCAAAACTTCTAGCAAATTTGTGATTATAGAAACAAACCTTTTCGGAACTCAAAGCAGTTGCCCATTGAAATCCTGAATAGGTATCAATGACGTGGTGTCCATATTTTAATTTTCCAAATTCTGAAAAATGAAACAAATATGTCTGCCAAATTTCATTCCTTTGAGTATCCTTTGGGTTTCTTCCTGTGGGTAATGGAGTTTGGTTTTATAAAGAACAAGTAGGACATTTACTTATCATTTCCTTGCCTTGTTGCCAAGTGATGGAAAAATCCTTTTTCAAACCCTTGCTATGGACTTGTTTTTTATGAAACTCTAAGCTCTATAGCACATTTCCTATCAATAGTTGATCAATTTCATCATTGCCTTGTGCTAGAGGGCCTGGCAGACCCGTATGGGATCTGATGCATGTTATATATAAGGAATGATTCCTATTTCTGATTCTTTTTTTTTTTTAATTTTTCAAGACAGGGTTGCTCTATATAACAGTCCTAGCTGTCATGGAACTCACTTTGTAGACCAAGCTGGCCTCAAACTCACAGAGATCCACCTGCCTCTGCCTCCTGAGTGCTGGGATTAAAGGCATGTGCCACCACCACTGGGCTTCTGATTGTTTTTTGTAACTAAATAAATAATGAAATTAATTTTGACTCATCAGGAATAAATTCAGCAGTTTCAATATGCAAAAGAACTCTGCATACTGAGAGACAGTAACTTTGTTATGAGGTTCTGTAAAATCCATTAATACCATCATCATATAATTCTGACTTTTGCACTGATTCATAAGGGCTTTGAGCCACTTTAATTTCCTAATTTATAACCTGCCTTTCCTGGTTCGTTTGCATCAGTATAAAATGTAGAGGCTCCAGAAATTGGTGCTCCCCATACAATATGAGAAAGAATCCAGTTAGTTTCTTTTTTTTTTTTTTTTTTGGTTTTTTTCGAGACAGGATTTCTCCGTGTAACAGCTGTAGCTGTCCTGGAACTCACAGAGATCCACCTGGCTCTGCCTCCCGAGTGCTGAGATTAAAGACGTGCACCACCATGCCTGGCTCAGTTAGTTCTCTCTCTCTCTCTCTCTCTCTCTCTCTCTCTCTCTCTCTCTCTCTTTTGGTTTTCTCAAGACAGGGTTTCTCTGTGTAACAGCTATAGCTTTCCTGGAACTCACTCTGTAGCCCAGGCTGGCCTCGAACTCACAGAGATCCTCCTGCCTCTGCTTCCTGACTGCTGGGATTAAAGGCGTGCGTGAGTTCGAGGCCAGCCTGGTCTACAAAGCGAGATATAGGAAAGGCGCAAAGCTGCACAGAGAATCAAAAAAAAAATTAAAATTAAAATAGTCCTCTCTTCTGGGTGGAACCAATAGCAACACCTGTTTAAAAATTGTGAAAAAGTTTCATTTTTTACACATATCCCACCTCCTTAAGAAAGGCGTTGAGATATTCTCTTCAATTGACAGAAATTTCCCATTTCTTTGCTGTTAATACTGAAAGTTTCGCTGACTTCTGAGCGGACTATTTTCCTTTGGTTTCAGATGCCTTTACAGGGATGTGTTGATTATACACTCTCTCTCTCTCTGGCTCTCTAAGAGAGGACCTCTTTGATTTATCCTTCTAATAATGAAACCATTATTTGCAGCAAGGCATATAAAGCTTGGGTTTTACATAATCAATTCCCAAAAACTTTCAAGATTTAATGTTCCCCAAGCCTTCTGCCACTTTTTCCTTCCATGCCCATGGTAGCTTGCATGGTACATTCCTATTTGGGTCTAGGGGCAAGTCTCATTACTTTAAGGGACGTAACGTAGGTCCAGTAGGTAAAACATCTAAAAGATGGTTTAAAAAGATGGTTAATAAGGAAAAGGAGCACTCAAGGGAAGGAGCCAGAGTGGAAGGGACAAGAAGGCCACACATAGGAGGAGGCTTGTCATTGAATTTTTGTCTGGTCCCTGCATCTTTGAGCCTCATCTTAAGCCAGTTAGGACTTGCTGGTAAGGAGCATCACTTTTGTGGAGGAGGACACAAATCCCATCTTTAGCCATACTCAGATCTAGCTTCCTTTAATTTTGGAGTACCCAGCAGTGGAAGAATGGAATTGGTCTTGAAGGATGTTAAGATGATTATGTTATGCCCAGATCTTGGGGACCCCCAAAAGATCACCACGGAGACCAAATCCCATATGTAAAAGCAAAGAGCCTTTATTTTCAAGCTCCAAGTTTGGTCTCTCTCTCTGTGTCTGATGCAGCAGTGACAGCAGAGAGCCCTGAGCTCAGTCGAAGTTTTTATCATAGCAGAGGTTGAGGTGAGGGGGATTTCCAGGGTTCAGTACCCTGATCGGCTGACATTTGTCTAGGGGTATCTGTAAAACAGAAATAGGTATATGCTAGATTCAGGGACATCTGGCCATCTTATCTAACCTTATCTAATGGTTGGAATGTTTGGGATGTTAGGTACTTCCCCTAAGATGCCACATTGTCTTCACACTCCTTCAGGAGGAATCAAAATATCTGGATTAAAGTTGCCATCTCCTTTTCTTGGTGGAGGCCACCATTTTCCTCCTATTCTAGGTTCCCACACTTCCCGTTTGTCATCCCATCTATACGTTACTCCATGCACAGTCTTCAGCCAATACCCCTTAGGGTCTCAAGTTTTACACCATGCCCTTGGAATAGCCTCAGAAACTGAATTATTCATCATGGCCAAATTGAGTCCAGTGCGCTGATACACATCATACCATGTGCTATAGTTGACCACACATTCAGTACCTTTTATCCAAGCCTGAAAAGCTTCCCCAGGCTGCAGGTCCTTTCTTATGACCTCTTTTATCCTTCTAATAATGAAACCATTATTTGCAGCAAGGCATGTAAAGCTTGGGTTTTACATAATCAATTCCAAAAACTTTCAAGATTAAATCATCAGCTTATGGCTTTCCCTGGGTCTGGGTATTGTCTGCCGGTAAGCCTGTGTGGGCCTCTAAGCCTGTCATGGCAGCTGTACGGTCAAGCTGTTTTGGGCCCCCACATTGTGAAATGTCTTTAAGGTTTTCTAAGAGCTGGTGAGGCAGAGAGGTTAACTGATGCCCTCAGTCCAGATGTGCTGGGGACCAGCCTCAGCAGTTTCGGGGGTCAGAAAGACAGGATACCTGGAAGACATAATAACAACTCAGAGACAGTGCTCATGCAAGTTGACAGGTCACTTCAGGCTTCTGCAGTTGCTAAGTAGCTTCTTTGCTACAGCTTCTGCTTCTGCTATGGTAACCTCAGTCTTTTATTATCATTGTTGGACCCCAAAATTTAGGGTCTCAGGTGGGCGCCCCAAGAAACCAGACTCCAGTCCAGTTGATGCAACAGCACGAGGATTTTATTAAAGAAACATCTGTACAGATGGGCAAACTCTGCTCCAAAGAGCAAGAGTTGCATCTTACTGCAGCCCCATAAGGGCTTTTAAAGGAAAAACCCACAAAACTCACAAGATTACAATTCCCATACAATGTCACTTCGATTGATTTATGTCTAGAAGCTAATTTCATAAAATCATTGTCTGGTTACAGAGTGATCATAGAGGGGGATACAGTTACGTCAGTGTGCACATTTTTCTTGAAACCTCAAGGAGGGTATGAGGGTGGGAGTGCATACAGGTCACAGTGGTCCTCCCTGGAACATTTGCAACTTTCCCAGTCACAGTTGAGCACACCTCTTAATAGAAATCTCTTTATATTGTTATATTGTTACAGGGGTGATTGAGTAGTGGCTGAGTCAGGTTGCCCTGGGAACTAGATTTTTAGTTTCTCATTTCCTGGTGCTTGAAGTTTCTCTCTTCCTGAGGCTTGGGGGTGTAAGCCTGAAGGGCTAGGGTCTTTCAATCATGAGCAAGGGGAAACAGAAAGGAAAGGGGAAATCACCTAATACTGAGTAGTCTCATAATTCCAAAGGTTATTCTTAGAAAAATCACCAATATATTCTTCATCATCTTTGATTAAACACAGAAACTATCCCAGTCTTAATGCCAGAGCAAGCACAACCTATTTTTATTCTTTAATGATTATACAGTCTTCTGAGCATTTGATCCAAAGGCTAGCAACATGCAATTTCACAAAAAAAAAACAAAAAAAAAACCGATAAAAATAAGAACAGTGGTCAATGTAGCAGACAGTCATTTCCTTTTCACACAGCCTGCTCTGACCTCAAGACCTCTGCAACTGTGTAAGTTCCTCCTCAGCCCTCTGCAAACACCAAGCCCCATGACTGGTGGGCCACAATGACCCCAGACAAGAAATCTGTCCCTGCAGGTCAGCGGCTTTGTCCTTCTTATCCCAACAGTTCCAAGGAAGACTTGAGCCAATTTTCAGAACTTCCATGAAAGGAGCTCACCTTTCCTGGCAGCTCTTTTCAATCTAGGAACCCCGTTGGGGATTTAGCTCAGTGGTAGAGCACTTGCCTAGCAAGCGCAAGGCCCTGGGTTTGAGCCTCAGCTCCAAAAAAACCCAAAAACAACAACAACAACAAAAAATCAATCTAGGAACCCAATAAAACTTGCAGCAATCACTCCAACCATTGCCACATTGTCTCCACACTCCTTCAGGAGGAATCAAAATATCTGGATTAAAGCTGCCATCTCCCTTTCTTGGTGGAGGCCACTATTTACCTCCTATTCTAGGTTCCCACACTTCCCATTTGTCATCCCATCTATATGTTACTCCATCCACAGTCTTCAGCCAATACCCCTTCAGGTCTCAAGTTTTACACAATGCCCTTGGAATAGCCTCAGAAACTGAATTACTCATCATGGCCAAATTGAGTCCAGTGCGCTGATACACATCATACCATGTGCTATAGTTGACCACACATTCAGTACCTTTTATCCAAGCCTGAAAAGCTTCCCCAGGCTGCAGGTCCTTTCTCATGACATGCATAACTGCCTTGACCCCAGCCTGGGTGATCATCTTTGTATAATTTCCCTTGAAATTTGTTTCATTTCCATCCCGTTTCTCAGAAAGTACCCTTGGTCTAGGAACACAGAACATGAAGATCAGATAGAAGAAAAAGATTAGCATTACAAGAAGTCATTATATGGAGGAGATTTATGCATGCCGTAAATCATGACCTTGGGACATGTAGGCATTTGTGCCTTGGCCCTCTAGAGGTGTGCAAAGCAGAAGATCTGGAGGGGAACGAGAGGAGGGTTGAAGGTCCACAATCTTGGGTCCCTCATCTCCAGTTTTTGCTGGCAGCACGTCAGGCATTTGTATGCCGTCTCTGGCATTTGGCATTTGCTCACTTTTAAGCTTTAGTTATTTGGACAAACTAAGCCATACAAGAATCTATAATGGAGTGTATGATTCCCCAAGAAAGTCCTTTTCCCAAGGTCAGGCATTAGAGACAAAGCCCCCCATTCTCTCAGGAGCTTAAAGAAAGTTCTTTTTTTTTTTTTTTTTTTTTTAAGATTTATTTATTTATTTTGTATACAGCATGTATGACCAGAAGAGGGCGCCAGATCTCATTACAGATGGTTGTGAGCCACCATGTGGTTGCTGGGAATTGAACTCAGGACCTCTGGAAGAGCAGCCAGTGCTCTTAACCTCTGAGCCATCTCTCCAGCCCTTAAAGAAAGTTCTTGCTTGCTAAAAAAAAAAAAAAAAAAAAAGACATTCTTATCTCTGGCAAGAGGAACTTGTGGCCCTTCCATTAACATATGACTGGTGCCTATTAACTTGTCAAGGTCAATGCTAGCCTCCTGGATCCCTGATCACAAGCCACACCCCAGCTCACTTGCCTTGTCCTGTTTAATTCTATGTGCAACTACAGAGTATAAAAGGTGTATTCCTAGCCGGGCGGTGGTGGCGCACGCCTTTAATCCCAGCACTCGGGAGGCAGAGCCAGGCGGATCTCTGTGAGTTCGAGGCCAGCCTGGGCTACCAAGTGAGTCCCAGGAAAGGTGCAAAAGCTACACAGAGAAACCCTGTCTCGAAAAACCAAAAAAAAAAAAAAAAAGAAAAAAAAAAAAAAAGGTGTATTCCTTTTCCAATAAACTGTGCAGGCAGCCGTACTGATTCACCCTCAGACTCTGTCAGTCATAGCCCTCTCCCCATCCCCCAACTCCATACATCTTCTGTGGGACCTGAACCCCACCAGAGCTGGTCTCCAGCATAACCCCCTAAAGATTATTTTTCAGAAGCTGCTCTAGGAGAGCGTGATGGCAATTTCAGGATCCACCAGAGCCCAGCCAATCCAGTTAAAGCTGTCTTCCTACTACATGAAGTCAGCCCGACCTAGGCCCCCTTAGATCCTGGAGACAACCCTCAGGCTGTCCCTCTTCGATAGGAAGTAGCCAGGGAGAGAATTCATGGCCTCATCTTATCTGTTGCCAGGGGTCTGGAATGAAAGGTTAAAGACCTAAATGCCTCAAGTGGACCTGACAGACATCACCTGTGGGAGCTTCTGATAAGGGGATCCACAAATGAAACCTGCTGGTATCCATCTCTCCCAGACTGCAGGGGAAGTGACAGACTCTTCATCCTCAACCTCCCTTTCCACTTGTAAAACCCCAAGACACACACACACACACACTGGGTCTCAAAACTCAGGACCAATGGCTGCCCTTCAGCTGTTCTCACGACAAGGCCCCAGACCTTAGCACAGCTAACTCCCTGATGGAAGTGCCATTCAGGCCATGAAACTTAGCACATAGCACCACCTTTGAAAAATGAAAAAAATAAACCTAATCCAACAAAGCCCATAGTTCTGGGAAAGTCTCTAAATGACTAACCTTGGTTTTTGCTCCTGTAGTTCTGTTTTTGACTAACTTTTTTTTCCCCCCCCTGGAGCTGAGGACCGAACCCAGGGCCTTACCACTGAGCTAAATCCCCAACCCCTGACTAACTGTTCTTAACTGAAGTATGTCAACCCAGCATATGTTTTGTGCTTAAAAGTTCACCCTGCCGGGCGGTGGTAGCACACACCTTTAATCCCAGCACTCGGGAGGCAGAGGCAGGCGGATCTCTGTGAGTTCGAAGAGAGTTCCAGGAAAAGGTGCAAAGCTACACAGAGAAACCCTGTCTCGAAAAACCAAAAAAAAAAAAAAAAAAAAAGTTCACCCTGAGGCTGGAGAGATGGCTCAGCAGTTAAGAGCACTGGCTGCTCTTCAAGAGGATCCAGGTTCAATTCCCAGCACCCACATGGCAGTTTACACCTGTCTGTAACTCCTGTTCCGGGGAATCTGACTCCCTCACAAAGACATGCAGGCAGAATACCAATGTACATAAAATACAAATAAACAAAAACTAAAAAAAAAAAAGTTCATTCTGAGAAAGGCTGGGGGCTACACTGGGATCCCAAACATCAAGTATAGTCACCAGCTGGCTAATAAAGACATTTTGTTAATCCTAACTTTATGAATAAGACCACTACATGGGGTTAGGGATTTAGCTCTGTGGTAGAGTGTTTTGCCTAGCAAGTGCAAAGCCCTGGGTTTGGTCCTCAGCTCCGATAGATAATTAAATAATTAAATAAATAATTAAATAGATAAATAAATAAATAAATAAATAGAAAGAAAGAAAGATACATAGATAAGTAAATGAATAAGACCACTATAATTTCAACCAAATTTGAAGCAAGATTGATTTTTATTAGAGTGCACCCAAGAGCTGGCCAGAGACTACTTCCTAAATCAGGTTTGAGAGAGCAGCCCCAAATCCACCCACCTCTTGGGCCCCTTTTAAGGAATAAAATCACAAGTAGTTTACAGAGGAGAGACAAAGGGACAATAAGGAAATAACAAAACAAAACAAACAAACAAACCCTTTAAAACATGGCGTGGTCACCAACCATGAGATTAGGGAGGGGTCAGGGAGGGTCAGGATAGTCCCCAAAATAAGTCAAGGTCATGGGCTTCGGAAGGTCAGGTTCCAGGAAACAGAGAGCAACTCAGCTCTTCTTTTTTTTTTTTTTTTTTGGTTTTTCGAGACAGGGTTTCTCTGTGGAGCTTTGCGCCTCTCCTGGAACTCACTTGGTAGCCCAGGCTGGCCTCGAACTCACAGAGATCTGCCTGGCTCTGCCTCCCGAGTGCTGGGATTAAAGGCGTGCGCCACCACCGCCCGGCAACTCAGCTCTTATTGGCAATAGAAACTTTTTTTTTTTTTGGACAGGGTTTCTCTGTGTAGCTTTGCGCTTTTCCTGGATCTCACTCTGTAGCCCAGGCTGGCCTCGAACTCACAGAGATCCTCCTGCCTCTGCCTCCCGAGTGCTGGGATTAAAGGCGTGCGCCACCACCGCCCTGCGAAACTTATTTTTTTTTTTTTAAAGATTTTTTTTTGTTCTTTTTTTTTTTTTTAAGATTTATTTATTCATTATGTATACAGTGGTCTGCCTGCATGTATGTCTGCAGGCCAGAAGAAGGCATCAGATCTCATTATAGATGGTTGTGAGCCACCATGTGGGTGCTGGGAATTGAACTCAGGTCCTCTGGAAGAACAGCCAGTGCTCTTAACCTCTGAGCCATCTCTCCAGCCCCCCCTTTTTTTTTTTTTTTTTTTTTTTTTTTAAATACAGCATAATGGCTCCTGCCTTCAAAATCGAAGCAGGTTTTTCAATTCTGTTGGCTTAAACCCATGTCTGCGGAGTCTTCTTTGGTGAAAACCCCCACAACATTCCGATTAAAGAATAATTCAGCCTCTGGAGACGTCTATCTGCTTTCACACATTTCCAAATCACCTCCATCAGTTGCTAACAGGGAGCCTTATCAGGCAGTGCTACAAAGGGAATACAGGATATCTCAGGAACATCACAGCAAGCACACAGTGGCCTTGGAACCAGTAACCACAGCCCTGGAGGGTGGGCAGGTGCCAAGTCTGCGCCTGGACGAGAACACAAAACTAGTGTTTCCCTTTTGTCTTTTCATCAGCGCCGCTGAGAAAGCCTCAGATTGGCCTGGCCCCAACAGGTTTCATTGTAGCCCTAGCTGGCCTTGAACTCCTATTTCTCCTCCCTCCATCTCCCCAGTGCTGGGTGACTAGTGGTGTGTGCCATCACACCTAATTTTCCGTGAATAAATCTGGATTTCTTGTGTCCTTTTTGGAGACAAGGTCTCCTGCGGCCCAGGCTGACCTCTCACTATGCAGCCGAGGCTAGCCTGCCTGCAACTCCAGATTTTCCAGTTTCTACCTTCAGCCCCGTGCACATGCCCAATCAGATCTGAGCCAGCTGTGGAATGCTTCTGGACAGCAACCAGGCCGGGGCAGGACTGCGCTGGAACGCACCGGTTTCGGGACTGTACGGGAGGCGACTGGTCCTGTCCATCAAGGAGCAGGGACTCCCTGGAGCCAATCAGGATGGCGTGTAAGCGGAGTCGTCCAATCAGCAGCGGGCAGCCGCTCTTCCGGTGCCGCCCTGTTCGGCGCTCACCTCGGCAGCGGCAGCGGCCGCGCAGCAGCGCGCACGGTCCGCGGTGGCACCAGGAGGAGCGCAGGGAGAGCGGGAGCGCGCCATGGTGAGTGCGGCGTGGAGACGCGGGGAGGAGGCGGAGGGGCCACGGGCTCCGCGCGGTTGGCCGCTCGGAAGTTCCCGGAACTTGCTGAGCGTTTGCAGACCGACTCTGCGGCCTCTTCCTGGAGTCCGCAGCCGAACTGTAGGAAAAGGGGGTCGAGTGGAAAGGGAGACGTAGGGCCCTCTCTGGGTGAATTACTCTTGGGGCTGTTTCTAGCTACGTTCTTTTGGTGTTTTAAATTACACTTATTTGTAGGGGTGGGCCCGTGGGGAGGGCAGCGTCCGGTCTCGCCTTCCACCGTGTGGGTTCTGGGGATCGCGCAAGTCGTCAGGTTTGGCAACAAGCACCTTTTCAGCTGAACCATCGCGCAGGTTCCTTTTTTTTCCCCTCACTATTTTTGTTTGTTTGTTTGTTTCGAGACAGGGTTTCTCTGTGTAGCAGCCCTACCTGTCCTGGAACTAGCTCCCTAGACCAGGCTGGCCTCTCAGACATCTGCCTGCCTCCGCCTCCCGAGCGCCAGGATTAAAGGCGTGCGCCACTTAACTTTTTTTTTTTTTTTTTTTTAGATGCGTTTCCTTATGTGCATATTCACAAACCTGGTTAGACCATGTTCCTAGGATGAGAGGAAGTTTTTGTCTCCGGGGCTGGAGAGATGGCTCAGAGGTACTGAGTTCAATTTCCAGCAACCACATGGTGACTCACAACCATGCGTAATGGCTGCTGATGCCCTCTTCTGGCCTGCAGGCAGACATGCAGACGGAGCACTCAAAAAAAGTCGGCAGGGCGGTAGCGGCCCGCGCCTTTAATCCCAGCACTCCGGAGGTAGAGGCAGACGAATTTCTGGGAGTTCGAAGTCAGTCTGGTTTACAGAGGGAGTTCTAGAACAGCCACAGCTACAGAGAGCAACCTTGTCTCGAGGGGAAAAAAAGTCTTTGTCCCCACCAAGAAAATTTACAACTTCTTGGAAAAACTTTTATTCAGCTGCTGTAGGTTTCTCTTTTCCCCGTTACCCCACAAACAAAAGGGATGGGGGATGGGAGTCCACTGTAACCCCGGCTGGCCAGCACTGTTCATTACCTGTGTCTGAAGACAGGACCCTGTGGCCCTGACCTACTTATGGACAGAAACAGGGACCCAATCCCAGCAACAGAAGGGAGAGCAATCATAATACAGGGCATGTTAAGGGGGGAAAAACACAACTCTCATCTCAGGGGAATAAAGGCATGGTTTATTCTGAATCCAGACATGAGTGCCCGTGGCCGGGACCCCCAAACACGCCTCACACAGTGTTCCACTGTGGAAGTGGTTACATGATCGGTGGTGGCACATGCCTTTAATCCCAGCATTTAGGAGGCAGAGGCAGGTGGAGCTGTGAGCTCAAGGCCAGCCTGGTCTACAGGTCAAGTTCCAGGACAGCCAGGGCTACACAGAGAAACCCTGTCTCAAAAACAAAAAAAAAAAAAACCAAACAAACCGAGAAGAAAGAACAGAGTCATGAAGTGTTTATCAAAGGCCTCAGTAGGGCCACAGGTTTGCAGCAAGTAGGAACCCAATGCTGTGGGTTTCTGAAGCTGTGCCTGACATTCTCATATATTCCGGGTTTGGTGGAGGTGCGTGGTTGGCTAAGAATTATAGGATTTTTGATAGTCACAAGGATGTGGGCTTTCAAAGGGACAAAAACCCCATAATCCTGTGAGTGGCCCACTGTGGGTGCTGGAAACTGAACCCAGGTCCTCTGGAGAAGCAACAGGTGCTTATAACCACTGAGCCATCTCTGCAGCCCCTTAGGATTTAGGGGGCTGGGGGGTGGGGGGTCCTCTCACTATGTAGCCCTGGAACTCTGTAGAGCAGGCTGGCCTGGGATTCAAAGAATCCTCCCTGACTCCCAGGTGCCAGGAATTAAAGGTATGGTCACCTCTCTCCATGATCCTTGGTATCATCAGTCATTTTGGCCTAGAATCTTCATCTCTTTAGTCTCTCTTCTCTCTCCCCCTCTCTGTTAGGCTCTCCCTCTTGGGAACTTCAGTTCTCATGGAGTTACCAGGAAACTGATACCCAAACCCTAGAAAATTCCAGGCTTCCTTAGAGCCCCAGGTGCCCAGCCCTGAGACCTCAAACTTTCTCTGCTCATACTTTCTCTGCTGGGCTGAAATCTGGGAAGCCCCAGCCACCTCCCCTCTCCCTGTTCCTAGAGTGGCTGTAAAGGAGGGACTGTGTGGCCTCAGGCTGGGGTGGGTTAAAGTTCTCAACCTTCAGGAGAGAAACTTTTTTTTATTATTTGTTTGATTTGGGGGAATCTAGCTTTTTGGGGGGGTCTAAACTCCTGTCCCCGTAATTGAGTAGCAAAAGTGCTGTGTTACTATCTCAGGTGTCTCTGCCGCCCTATAATTATAGACACACACATACCTCATTCCCGCCCTCATCTACTGAACCTCTGATCCCTCATACTTCTATAGCTTCTTTTTTGTTTTATTGTGACACTGTGTGTGTGTGTCTGTATGTGTGCCTGAGTGCAGGTGCCTGCAGCCCGGGGTGTCAGGTCCCCTGGAGCTGGCATTAGAAACAGTGTGAGCCATCAGACATGGGTGCTGAGATCTGTAAGAGCTGTAAATGCTCTTAACTGCTGAGCCAGCTCCAGACCCTAGAGGGGGAGTGAGAATGTGGGAAACAAGAGACACGAGAGATGGAGACAGGACAGGATTTTGAGCAAGTCTCGTTTATTCATGAACATCTCAGGGTAGACACAAGGCAAGGGGGGTAAGGAAGCTCTAACTCTTGCAAAAAAAAATGGTTATCTAAGCAACCATCCCACAGCGGAAAAAGCCCCTTAACTGCAGAAGCAGACCGTACTGAACACAGGAAACCATCAAGACTTGAGGAAATAACATTCCTACCTTGAGGGTTAGTATCTAATGCAGCTAAAGCAATCATAAAATGGCTTTAAATGTGGAAAGTCTTCTACATCGCCCCAACCCCTTCATGTCTTCCTTTGTATGTGGGTACTAGGCGTGACCCAGACCTGTGATCCCAGCTCTGGGAAATAAAGGCAGGAAGATAAAGAATTCGAGACCAGCCTTAGCTTCATGAGACCTTACCTTCAGAATATATACATTGACACATGGTGGCTCACAACTGTCTGTAATTCCAGTCCCAAAGGATGTGGCACCTTCTGGCCTTTGCAGGTGCCAAGCATGTACATGCCACCTAGACATACATGTAGGCAAACACCCATACACATAAAGTTTGTTAAAGTAAAAGGGAAAAGCATGCCTAGTGAGCGGGGCATGGCAGTAGGTCTCTGAATACCCAGCATTTGGGGAGCAAGAGGCCAGAGAATTCAGTTCAGGAGTAGCCTGGGCTACCTGAGACCTTGACCCACCCCCCACCCCCACCCCCCCAAAAAAAACCCACAAGGAAAAGGCAATTGGCCTATGTCTGTGATCTCACTACTAGGGAAGTAGAAGGAAGAAGATTGGGAGCTCAAGGTCAGCCTGAGCTACTTAGGAAATAAGAGGCCAGCCTGAGCTACACTGAAACCAAAAAACAACAAGAACAAAAAAAACAAGTCAGGCAATAAAATGATGAATACAAGTAGGATGTGACTTTATTGGAAGGAGTGTAGGAATAGAAGGGGAAAGCCCACACTGAGGTTAGCTAGACAGATTGTGTGTGTGTGTATGTGCCATGGAGTGCATGTGTTGGTGAGACATTCAGAAATCAGTTCTTTCCACAGTGGGTCCCAGGGATTGAACTCAGGTCATCAGGCATGGCTGCAAGCACTTACCTTCTCACACACCTTCTCTCCTTTCTAGTTTGACTAGTTGAGTTTTATCAAATCTCATGCGTCTTTCAAAGAACGAGCTTTTCCTTTTTTTGTTTTCTTGAGTTTAATTTCTCATGTACTTGGGATTGTCATGGTTTAAAAGAGTCGTGTGTGTGTGTGTGTGTGTGTGTGTGTGTGTGTGTGTGTGTGTGTGTGTGTGGTGTGTGTGTGATGCATGAGTGCATTGCTCAGGAAGGCCAGAAGAGGGCGCTGGATCCCCTGGAGCAGGAATTACAAGTGGTTGGGATCCACCCAGTCTGAGTGCTGGGAACTGGCTTGAGTCCTCTGGAAAAATAGCAGGTGGACTCCGCAGCGGAGCCACCCCCACCACTGCTGCCCCCCACCCATGTAATCTGATACCATGTTAGCCGCAAACGGACCTGTAAGGGTTTGTTGCATTTTCATTGACAGCTGACTGCATTAGCATTGTTTGATCCTCGTATTCCTCGAAGATTCTGCATAGTCTACAGTTAATTTAGGTAGTGCGTCCTTTCGGTTAGTACATGGATCTCATTTTTTTTTTTTTTAAGGGAGGGGGTTATTTCAGTTCAGTTCCTATTTACAGTTAGTTCATCATGGTGGGGATGTCACAGCTGCAGGACCTTGAAGGAGCTGGTCATCTTTGAAAAGAACCACTTTTTTTCCCTTCCACTAGCTCTTTATTATTATTATTATTATTATTATTTTATTCCTTGTTCTTTTTCTTCCTCTTCTTCCCCTTCTCCTTTTCTTCCTTCTTCCTTTTCTCCTTTTCTCCCTCCTCCTTTCTTTTCTTTTCTTCTTTTTTAAAATTAGTTTTTAAATTACACTCGTGATAAAGAATGACTTTCACTTATGTGCCTCTGTATGCAGTGAGATGACGGACTGTGCCACCAAAGCCTGGCTTCTATTTCTTTACCATCTCTGATTGTGTGAGTTTTTGTTTTAAGGCGTGTGTGTGTGTGTAATTGTTTTGTTTGCATGTATGTGCACCCCATGCATACAGTGCACACACGGATCAGAAGAGGGCTTCAGATACCCTGAGTTACAGGCTGCTGTGAACCACCATGTGCGTACTGGGGATTGAACCTGGGTCCTGCAAAGAACAAAAGATGCTCTTAACCCCTGAGCTAGTCTCCATTGCCAGTATGATGGTGTTTATTGGGTCTGGGGTGCACACGTGCCATGGTAGACACGTGGACATAAAAGAATAACTTACAGTAGTCAGTGCTCTCTCCTTCCAGGGTTCAAACTCACGTCACAGATTTGTACAGCAAGCACTTTTACCCACTGAACAATCCAGCCAGGTCCCTGGTGTGATTCTCCCATTATTTAAGCTGGTGGGATCCCTTCCCCCAACTCAGATCTTAGATGCCATCAGAGGTTGAATACGGAACTGGCTGCTCAGGGGGACAGTCTTGGGAATACTTAGTAACTCCTTCAGCACTCCAGACAGTAGCACTGCATTTAGTCAAGTGCTGTAGACCCTGTGTAGCAGATGTTAAGTCCAGTTGGATGGCTCAGCGGGTGAAGGTGCTGGCTGCCCAGTCTTGTGACCTCTGATCCCCGAGACCCACATGGTAGAAGGACCGAACTGCTTCCTGTGGGTTGTCCTCTTGTAAGCACCCATACTTACTTTCCAGGTTACCTGATATGGCAGCCAGGAAGAACGAGCCTGTGACAATTTTATTGAGAGCAATCAGACTTTTTATACCTTTATCAGGAACAGAATATAGTGACAATTGCCAGGATACAGTGATGTTTGCAAACCTTAGAGAGTACACAAGACGAATGTCCAAGACCAATTGTCCTGTCAAAGCTTCCTTGACTTCTAGGGGAACATACAGAGAAACACAAAGCAGCCTGAATGCTTCACTGCCTGAGGGAATGCATAGGCACACAGTGTCCCAGGAGCCATGGACTCTAATCTGGAAAACCTATGATGCATGCCTCTCAGGGCAGCTAGGCCAGGCCACATCCATGGTTCCCTGCATTTAACCCTCTTTTATTTTTTATTTTTAGGGTATGCAAGTCAATCTTTACAGCAGACATGGAGTAGCAAAACAGTCTCAAAGCTGTAATGCTTCCCAGTATAACTATTAACAAAATAATGATCAAAAATCTTTGCTAGGTTTTGTGCAGCAATGGAGGAGGGTAATTCATCTCATTTGAATGCTGAATAATTAGTATTTCATCGTGCAGGGTCTGAACATCAATACTCAAATTGTCATGTGACCGTCTTTGCTTAGGGAACAACTTGATTAGCAGTAGCGACACCAGGATCTGAGTTACTTGCATAAACAGGGATGTTATTCTCTTTCCAGCTAGCAAAGTGAAGCGCAGGAGGGTCAGGTACGGAAACCCAGTAGCAGTGGCAGATGCCTTCAACGAGACAGCTTAGCAAGTACAGCAGTTCTGCAGCCACACCCTTCCCTTGAGATTTCCTCAGCTCTCCCAGTCACCCGCTCTCTCCTCCTTTTCTTCGAGTGTAGCCTCTGGAGACGCTTTGGAAGCTCTTCATCCATCTTCCACAGGTTGAGTCAGTCTTTCAGGTATCTACACTGACTTTTCAGCACCCTGAGGAAAAAACACAAACAGCCTTTGACTCCAGTGAATTGCTGTACCCGGGCCATGCAGTGGGCCAGACATAACATCTCTCCAAAGGACCGGGACCCTGAAATGTTTTAGAGAGGCCCAAAAAACGTTCTGCAACAGTGAGGCCATCCTTGCCCAAATTTAAATTTTCTTTTTTTAATTTTTTAAGTAAATAAAGTAGAAGATAAGGGATGGAGAGATAGATGGGTCAGCTGTTGAGAGCAGTAGCTACTCTTCCAGAGGACCCCGGTTCAATTCCTAGTACCACCATGGTAGCTCACAACAGGGCTTCTGACACCCTACCACTGACATACATACATAAAATAAAATTAGATCGCAGGGTTGGGGATTTAGCTCAGTGGCCCTGGGTTCGGTCCTCAGCTCCGACCAAAAAAATAAATAAATAAATAAAATTAGATTATATGTATGTTTAAAAGGATAAAATCTGTGGGGAGCAGCCAAACTACCTTACTCCCCTCCTTTATTTTAAACAATGTTTAAGCTATCCATTAGCTTTTCCACAAAAGATTGACCCCCGAGGGTTATGGAATGCCCGTGATGGGTTGGATCAAATTGTTTGCAAAATTCCTGAAAGGCTTGGCGGTGTATGCAGGAGCATTGTCAGTTTTCAGTGTTTTACAGGGGCATAAAATACAAAAGCCACGGTTAAGTTATCCAGAGTATTTAATAAAATTGTTTATTTTTTTGAGGAATATAAATCCAAAGGATTAATCCAGTTTTGGGGGGGAGGTGGGTTTTTGTTTGTTTGTTTTTTTTTTTTTTTTCCGAGACAGAGTTTCTCTTGTGTAGCTCTGGAGCCTGTCCTGAATCTCACTTTGTAGACCAGGCTGGACTTGAACTCACAAAGATTGCCTGGCTCTGCCTCCCAAGTGCTGGGATTAAAGGCATTGGCCACCACCACCCGGCAGATTAATCCAATTTTTATTTATTTGTTGTTGTTGGTTTTGTTTTTTTGGGTTTTTTTTTTGTTGTTGTTTTGTTTTGTTTTTTTCAAAGACAGGGTTTCTGTGTGGTGCCTATGCTGGATCTCGCTCTGTAGACCAGGCTGGCCTCACAGAGACCTACCCAGCTCTGCCTCCCGAGTGCTGGGATTAAAGGCTGCACCACCACTTCCTGGCCAATTTTTATTTTTTGCAAAGAGTTCTTTTAGCATTTTTTTTTTTTTTTTGGCAGAAAGCAAAATATCCATATAATGTATAATAAAAGCAAGAACAAACAATTTTTTTTAGCTCTTTTTAAAGCAGTAACAACAAACTTTTAACATAAAATTGGGCCATTTGTCATTCCTCATTTCTTGTTGAAATAGCCGCTAATAGTTGAGTGCTACCTGCCCTTCAAGGGCTACAGCAGGAGTAATCCTTCAGTATGTGAAGGCCCAATGTCAGGACAGAATCAGATGTAATCATTAATGTCTTCTTTCTTTCGAAAGGGACAGTTGGCAGTGTGGCATGCAGTGTTAGCTTTCTCATGCCAGTGATTTGGCAATAATCATTCCTGCCTGCCCATCAGCCACCAGGTGATTGGCCCCCTGAGAAAGGTGGGAAATGATCTTGATATGTCTCGTCAGGGCTTTGTCTAATTTTAGAAAGTTCCTCTGTCTTTCTTCCAGAATCTGGTAACTTATACCATGCTTGCAGTACCAAAGTGTTGATTTGTCCATGAGCCTCAGGAGGATGTGTGATCTGTCATTGACTATCACCATACATGCCTCCTATTAACATCCCAAGTGATGGGCGTGTTATTTTTGTTGATTTCTAATAGTTCTAATTTCTGAGGTTAGAATTTCTTTGACATCTTTAAATAAATCAGATAAATACATTCACTTCCAGTCAGACAAGCTTATGCAGTTGTTTTTTGTTTGTTTTTTCTTCAAACTAGGGATTGAACTGAAGTCAGTCAATCTCACTGGCCCTGTGGAATTAAATTAAACAATTAAAAAATGTTAATAAGTCTACTTTGTAATTAAACACATTGCCATGATTAATCCTGGAAATACAGTGTAACAAATAGTTAGCAAAACTAGAAAATAAAAGATAAGCCTTTGCTACGACCCTCCAGTCAAAGGAAAGAAAAGCTTCCCCGGAAACAGAATCAAAGAGAGACGGTATAAAGGGAGCGCCTGGTCCATCCTGAGCACAAGTCTGTTTAAGACCCTTAAGTCGCTGGGCGGTGGTGGCCAGGCGGATCTTTGTGAGTTTGAGACCAGCCTAGTCTACAGAGCGAGATCCAGGAAAGGTGCAAAGCTACACAGAGAAACCCTGTCTCGAAAAAACAAAACAAAAAACAACAAAGAAAAGGACCCTTAAGTCTTCAATGAAATGGGTATATAATTCCTACCTTGTCCTGGGTTATTGGGATCAGGCATTTCACTCACTGGGAAAAGAAAATCCCCTCATGTCTTATCCTATTGGATGCACAATGCATCCGAGACCTGTACCCTGACTTAGGAGTTAATTCTCTTACCCTAAGAACTTCAGTAAGAGATGAAGTGAAGCAGTGAAGTTTCTGCTGTGAGGAACTGCACTTGATGGATAGGGTTGGGAGCAGGAAACCAGGAGCAAACTCAGCACAGGGAGGACAGAGAGACACTAGACACTATCTACAGTTCTAGTTTTCCTCTTCCCCTGTTTGTTGTTTTTTCCTAATCACTTTCATATTAATTTTAACTGTGTCATTTTTATCTATTACTGTTGTTGATTTCTTTCCAAAGCTGAATAGCATCACTAGGAATTTTCTCTGGTCTCCTTGTGTCGAATTCTCCCTGAATTGCTCTTTGTAACTGGGACCCTGTTCTCAGATCCAGAGATCCCTCTTCAGGGAAAGATTTACTGAGAGCAATCAGACTTTTTATACCTTTATCAGGAACAGAATGTAGTGGCAATTGCCAGGATCAATACAGCTGTAGTTGCCAGGATACAGTGATGTTTTCAGGATATACAAGATGAATGTCCAAGACCAATTGTCCTGTGAAAGCTTCTTCTACGGGATCATAGAGAGAAACACAAAGCAGCTTGAGAGCTTCACTGCCCACACAGTACTCACAGGGGCCATGGACTCTAACCTGAAAAACTTATGATATGTCACCAATACATACATACACACACAAATAAGTTTTCTTAATGTTTGCATAGTAATCTACACTATATAAATTATCTCCTGCACTTACCAATGAAAGGCTACTCCTTCTGTGTATCTTGAGGCAGTCTCAGTTGAACGACTGCCCAGACTAGACTGGCATATGGTCTTGTCTGTGAGCAATTGTCTGGATTGTTGATTGATGTAGGAGGGCCCAGCCCACTGTCAACAACAACATTCCCTAGACAGATGGTCCTGGGCTATATTTTTTTTAAAAGCTAGCTGAGTATGAGCCTTAAGTGAGCTAGCAGTGTTCCTCCATAGTTTCTGTTCTAATTTCCTGCTTGAATCCAAGCCCTGATTTCCCTCAGTGAGGGACTATGACCTTGGGAGTGTAAGCCAAATAAACTCTATCTCAGTTACTTTACTGCTATGGTTACTTTACACCATGACCAAAGCTTACAGTTTCATAGGGTGAGTCCATAACCATCATTGCAGGGAGCATGGTGGCAGGCAGGCATGGCACTAGAGTTGTAGCTGAGAGCTTACATCTGATCACAAGCAGGAAGCAGAGCATACTGAGAATGGCTTGGGCCCACCACTAGTGACATACCTCCAACAAAGCCACACCTCCAAATCCTTCCTAAAAAGTTCCACCAACTGGGACCCAAACATTGAACTGTGTGAACCAGTGGGGGCATTCTCATTCAATCCACCACACATTCTTTCCTCACCTAAGTTGCTCTTGCTCAGAGTGTTTCATCGCAGCAACAGAAATCAAACTAGAACACTGTGTTGCTTGCAGTGCAGTGTGGGAGGAAGAGTAGACGGTAGGTCTAATTACCAAGCCCTAGAACTGATGAAGCATTATCCTCTCAGCCTGATATCAGCGAAGAGTAAGCACCAGCCGCTGCCAGTCTCTTTATTTTGTAATAACATGGGATGTTTCAGGACCCGGTGACCTTTGAGGATGTGGCTGTGAACTTCACCCAGGAAGAATGGGCCTTGCTGGATGTTTTCCAGAAGAATCTCTACAGAGATGTGATGCAGGAAACCTACAGGAATCTGACTTCTATAGGTGAGCATGACATCGAGGTTTCACTCGCTTTGTTGAGTGCTGATTCAGAGTAAAGACTCCGCGTGCACACGGTCAGCCAAGGTTGGCCTCGTGCACCAAGCAGCTGATAGCACTATACTTTTTAAAAATTGTTCTGCATCTGTATTTTAGGAACACAATGGGAACAGTGGGATTTGGAAGCTTACTACAGAAGTCTGAAGAGAAATATGAGGTAATGAATACCCACAAAGAAACAGCTGAGAATCACTGGATGTTGGGAAAATATTAAAAAGAGCACAAATTCAGACTATTTATTCTTTTAAAAACAATCTCCCTAAGCTCTGAAAATGAATGCTTGTATGTCCTATGGATATTCAAGGTCTGCAAAGTAGTTTATGTAAGACATTCCAGCTGAGGACAGAGCATTCAAATACATGGGCCTGAGGGGGCCATTCTCATTCAAACTACTACATACACATCATTTGAAAAAAACATAAGGAACCTAGAGAGATGGCTCAGCCGTAAAGAACACTGGCTGCTTGCCGGGCGGTGGTGGCGCACGCCTTTAATCCCAGCACTCGGGAGGCAGAGCCAGGCGGATCTCTGTGAGTTCGAGGCCAGCCTGGACTACCAAGTGAGTCCCAGGAAAGGCGCAAAGCTACACAGAGAAACCCTGTCTCAGGAAAAAAAAAAAACAAAAACAAAAACAAAACAACAAAAAAAAAAACAAAAACGGCTGCTCTTCCAGAGAACTCAGGTTCGGTTCCCAGAACCCACATGACTGCTCACAACTGCCTGTAACTCCAGTTCCAGGGATCTGACACCTTTACACCAATGCACATAAAATAAAGTTAAATAAATTATTAAATATATATATATATATATATATATATAATTTTAAAAAGTAACTAATTCTTAAAAAAAAATGATAGGAGCTATGGTCCAGCCATCTTACAGCCCCTTGAATCCACTTATGTTAAAGCTTCTCTCCAGTGTTCTACCCTGTGTGTCTGGGGTCACAAGGGAGTGAAGAAAGGACAGAGACTCGTAAGGGAAGCTAGGGTCGGGTGGGCAGTGCTGGAGTCACACCAAGTAGGCCACACTTGGCACCTGAGTGCATTTATTAGTACACCACAGAGCTGGTGTGTCTAGGAGGCGGCTGGAGGCAGCAATCTCAGGCTGTAAACATCTGTTTTTTGTTTTTGTTTTTTCGAGACAGGGTTTCTCTGTGTAGCTTTGCGCCTTACCTGGAACTCACTTGGTAGCCCAGGCTGGCCTCGAACTCACAGAGATCCGCCTGGCTCTGCCTCCCGAGTGCTGGGATTAAAGGCGTGCGCCACCATCGCCCGGCTCAGGCTGTAAACATCTGGGATGAGGAAGCTGCAGTTGTTAGTCTCTCCCCCTCTCCCCCCCCTCCTCCCCTCCTCCCAGACAGGGTTTCTCTGTGTATCCCTGGCTGTCCTGGAACTCACTTTGTAGCCCAGGCTGGCCTCTGCCTCCCTAGTGCTAGGATTAAAGGCGTGCGCCACCACCGCCCAGCACAGTTGCTAGTCTTTACACACACCAGTCACTCGTTTGTAAATGCTTGTACTTGCACAGTCAACATTAACACACAGGCTGGAGGAAGGCTTTGCCATTGTCATTAGTCTGAGGCATGGCCATACCCGTGTCAGCAATATGCATTCACTCAGGACTTCTGCCCACATAAAAGCCCAAAGGACCTTGTGAATGTTCCCAATGTAAATCTAATATCTACTAATAAGTGTAACATTGTTAATAAGTAAACTCTTAAGGTTATATTTCTTAATTCTTACAGAATCCAAATGGTAAAGAGAGACCATGAACTTGCAGACAATGGCCAGTATAGAGAAGCCATAGCCCAAAATCCAGTCGATATCACAAACAAGACTCCTGAACTTCCTGATTGCCACAACATCAGTCAGTCATCCCCGAAGGGGCATGGTATGTTCAACTCTAAACAGAGACCATGTGACTATCAGAAATACGTAAAGAAATACTGTGAATGTGAAACGTGTGGTAAAGCCTTCATGTGCTCAAGCTCCCTTAAAAAACATAAAAAGATCCACAATGGAGAGAAGCCGTATAAATGTATGCATTGTGAGAAAGCCTTTCGCTATCGCCACTGTGCCAATAGGCACATGCTAACTCACAATGCAGACAGGCATAAATGCAAGGTGTGTGGAGAAACATTTCCTAATGCTGACGCCCTTCGGGGACATAAGATAATTCACTCCGGAGAGATACCTGAGTGTAAGGAATGTGGGAGGATGTTCTGGACTGTCAGTTCCCTCGACATGCACAGAAGGCTTCATACAACAGAAAAACTTTATGAATGTAAACACTGCCCGAAAACCTTCAAGAGTTACTGTTCCTTTAAACTACACGAGAGGATTCACACTGGGGAGAAACCTTATGAATGTAAGCAGTGTGGGAAAACCTTCAGACATTCCAGCCATGTTCAAGCACATGAGAGAATTCACACTGGAGAGAAACCCTATGAATGTAAAGAGTGTGGGAAGACCTTCACTTCTGGCCACTGCGCAAGAAGACATTTAGGGACACACAGTGGAGCCTGGCCTTACAAATGCGAGGTGTGTGGGAAAGCTTATCCGTATGTCTATTCCCTTCGAAACCATGAAAAAAGCCACGCCAAGGAAAAGCTTTATGAATGTATGCAGTGTGGGAAAACCTTTAAATATAGTGCTTCCTTACGAAACCATTTGACCACTCACACTGGAGAGAAGCCGTATGAATGTAAGGAGTGTGGGAAATCCTTCAGTTGTTCCAGTTACATCCAGAATCACATGAGAACACACAACGGACAGCCCTATAAATGTCAGGAATGTGGTAAGGGATTCTCGTATTCCAAAAGTCTTAGGAGACACATGCATATACACAGTCAATTGGTGATGGATAGTTTTAAGTATGAGTTAGAAGTTGAGTGTGAGTAGAAGTGCTCCACACATTCCAGCACATGGGTTAAAAATGAGCCTACGGGTGCAGTGTGTGTGGGAAGGTCTGCACTGGTTTCAGTCAGAAGTACGTGCCACAGTTTGTTCACTGTGTCAAACCCTGAGTTGACATCCTGTTGGGAAGCATTTCAGCGCTGAGGACTTGAGATGAATACTAACTTGGGAAAGCTTTTTGCCCATCCTTGTTAGCACACATGGGCAGGAAGACACAGTGGAAAGAAACTATCACTGTTAATAGTATGGGAAAGTTCTACCCTGAATTTCAGCAGTGTGGAAAGTCTTCAATAAGCTCCACCACAGACCCAGACTCTAAATGAAGGAATACTTGAACTTTTGCAATGTTAATGTTTTCAAACCCGTGAAATGAAGTGAGTCCCCAAATCTCATAAACCTAAGAAGTTTAAAACCTGTTGATTCCAGTGCTGTCCAGAAGCCACAATTGCAAAGAAATGTGATAGTGTCCTGTGATCTTTCTCTAGCTCACTGCTAAATGTGTGGATTTCTGATTCTTAGTCATAAATTCTGTTGGTATTTTTTGATTTAGTTATACATGTTTTTTGTTTGTTTGTTTTGGTTTTTGGTTTTTCGAGACAGGATTTCTCTGTACAACAGTCCTGGCTGTCCTGGAACTCGCTTTGTAGACCAGGCTGGCCTCGAACTCACAGAGATCTACCTGGCTCTGCCTCCCAAGTACTGGGATTAAAGGCATGCTCCACCACCACCTGGCTTAGTTATACATGTTTGATCGACATAATTTAAGTGCTTTTGTGATTAAGGGACCAATAAAATCTGACTTTGTAAATTGTCCAGATTTTGTCACAGGCCTCAACTGGCTAGTTGTGGCTGTACTTTATCATTTATATATTCCACATTTGTTTTCTAATAAAAATGTCTCTTCCCCAGCACAAAGATTACTCAATCACTCATACTAAAATAGTACCTCTTTTTATGCTTTTTACATCAGTTACATTGGGGGGAGGGGGGGTTGCACATGTGAGTTCAGCTTGCTGCAGAGTCCAGAAGAGGGCATTGGATTCCCTTGAGCTGAACTGTAAGAGCAAGTTCTGAGTCCTCTCTTGAGTCCCCATTTCTTTCTGGGGAGTGTTTTCACTTCGCTGTAATGGTGTCTCAGATGTGCGTCACTGGCTCCAACACTGCCTCTACTATGCGGAGCTGTTTGGTCATGGATGTTGCTTTGAAAATTGACTCCCTGGGGGAGCTATTCAGTGGCTTAGTGGCCCTGGATTCAGTTGCCAGGCACTGTTAAATGTGCATTTGGGTTTCAGTTAAGCTGAAGATGAATTCAGAGTGAGATGAATTTTCTGAAGGGAATCACGCTGGTGTGGGCATTCCAGAACTAGCCTTGGTGCTTCCGTGGTAGTTTGCTAAGAGCTTAACTTGCAAACGGTGTGGCTGACAGTATGTGGGAGGGGGCGGTCAGTCTGTGGAGTCTCCGTAAACAGGTGCATGCTGACAGTGTGTGGGAGGGGGCGGTCAGTCTGTGGAGTCTCCGTAAACAGGTGCATGCTGACAGTGTGTGGGAGGGGGCGGTCAGTCTGCGGAGTCTCCGTAAACAGGTGTTGCTGACAGTGCCCGCACCGGTTTTCAGTTGGTGTGTGTGTCTGATGTGGGAATGTGTGCACCACAGCATGCATGTGGAGGTCAAAGTTGCAGGAGTCAATTCTCTTACCATATGGGCCCCAGGGATCTGACTCAGGTCATCAGGCTTGGCCACAAGTGATTTTACTGGCTGAGCCATCTCACCAGCCCTAGTTTTTTAATGTAGGAGATTTTAGTTATCCTTTTCTTTGGGGGGGGGGGGGGATTTTGCTCTGGCTGTCCTGGAACTCGCTTTGTCGACCAGACTCAGATCTGGACTGCCTCTCCCTCCCTAGTGCTAGGGTGATGAAAGGCATGTGCCACCACTCCTGGCGACTTTAGTTATCTTAAGAATTGTAGTTAAACTGCCAGGTATTTGTTGTCTTCACTGAGTTTCACCATTAAAAGGGCCATTCAAGCAAAGTCACAATTGTGGTTATAAAATGGTTGTTGGCCCACCCTATGCAATATCAGAATTGAATAATGGTATCAGATAAAATAATGGATGAGAATGAAGCTCGTGTATCATTATCGTGTAATCAATAACGATTTAATTCTCTTTTAAAAAAATTGCAATTGCAAAAAGAAAACTTACCATGATCTTACAAAAAGTTAGACTTTTCCAACGGCCTTCTTCCAAAGTGCACCATCCCATGTGTTGTCAAAGATGGTATAAAAAGATGGAGGGAGGTGGAGAGATGGGGTGGTGACTTGTGTGTAGTGTGTGCACACTCACATGTGTGTTAATGCCAGGGACTCCGGAAGTGGACGCCCAGCCCCCTGCAGCTGGAATTAGCAGCAGTTGTGAGACATCTGAAAAGGGTACTAGGAACTAAACTCAGCTCTTCTGCAAGAGCACGAAGCCATCTCTTCAGCCTGGGACGCTGTTCCAACGCTAGTCTCGTGAACCCCTCACGGGCCAGCACTGTCAAGTCATGAAGCATGCACACAATGCAGGGACTCGGGGCTCTTGACAGACAGTAAACAGTTTCTTAAAACCTAGTGCTAGCTTTTTTATAAAAAGATGGATGTGAAATGATACAACTTTCGTGGGCTGGAGAGTCAGTCAGTCGAGTGCTTGCCACACAAGCACAAGGACCTGAGTTCAGTTTTCAGAATTCACATAAAAAGCCAAGTAGGGCCCACAGACCTGCATGCAAGCAAAACACCCTACATAAGAAATAGAGATTTGTTTGTTTTTTGAGACGGTTTCCCTGTGTCACCCTGGCTGTCCTGGAACTCACTCTGTAGACCAGGCTGGCTTCAACTCAGTGATCTACCATCTCTGCCTCCCAGGGGCTGGGATTATAGGCATGTGCCACCACCACCCAGCTAAAATAAAGGTTTTTAAAGCTGGGTATAGTGGTACACACTTGTAATCCCAGCACTGAGGAGATAGGGACAGGAGGACTGGGCCTTGCTGGTTCAGATTTATAGAATTTTCCATATGACCCAGCAGTACCTCTTCTGAGCACATCCCCAAAGGACTTCATCTCCTACTACAGTGCACATTTGTGTTCACTGCTGTCACTAGAGACACATGCATATCCGTGTTCACTGCTGTTCTATTCCCGAAGGCCTGGAAAACGAAATCAAACAACACAACTACAGAGTGAAGAATGAAGATGGGGAATATATGCACAATGGAATATTACTCAGCTGTAAAAAAAAAAAATGAAATCAATCTGCAGGAACATGGAGGCAACTGGAAAATAAAATTTGAAGCAGTGTGCCTCAGGTTCAGAAACACAAATGCCACATGTTCTGTTCTATGTGGATTTTAAAATGGTATTATTTTTCTGGGGGGGGTGGATGAGCATTTTGCCTACAAGTATGTACATTCACCATTGGTGTGCCGGGTTCCTGGAGAGGTCAGAATTGGACAATGAATCCCCTGGGACTGGAGTTGGAGGCAGTTCTGAGCCACCGAGTGGGTGCAGGGAGTGGAGTCCATGTCCTCTGCAAAAGCAGCAGCTGCACTTAACCACTGGGCTTCCCACCCCCTCATATGGAGGTTTAGCTCGTGGTTTGTAATTACGCATTTCTAAGTAGGAGTGGGGGAGAATCCTGGGAAAGGACCCGTCAGAGGAGGGGAAGCACCTTTAAATACCTCTAGCTAACCCTCAGGAAACATTAGCTGTGCTGTATTTAAAACCTGGGAAGTCATGATTTACTGGATTAGTATCTGACCGCTTACGACAGATTCTAAATAAATGACGGTTTGGTGAATAAAGACACTCGCTGCCAAGTCTGGGGACTCATTCCCTAAGAGCCACATGGTGGAGGGAGAGAGCCGACTCCTGCAAGCTGTCCTCTGACCTCCACACACGTGATGCAGCACACGCATACAAGCCACAATCAGCCAATCAATAAAGCAAGTATGATTTACTGCATTCCCTGACTGTGTTCTCTCAGGAACTGCGGTTCAGATGTACTCCCAGGTGTCTCTCCTGATCAGCAATGCTGCTGGAAGTGTGTGGTGTTCTTACTCATGTCCACATGTTCAGTTTCCATTGGGTTGCTTTTTAAAATTTGATTCGTCTTTCACTAGTTCTTATTCTGTAAGTGTAAATATTTTAATAAATATCATGTAAGGGGATGGGGAGATGGCTCCGTGGGTGAAGAGTGCATGCAAGCATGAGGACCGAGTTCAGATTCCCAGCACCCACACAAAAATCGAGCATACATCAATCAGGGACAGAAATAGGGGATCCCTGGAACTCACTGGCTAGTCAGTCTAACCAGTCAGTGACCTCTAGGCTCAGTGAGAGACACTGTCTCAAAAAAAATGAACTGAAAAATGGTGAGAGTAATATAAATACAATAAAAATAAAACAATAAAAGATAAATAAGTTAAATAAATAATAAAAGATAAAGTGAGCAACTGAAAAATCTGGAATCAACCTTGACTCCATAAACACACAGGCACGTACATATGTACAAGTACACATGTGCAAATACCCGCACATGTATATGCACATAATATTCACACATGCAAAAATAATAAGACTTTAAAAAACGAGGAGGGGCTTGATTTCAAAGGACCTTCCCCTTCGAATGGCCCTCATCAACATGTGGGATCCTATCTATATGATACACAGGATAGGTGGCTAGCTTCCTGTGATGTCATTCATGCCTGAAAAGAGAATTTCAGAGATGTGAAGGAGTGGCCATCCACATTTCAGAAGGAGTTTGCAACTCTCAGACTTGGTATGTGGTCTAGAATTCTCTCTCTCTCTCTCTCTCTCTCTCTCTCTCTCTCTCTCTCTCTCTCTGTGTGTGTGTGTGTGTGTGTGTGTGTGTGTGTGTGTGTGTGTAGGCTCGCATGCCACAGTGTGTTAGTATACTAAGTTACTCAGGACAACCAAAGAGAGACATTCGAGGATGTAATGGAGCTCTGCAGCAGCAGGGCAACCGTCTCAAATGGTCTGAACCCCCGAGCAGCTTTGCAGAAACGCATTATTGATGGTTACACAAAAGTTAATTTTTAGAGTAAGTCAAGTTTCTCATACCACAGCCTCTTCTATGATCTATGTGCTGCCTGAAGGAACACATGACCCACGCACTTCTCAGTCCTTATTGTGCAGTTTGCAGTACCCAATAATTAATACAAGAATTCCAGGTTCACAGGGAGTGTCTTGTGATCAGTCATGCGAAGGCCATAAAGCTCCTTCAGAAAAACAGCTCCATAAATCTCAGAAGAAAAAAAAAAATCACTGATCAGATACGAAGGATTTCCTCAGGACTTAGGCGCGTCTAAAACAATCCCAACATTCCAGTGTTCATGCCAGACACCATGGCTTCACTAATTCTCCCACCACAATGGAAGGCCAGAGGACAGCTCGCTGGAGTCTCTGTGCTCCCACCACTCTGTGGGTCCTGGAAATTGAGCTGGATCGTCACACTTGGCAGCAAGCGCCTGTACTTGCTCAGCCGTCTCTGCGATCCCTGCTCACATCCTTTGATGCTTGTCAAACCAGAGTTTGTGCTTGAGGCTTGGGGGGGGGGGGGGGGGAAGGTTAGGCGCGTTCTTCCAGAATGTGGTCCATCTGTGCTGTCGGCAACTCAGCCCTGAGCTGTGCCTTCAAAGCTCACCTTCCGGCAGCTCCCTGGCTGCTGCTTGAGGACTCGCTGCACAGATGAAGGGATCCTGTGTCAACTTTGAATTCGTCCCAAGCATCCCTGAAAGTCCCAGGGACTGCTGTGGAAGAGGACTTGGGCGAGTTGAGGTGGTGGGGACACTAGAATACCCGGAAGAGGATCTTTGCTGAGCTCTGTCGTGTCCTCCAGGGATAATGCTCAGGAGACTTGAGTGATTGACAGGCGGAGTTCTGGAGAGGAGCTGGCGGAGGGGGCGAGGGTTCATTCTAACTGGTTAGTGCGCAGAACTACAGCGGCAGCGCTTCAGCTCAATTCTGGAGCATCTTTTTCTTTTCTCTTTTTTTTCTGTTTCTTTTTCTCTTCTTTTCTTTCCTTCCTTCCCTTTCTCCCTTCCTTTTCTCAAGGCTGCAGAAATGTCTCGGTGGTTAAGAGCACCCAAATTCGATACCAGGGTTCCACATAGTGGAGGGAACCCACTCCACAAAGCTGTCCTCTGACCTCCACTCACACAAATAAGTAAATGTACATTTTCAAAAACTAAAATTTCCCAAGAAGCCCTCGGTGTAGGGAGCTCTTTTGGGGCCCCTGCTGCTGGGAGACCATGTGACCCACACGGAAGGGAGGACCCTTCCCCCTCCCAGGTCCTTCCCCCTTCACCACCCTCACCAGTTTGGCTTCCAATTGTGGGAACATTTCTCCACGATGAAATCCGGGTCAATTGGGCATCTGCAAGTCCTTACATCACTGCAACACCCAGAGAGAAGGTGGTGGGTTAAAGGGAAGATGTGGTGGGAGGCGTCCTTCCCATCCCTCTCACCTTTCTTCAGCTGAATGAATTCCTCCCGCACTTCCTGCGCCTTCGTCAAGACATCAGACACACACAATGTGTTTTGAAGCTTCCAGAACAGCCTCAAGGTTCTCCTTTGTTCCCCCTGCCCGACCTGGCTAAGGCTTTATCCTGTACCAGTGGAAAGCACTCCATGAAGGCTCTAAGATGAGGAAAACTGAATCCCAAAAAAAGAAAAAAAGGTCTTGCCTCAGAGCAAGAGCTTCAACTCAAGAAGCAGACAACTTTATTCAAGAGCATCCAGGAGCCAGCAAGATGGCTCACGGGAGAAGGCACTTGAGAGTTCAGTACCTGGAACCCACATGATAGAAGGCAAGGATCGGATCCAGCAAGTTGTCCTCTAACCTTCACATGGCAGGTATGTGTGCGCACACACACAATAATTGATTGATTGATTGATTGATTGATTGATTGATTAGATGGTTGGTTGGTTGGTTGGTTGGTTGAGTTTTAAAGCTGGAGAAATGACTCAGCTTTTAAGAATGTGTACCATTCTTGCAGAGGACCAGAATTCAGTTCCTAGCACCCAGATCAGGCAGCTCATAATGCCTACAATTCCAGCTCCAGGAGATCTGGCACACTCTTCCGGCCCTTTATTGGCACTACACTCACATGCACAAACACACACACAGACACAAACACATACACATGATTAAAAATAACACAAGCCGGGCGGTGGTGGCGCACGCCTTTAATCCCAGCACTCGGGAGGCAGAGCCAGGTGGATCTCTGTGAGTTCGAGGCCAGCCTGGGCTACCAAGTGAGTTCCAGGAAAAGGCGCAAAGCTACACAGAGAAACCCTGTCTTGAAAAACCAAAAAAAAAAAAAAAAAAAACCAAAACAACAACAACAACAACAAAAAAAACCCACAAATCTTCATCAACAATTCTGAAGCATCCACAGAGACAGTTACCAGTCATTGAGTGAAGAGCTTTTCTTCAGTGGTGCAGCCACTACTAGTAAGGTGTCCATACTCCCATAAATAACCCCTCACCCATGCTCCTGCAAGAGTGAAGCTCTGCTTCACACACACAAAAAGGCAAGAGTAGGCAGAAAAACTAGCTTGGAAAGGGATGGGGATCAATGGGAGCGGGATGGGGAAAGAGGGTACTAAGGGATGAATGTGATCAAAACACATTATATACACTTATGAAAATGTCAGAATGAGGGCTGGAGAGATGGCTCAGAGGTTAAGAGCACTGTTTGTTCTTCCAAAGGTCCTGAGTTCAATTCCCAGAAACCACATGGTGGCTCACAACCATCTGTAATGAGATCTGGCGCCCTCTTCTGGCCTGCAGGGACACATGCAGACAGAACACTGTATACATAATAAATAAATAAATTTAAAAAAATGTCAGAATGAAACTCACTATTATATATTATTAATACACTCCAATAAAACATCTTAAGTATTTTTGATATGTATATATTGTGTGTGGCATTTGTGTGCCACAGCAAGTGGGTATGATGGCTAAAGAAGTTCCATTTTATGCTGGGCATCCATCTTGGTAGCCACCAGTGGTTTGTCTCTGACTCCAGTCCCTGGAGGATAGTTCCTAGTAACCTCAACTGAGTGACTCCCACCTAGAAATACACAGCCCTGACCATCTACTTGTTATGATACGGCTACTGCTTTTTTTGCTTATGCAGACACCCAAATGGCATGGACCACATGGCAACCGTTACTGCTTGACCAAGTTCCAGCATTTTGATATTGCAGATTACAATTCTCCAGCACCTTTTAACTTCATTTTTAATGATTCTCACTATGTGTTATGAGAGTTCCTTTATGCCTTTTCCTTTGGGAAATTTTCTGTGGGCTTTGCAGGGTGAAAATGTATAAAATGGTGGCCTCTTAACAAAATAATTCTTTGGAAAAAAATGCCCACCACCGAGGACTAGGAATCCCAATGTACCCTCCTAATTATACCAAGAACAGGATCGTTAGAGATTTACCAGCACACCTGATCCCAAGGATGAAATGCCTACAATCCAGATCCAGAGATCCACAGCCTGAGGCCATTAAGGTCAAGAGTTCAGTTAATAAATATAGAGAAATCAGAATGGTACCGTACAATGGGCAGAGTAAGACATCAGGACCTGCCCTTTTGGGAGTGTATGAGGGGAACAGGCCCGTAGAGTAAGACTAAGACACAAAGGAACACAATTAGAGAACAGCTCAGTGCTTACACTGCATCATGCCCCTTGAGGAATGAAAATTGCTCTTAAATTGGAGTGGAGTGTCTGGTCCCCAAGGAAGTCCTTTTCTCAAGGTCAGGCATTTGGATAAGGGCCTCTCTTCCCTCAGGGGCTTGGGGAAAGTTCCTGCTTGCTAAAGCAGTCATTCTCCTCATCTCTGACAGAAGGAACTTGTCATTCTATCAATGTGAGAGGGTGCCTGGTGGAGTTACTGAACCTTTGAGAACAATAGGCATTTAGATACTTGCTGAACTTATGGCTTTTGTCTCAGGAAAAATGCTATGGTGAAGTTAATAGGCACTTTCTGTCCCTGAATCATTGAGTGTACTTTCAATCTTGCCTGTGGCTAAACTATTGAGTACAAAAGGTGTATTTTTTCAATATGTGCCTTTTTCAATAAAGGGCACTAGCAGCCCTCTCAATTCACCCTCAGATCACGTCCACCCCTTTCCTTCCCTCCACGGACTCCACACATCCTCTTTGGGATTCAAACACTACCCCCACCACATCCCCTACCCCCACTCACCAAAGCAGGTCTTGGGCACCAAAAGATTGTTTTGAGTTGCCTTAACCACTTACCTTGGCAGAACAGACCAGTTTTCGCTTGTTTGCATAAATATTGAAGGACTTTTTTTTTTTTTTTTTGGTTTTTTCGAGACAGGGTTTCTCTGTGTAGCTTTGCGCCTTTCCTGGAACTCGCTTTGGAAACCAGGCTGGCCTCGAACTCACAGAGATCCGCCTGCCTCTGCCTCCCAAGTGCTGGGATTAAAGGTGTGCGCCACCACCGCCCGGCTGACTTTTTTTTTTTTTTTTAATGTGATAGACGTGTATTAAACAGCACCAGCCTCCGATCACAAAAATAATGCAAATTCTAAATTGCTGAGCATCTGTTTGAGCACCTAAATTTCACGATTTCCGTGTCTGTGAAGAGATGACAGAGGAGGGGGCTTTCATCCTGTCCTTTCTGCTGTTGCTCATGGGTGCTGAAAGAATGGCTCTACTTTTCTGCTCTGGGTTCCCCTTCAAGCAGCTCGCCACAGGATTTTCCCATGCTTGGGATTTCTGGGGTGGCATCACCCAGTCATTCATTCTTCCCCTGGCCAGACGAATGCCCCTCACTGCTTATCAGCTTAGCTGCTGCTATTTGCCAAAGACTTGAATCAACAGAAACTGTTTAGAAACTGGAAAGAGGTGCCCTCACAACTGTATCTTCTTTTTCTTTTTTCTTTTTTTTTTAAATGCCAAATGCCATTTATTGAAGGAGGAAGGAGGTCTTAAATACAGGCTTACAGCACAATGGGAGAACCCCGGAGGGCAGAAGTTGCTACCGATGTTTTACAATCTTGCATCTAAGCTGTTAACGCCCATTACGCAAGATACACAGACAAGGAACTTCCCTTAAGCATTCAGGAGGGTGGAACCTCTGAATTAGGCAGGGAATTAGCATAGGGAGGATATTAAGGTCAAGGTCAGCCAGCAAGGCAACAGTTACCCAAAACAGGGGCCAGGACCCTACAGGTCCCCCTTTTACTAAAAAATGAGCTTCTGACTTAGGTTGCGTGGGACATCAGCAGGTCACCTTACCCGTCATGGAGACGCCTGCCCAGGCCACACAGGCGCTTTGTCTTAGGTTGGTGAACGACCCCCCCCCCCCCAGGCATTACCCATCTCTGAATTATCATTATCATACAGGCTCAATCACATGTGAGCTGCAGAGTTAACTGCTGCCAAAGATCTCAAAGTGGCACTGGGCTTGCAATCTGTGTGTTCGACACAGAAAAGACCAACAGAAGTCCTAACCCACCCATAGCCAGTAGGCTAAAGGCAACTGATCCATTCCCTTCCTTTTTTTTTTTTTTAATATATTTTATTTTATTTTTATGTGCATTTGTGTTTTTGCCATGCATGTCAGGGTCTCCTGAAACTGGAGTTACAGACAGGTATGACATGCCATGTGGGTACTGGGAATTGAACTCAGGTCCTCTGGAAGAAGAGTCAGGGCTCTTAACCCCTGAGCCATCTCTCCAGTCCACCATTCCCTTCCTTAACGAGCTTTACTGCAAATTGGAGTCCTTGTAAGATGGTATCCCAAAAGCAAATGGAACTTGAGTTTATAAATTTATAATTTTCAAAGCCAACTGAAATGTATATAACTACTGAATTAAATTTATCATGCCCAATAGAATGAAAGATTAACTAACTGTGGTAGCTACTTTTGCTGCCAGGGTCTCCACTGTGCTAGCTGTAGTAACCAATTATGAAATGGTAATCCCAGAAACAGTAGCAGTGGTGGCCATCACTGCTATTACAGCAACAGCGGCAGCAGCAATGTCAAGTTCTCTTCTGGAGTGTGTGGGCATCCACTGGCATGGACACAACTCCAGGAACACAAACCACCAAAGCCCATATTTCTTGATCCCAGCCCAACTTAAGCTGGCAGCTCTGCAAAAGAACAACTAAGAACCATAAAGAAAAAACAGGCAGCTCATAAGGAGCAGAACTAATGGTCTCATAATGGCTACATTCAGGCTCATAAATTTTAAGGTATCTTCAAAGGGGGCTAGATGAATTTCAGGAGGCCAATAAATGTTGCACAGAGCCACTCCTGAAAAGTAGGTACTACACCAGCTTGAAGAGGGTTGTGAAAATGAATAAGGCTTAGCTGGCATGTTACTGTTAACAGATGGAGGTCAGTGACCTTCAGGGTTATCCTTAATCTCCAAGATGTCTGGGTGACATGTTCTCAAACATACTTGAAAAAGCAGTTACCATACATTACCTTCTGGAGAATTCAACCGCATGGCTACAGTTCCTAGGCTTATGTTAATGCTTGCCAAAGCTGGCCATATTGGGCTCTCAATCCCCATTGGCATCAGAAGGGGAGAGTTTTTCACGAAGGCCCAATAGGTCTCTGCCATGTTGGGCTTCAGCAGCAGCCACAGGGCGCACACAGTGCTCAGGAATCCAAAGAGGAACCTCATTGTTGAAGGACTTCTTGAAGTTTTCCCCTATCAAAATCCTTCCCTCTACCCCTTCCTCATGGCAGTCTCAAATTCGGCTCAAAGATTGTTTGTCCTGCTAGTAGCTAATCAATAAATCTTTTAATTACAATTGGATTGAGTCTGTGTTCTTTTCCCAGGGTCACAGATTCCATAACAAGGACAACTTGCAGTAGCTGGTTCTCTCCTTCCACCCTGTGGGTCCCAGGGACTGAACTCAGCTCATTGGCTTAGTGACAAGCACCTTTATTCACTGAGCAATCTTACCAGCCCACAGACTTCCCACAGGAAGGCTGGGGTTCTAACCCCAGCTTAGGGACCATCTCTGGGGAGACACCTGTCAGTGATCCTAACTGGACCATCCCAAAGTCCACTGAGGCAGGTGATGAGGTCACCTGAGTCTCTCACTATTCCCAATCCTCAAGGACAGAGACCAGCCAGTCCTTTCTGCTCCAGCCTTGTGACCTTCCTACAGAGCCCCCTCTGCAGGCTGGGGATGGCTGTGCAGTGACCAGGTCTCCTTACTTCTGGAGAGAACCAAGCTCGGGGTGACAGCCCTGAGAAAGAGTGGCCCCAGGGAACACCACCTGGCTAAGAAATTGACTGGTCCTGTCCTGCAGTTTCTATCTCTATTGCCCTGGGAGGACCAAGTCAGGCTCCTCCTCAGAGACAAACACTCTCTTTCCCTAAGAGGCTGGGGCAGCTCTCAGCCATACCTCCCTGCTGTGGAATAATGCTTTTGTACACTGATTAAATAAAACACTGATTGGCCAGTAGCCAGGCAGGAAGTATAGGTGGGATAAGCAGAGGAGAATTCCGGAAAGAGGAAGGCTGAGTCAGGAGATGCCAGCTTGCTGTCCAGGGAGCAGCTTGTAATGGCACACAAGTAAAGCCACGGAACATGTGGCAATACATAGATTAATAGTTATGGGCTAATTTAAAATATAAGAGCTAGCTAGCAAAAAAGCCTGAGCCATGGCCATGCAATTATAATTAAGATAAGCCTCTGTGTGTTTACTTGGGGGATGCGAGTGGAAGAGATTTATCCCAACCGCTGGCAGGCTGGGACACAGGAAATCTTTCAGCTACACCTCCCTCCGTGCTATTCTGGCTTCCTATTGAATTAGAATGCTGAAGACTTGGTGCTGGATGAATAAGCTTGTTCAGGGCTGGGGAGATGGCCCAGTTGATTACGTGCTTGAGGAACTGAATTTGAGCTCCAGAACCCACATAAAATGCTGGGCATGGGCCTAATGAGATGGCTCAGGCTCAGGGGGTATAGTAGTATCTTAATTTGGATTTCTATTGCTGCAATGAAACACCATGACCAAAAAACAACTTGGGGAGGAAAGGGTTTATTTGGCTTACATCTCCATATCACTGTTTTTCATTGAAGGAAGTCAGGACAGAAACTCACACACAGCAGGAACCTGGAGGCAGGAGCTAATGCAGAGGCCATGGAGTAATGCTGCTTACTGGCTTACTCTGCTTAGCTTGCTCTGCTTGCTTTCTTATAGAACCTAAGACCACCAGCCCATGGATGGGACCACCCACAGTGGGCTGGGTCCTCCTCTATCAATCACTAATTAAGAAAATGCTCTTCAGGCTTGCCTACAGCTTGATCTTATTTTGGCATTTTCTCAATTGAAGTTCCCTCCTCTCAGGTGATTGTAGCTTTCATCAAGTTGACATAAAATTAGCCAGCACATGTGGTTTGAATGACCCCATAGGCTCATATACTTGAATGCTTGGTCGCCAGGGAGTGGAACTGAAGCATTTAAAGGATTAGGAGGTGTGGCCTTGCTGGAGGAAGATGTGTGTAACTGGAGGTGCGCTTTGAGGTTTCAAAAGGCCAAGCTAGGCCCAGTGTCTCTCTTTCGAGCTACTGTCCAGTGCCTGCATGCCGCCATGCTCCCGGCCATGATGATAATGGACTAAACCTCTGAAACTGTAAGCAAGCCCCAGTTAAAATGCTTTCTTGTAGGGCTGGAGAGATGGCTCAGAGGTGAGGAACACTGGCTGTTCTTCCAGAGGTCCTGAGTTCAATTCCCAGCACCCATATGGTGGCTCACAACCATCTGTAATGAGATCTGGCTCCCTCTTCTGGCCTGCAGGGATACATGCAAACAGAACACTGTATACATAATAAGTAAATAAATCTTTAAAAAAATGCTTTCTTGTATAAGAGCTGTCAATAAGACAACACAGCAGCCTACAGAATAGGAAAAGATCTTCACCAACCCATATGACAGGCCTGATCACCAAAAAATATAAAGAATTCAATAAACTAGACATCAAAATATCAAATAATCCAATTAAAAAATGGGGTACAGATCTAAACAGAGAATTCTCAACAGAAGAATCTCAAATGGCCAAGATACTCTTAAAGAATTGTTCGCCGGGCGGTGGTGGCGCACACCTTTAATCCCAGCACTCGGGAGGCAGAGGCAGGCGGATCTCTGTGAGTTTGAGGCCAGCCTGGGCTACCAAGTGAGTTCCAGGAAAGGCGCAAAGCTACACAGAGAAACCTTGTCTCGAAAAACAAACAAACAAACAAACAAACAAAAGAATTGTTCAATATCCTTAGCCATCAGGGAAATGCAAATCAAAATGACTCTGAGATACCATCTTATATCTGTCAGAATGGCTAATATCAAAAACACTGATGACAGCTTGTTTTGGAGAGGATGTAGAGTAAGGGGAACACTCCTCCACTGTTGATGGGAGTGCAAACTTGTACAACCACTTTCGAAATCAGTATAGTGGTTTCTCAGAAAACTGGGCATTGCCGGGCGGCGGTGGCGCAAGCCTTTAATCCCAGCACTCGGGAGGCAGAGGCAGGTGGATCTTTGTGATTTCGAGGCCAGCCTGGTCTACAGAGTGAGATCTAGGAAAGGCGCAAAGCTACAACAGAGAAACCCTGTCTTGAAGAAAAAGAAAAAAGAAAGAAGAAAAAAGAAAAGAAAGAAAACTGGGCATCAATCTACCTCAAGACCCAGCTATACCAATCTTGAGCATATACCCAAAGGATGCTCAACCATACCACAAGGACACTTGCTAAACTATGTTCATAGCAACCTTGTTTGTAATAGCCAGAACCTGGAAACAACCTAGATGACCCTCAACTAAAGAATGGATACAGAAAATGTGGTACATTTACACAATGGAGTATTATTATTCAATGATTTAAAAAAAAAGACATCATGAGGTTTGCAGGCAAATGGATGGAACTAGATAAAAATCATCCTGAGTGAGGTAACTCAGACTCAGAAGGACAAACATGGTATGTACTCACTCTTTAGTGGATACTAGATGTAAAGCAAAGGATAACCAGGCTACAATCCACAGCTCCAGAGAAGCTAGCTAACAAGGAGGATCCTAAGAGGGATGCACAGATCACTCTGGGAAGGGGAAATAGATGAGATTCCTGGGTAAACTGGAGCAGGAGGGTATGAGAGGATGGGAACTTGAGGGAGCAGGTTGGACAGGTGGGGGCAGGATGGATGGGGAGAGTAATGAAAGAGATATCTTGATGGGGGGCATTTGGGGTCTAGGGAGACACCTGGTGCCAGGGAAAATCCCAGGAATCCATAAGGATGACCTCAGCTAAGACTCCTAGCAATAGTGGAGAGGGTGCCTGAACTGGCCTTCTCCTGTAATCAGATTGGTAACTACCCTAATTGTCATTAGAGAGCCTTCATCCAGTAACTGATGGAAGCAGATCAGAGATCCACAGCCAAGCACTGGGCCAAGCTCCAGGAGCCCTGTTGAAGAGAAAGAGGAGAGACTTTATGAGCCAGGGAGGGTCAAGATCATGACAGGGTAACCCACAAAGACAGGTGGCCTGAGCTCATGGGAGCTCATAGACTCTGGACCAACAGCTAGGAGCCTGCATGGGACCAACTTAGGCCCTCTGCATGTGGGTGAGAGTTGTGTAGTTTGGTCTGTTTGTAGGGCTTCTAGCAGTGGGATCAGAATCTGTCCCTAGCACTTGAGCTGGCTTTTGGGAACCTATTTCCCATGCTGGGATGCCTCGCTCAGACTTGATACAGGGGGAGGAGCTTGGTCCTGCCTCAACTTGATATGCCATGCTTTGTTGACTCCCATGGGAGGCCTCATCCTTTCTGAATGGAGATGAGGAGTGGATGGGGGGTGGGAAGAGTGGATGAGAGGTGGTGAAAGGGAAATGGAGGAGAGGAGGAAAGGGAAATTGTGGTCAGTATGTAAAATAAATGAAAAAAATTTAATAATAAAAAAGAGTGTTTAAAAAAAAGAGTTGCTGGGGCTGGAGAGATGACTCAGAGGTTAAGAGCCCTGGCTGTTCTTCCAGAGGTCCTGAGTTCAATTCCCAGCAACCACATGGTGGCTTACAACCATCTGTAATGAGATCTGGTGCCCTCTTCTGGCATGCAGACATACATGCTGTATACATAATAAATAAATAAATCTAAAAAATAAAAAAAAGAGTTGCCTTGGTCATGGCAACTTGGTCACAACAATCGAACACTAAGATAGTGGGTACAGATGCTGGCCAACGAGTCTGATGGCCTGAACTAGATCCTGGGGACCCACATGGTGGAAGGAAAAAACCGACTCCCACAAGCTGCCCTCTGACCTCCACATGGACGCACGCACGCACGCACGCACACTTTCACACACACAGCTTTCTCTACTGTGCAGCAAAGGAGGAAGGGATGCATATTTTACCTCTGCATTCTGTGAGTCAGCCTTCCAAGGCATCAAAGACATACATGTATGCCTGTCTTTAGGGGGAAAATCACTGTCTGAGATAGGAACTGTGTCATATATGATAGACAGGAGGCAGGAAACCAATACAAGCCAGACAGAGCTGAAGGACAGCTTGGTGGTTAAGAGCACTTGCTACACAAGCCTCAGGACCTGTAACAAGCCAGCAGACCTCGCGCAGTAAGTCTGGCAGAGATAGCAGAATTGCTGCGGCTTGCTGGCTCCCAATCTAGTCCCCCAAAATGTGAGTCCCAGGTTCAAAGAGAATAAATCAGAGAGTGATAAAGGACATGTGGGCTCTTTTCTGTCCTCCATGCACACACCCAGGCAAGTGCATGTACCTACACCACACATACCTAAAAGAAAAAAAAAATCCATATAGGGCTAGAAGGAGTTCTTTCTGACACCGCAATATTTCCCTCACTATTCTGCTATTTTAACCCCAATACCAAGAGATGGAAAGAAAATAAAATTGGGGCTGGGGAGGTGTCACCACCTAAAGCGCTTGCCCACTAAACATGGGGACCTGACCTTGATCTTCAGAACCCACGTAAAAAGCTGGCATGGTGGTGCACACTTAGAATCCCACTGCTGCAGAGACAGAGACGAAATGAATCTTGAGGCTTGCTGTCAGGCCAAACTAGGAGTCCCAGGTCATAGGACAGACTCAGGCTCAAAAAACAAGGTGGGGCCGGAAAGATGGCTCAAGGGATACAGGCACTTGCTGCCAAGCCTGACGACTGAGTTCTATCCCCAGGACCCACAAGATGAAAGGAGAGAACCAGTTCCCACAAGTTGTTCTAGAAACCCCACACTCAGCCCATGTCATGCATGCACTCGGGTGCACAGATAAATAAAGTAATTAATTTAAGAAAAATTATAAACAAAAGAAAATGTGTTTATGCGCAACGGAGTGCCGAACATCCAGGGTTAGATTCCCTAGGAGTACGGAATATCCAGGGTTAGAGTCCCTAGGAGGAACGCGACGGCACATCGGCCCTCTAGTGGTTGTTGTTGGCATCTCACTTTAGTGTGATTTCCCCTAAGCTGTGGACACTGACACTCCAGCTCCTGTCAGTAACAGGTTAGTGGTGAGCCAGGAAGGTTTCGTTCTCCCAACATGTCTCAGTTTCCCTGACAGCAGAGTTACATCACTTTTTAAATATTTCCTTTATTTTTGAGGATTTCATACATGTACACAATGAAATGGTGGCATCTACTGCTACCTCCCATCCCCCCTCCACCACAACCCTCCCTCCCCCCATATTTCTGTAACACCTCCCCTTCCCAACTTCATGTCTTTTTTTTGTTGTTGTTGTAAAATCCACCTAGTGCAGTTAGTACTGCTCACACGTGCATGGGTATGTAGATATCCACTAGAGCATGGGAAATCTGCCAGTGGCCACATTCTCAAAAAAGAACGATTATCCCTCCCCAGCAACTATCCACTGCCAGTAGCTCCTCAGTAAGGGGTGGGGCCTGGAGACCATCACCCCTGTGCCTGCTGAGATTTTGACTGGCTTGATCATGTGCAGGTAACAACATAATCATGATGGCCATGTTTCTCCAGTCCCACCAGGCCCCGAGGTCCAGATGAATCTCTCCCACCCGCGGTCCTGCAGCCACTTATAAAATAATCACTCAGAGGCTTAATATTAATTACAAACTGTATGTCCTACAGCTCAGGCTTCTTGCTAGCTAGCTCTTTAACTTAACCCATATCTATTAATCTATGTCTTGCCATGTGGCTCCGTGGCTTACTGGTACTTTCACACCCTGCCTCTCCTGGCGGCAGCTCACAGCATCTCCCTTCCTCTCCCTTCCTCTCTCACTGTCTCTCCATCCTGCCCGGCCATAAGCCAATGCAACTTTATTAGCCAATGGGAACAACACATATTCACAGCATACAGAAAGACATCCCACAGCAGCCATGTCTTGACCGGAAGATGGCATTTCACAGCTCTCCTCTCCACTCTCCGGCTCTTACCTCATCTGAGATGTGCCCTGAGACTTGGGGGTGGCAGGCTTAACGCAGATGTCCAGTTTAGGGTGAGCACTCATCCTCAGCCTCAGCCCTTTGGCTATCTCTCCATTGACTGCTCACTGCAAAAAGCAGGTTCTCTATCCAAGGCTGAGAGCAATCCAGACAGTCAGCACCTGGGGCTGGGCAGACTACCACACAGCAAGTCATGATGGGTAGAGGGCCAGCTGCAGGGACTGAGGATCAATGACCATGAGGACATGGGCATCACTGTAGACCTGGCCACAACTGGGAACAGAACAAGAATGAAAGAGACAGGGAAACCCCTGTCTCGTGGAGCTTGTGTCTTGATTAGAGGAGGCAAACAAGAAAACATACATCTGCTGAGCACCAAAACGCAATGACCAAAATGGATTTGAGTGTGTGGGGCTCAGTTGATAGAGCTTACAGCTCAGTTGCTAGAGTGCTCACCTAGCATGCAGAAAGTTCTGGGTTCAATTCCCAGCACTTCATAAACAGGGCTTGGTGAAGCACACTTGTCATCCCAGCCCTAGGGAGGTAGAGACAGAGATCAGGACTTCAAGGTCATCCTGGGCTGTAAACCTGGGATATATGAGAGCCTGTCTCCAAGAGCTAGGAGGACAACATGCCATGAGCTGAGAACAGCAAATGCAAAGGCCTGAGGCAAGATGAGAATGAGTCCATCAGAAGCAGGAACGAAGCAGGTCTGAGGAGACAGTCCACTCAGTCATGAGATGCTAGAACCCAGCACCCACAGGAAACAAGTTGGGTGTGGTGGTACCCACCTGTCATCCTGTTCTACCCAGATTAGGACCCCCAAAGAAACCACTGTAGACCAAAGATGTCCAGAATGCAATAGCAAGGTTTACTTCTCAGTGCAATACAAGCTAGCAGGGAGCCCTCATCCACAGCACCTGGCTAATTGAGGCACGGAGGAGAGTTCCTCTTTCTAGGGGAGGTTAGCTTTTGAAGGCAAAAACCACAAAATTCTTCAGAGAGGAGGGGGTTAGTACGGGTCTATCCTTGATTGGTCCAGTTTTCCCGAGCCTGGACTTTATCTTATTTTAGTTTGTCTGTTTGCTCTGTCAGGAGTTTTATGGCCCATCTCCTAAGTCTGGTCATGTTATCTCGGGGGAGGGGGCGTCTCGTGGTTAGAGGAGGCGTCCTGACTTTGTACTTTTAAAACTTCCGACTTCACCCTGTCTGAGAATGGGGAACTGACTCAGTTCTGGTTATTTTAAGATATCCCTTCCCTCAGCTCTCCGGGCTTAGGGGGAACTGGGGTGGGGGGTCTCTCAATCCCAGCACTGGCCAGAAGACAAACAGATCTCTGGGGTCACTTAATATAGAACTTGGGGCCACAGCTTGTGTCTCAAGAAGCCAGGCTCAGTCACCTGTCCTCCATAAGCCAATTAGAAAAGTCAAATTAGGAGTGAAAAACAGAAAAAGGAGATTTGGTCAATGTGGCCACTTCGGGAAGAGCAAAGAGACCCAGCGACTCCCCCCAAATCCACCTTCAGGGTCCTGGAGTAAGTTAAACTGTGAGGCATTTCTGTGCGCATCTGAGCTGTCCTGGCAAGGTGAGGTCCCACCCACCATTGCCCTACTATTACCTTTGGAAGGCTGGAAATCTCTCCAGGAGGAGAAAAGCTTGCCCCCTCTGGCTGGCCCAGGCTGGCCTTCTACCAGCATGAGACTCCTGGGAAAAATGCAGTTTCTTAGGGACCATTTTTAATAGTCGTAACCAAAGAGTCTCTTCAGAATATATTCATTTCTGCCATGCTGATTACAGGCTGGCCGGGAAGCCTGTCATATTGGTAAGGTCCAGGTTTAGGGAGAAAATATATCTTAAAAAACAGGGAGCTGGAGAAGCGGCTCAATGGCTATGAGCTCTTACTCTTCTCTCAGAAGACCGGAGTCTGTTTCCCAGCATCCACTGCTGCTCATAACCATCCGTAACTCTAGCTCAAGGGAATCTGACGCCCTCTTCTGGCCTCTGTAGGCACTGCACACATGTGGGCATAGACTCGTGAGCGCGTGCGCGCACACGGGGGCTTATACACACAGAGGAGGGAAAAGGAGCATAGGGGAAGAAAGAGGAGGAGGGGAGGGGGAGGAGGAGGAGGAGGAGGAGGAGGAGGAGGAGGGACTTATACACACAGAGGAGGAGGGAAAAGGAGCATGGGGGAAGAAAGAGGAGGAGGGGAGGGGGAGGAGGAGGAGGAGGAGGAGGAGGAGGGACTTATACACACAGAGGAGGAGGGAAAAGGAGCATGAGGGAAGAAGGAGGAGGAGGAGGAGGAAGAGGAAGAGGATACCCCTGCCACCAGCAGCAGAACCAGGGCAGCCAAGTGGAAAGAGCGAAGGTGACAGGCTAAAGAGGAGGTGAGGCCAGCCAGGACTCAGCAGTGCCAAGCCCCTGGTAAGTGAAACACAGACAGGAAAACAGGTCAGCATCTCCGCTGAGGGTTCTCTCAAGTGCTCTTCCAGATACACCCACTACTCTAAGAAAAAAACTGCTGCTGGGACCCAATGAGATGGCTCTGTGGTAAAGGTGATCGCAGCTCTCGGCTCAAGTCTGAGGGCCTGAGTTCAGTGCCCGGGACCCATGGTGGAAGGAAAGAACTGACTCCTGGAAGTTATCCTCTAATCTCCACATTTGAGATGTGGCACATGGACATTGTACACACACACACACACACACACACACACACACACACACCATGCATTTACATATACACATAATAGTAACAATAATAGCAAATTGATGGCAAGGCCCTGTTGCTGAAAATAACACCTACACAGCTCATTGAACACGCAGTCAAGCTGATGCCTTGCTAGAGTCTCCACCTCTACTGGCTAGGGTTCTTGGTACCCAAAGGTACTCTGCATGCTACCAAAAGAGAAACATAAGCCGGGCAGTGGTGGCGCACGCCTTTAATCCCAGCACTCGGGAGGCAGAGCCAGGCGGATCTCTGTGAGTTCGAGGCCAGCCTGGGCTACCAAGTGAGTTCCAGGAAAGGCGCAAAGCTACACAGAGAAACCCTGTCTCGAAACCCCCCCCCCCCAAAAAAAAAAAGAGAGGGAAACATAAACACCAACCCAGCCACAAACCCTTTGATCTACAGTGGTGACCTGCCTGCCAGATATGCTGAGGCAACGGTGGCACAAGGCTGGTGGGAGTCACCAACCAATATCTGATTTGATTTAAGGCCCACACCACAAGATGGAACCCATGCACAACACTGCTTGGGTGACCAAGAACCAGAGACCAGATAGCCCAGGGACCTAGGGTAATAGCAAATACTACTGCTGTACAAAAGGAACATAGCAATAAAGTGACATTCTGCTGTACTCATAGATCAGTGCCTTCCTCAGCCGCCATCAGAGAAGCTTCCCCCTAAAACAGATGGGAACAAATACAGAGACTCATAGCCAGACATTATGCAGACAGTGAGAGACCTTGAGACACTCAGCTCTAGATGGGATGTCTCCATCAAACCCCTCCCCTCGGAGCTCAGGGAACCCTGAAGAAGAGGAAGCAGGAAGAGTGTGAGATCCAGAAGGAAATGAGGCCCGAGAGCTGCACATGGGAAGTCACAGAGATTGAGGCAGCACTCATGGCCTGTGCAGGTCTGCACCAGATGGGGTCCTAGAGCTCCAAGAGAAGTGGGCACAGACCCATCCCTATCCTAGAAACCACCGTTTGCAAATGAAAACTTTATATTCTCCAAAGGAGTCTCACTGGGGAAGCACAGTACTCTTAAGGGTAGGCGGCAAGCCCAGCAGCCAATGGCCAACAGAAAACAAACTCAACACCATCTTTAGAGGTCCCTGGTCTTATAATATCACATCAGGACTTTTTTTTACTTGTATTTTACTTTGTTCTTAATTATTTCTATTTGTTACCCTACAGGTTTTGCATATGTGTGATGGCTTCTGGTTTTGTATTTTCATGGGATTCCTGAGTCTATATCTGCTCTTGTGCCCTCTCCTGGGCTCTTTTTTTCCTTGCATGTGTTTGTTTTGTCCTATTCTGATGTGTTTGTTTTTGTTTCTCATATTATATTACATTTTATTTTATTATTATCCCTTAGAAGACATTTGTTTTCTAAGGAGAGACAGAAGGAGAGTAGATCTTGATGGAAGAGGAGGTGGGGAGGAACTGGGAGGAGTTGAGGGAGGAGAAACTGTAGTCAGAATATATTGTATGACTAGAAGTCTATTTTATAAAAGAAATATCTATAATACATTGGTTTTTTTTGTTTTGTTTTGTTTTGTTTTGTTTTAAAGATTTATTTATTTATTATGTATACAGTGCTCTGTCTGCATGTATGCCTGCTGGCCAGAAGAGAGTGCCACATCTCATTACAGATGGCTGTGAGCCACCATGTGGTTGCTGGGAATTGAACCCAGGACCTTTGGAAGAGCAGCCAGTGCCCTTAACCACTGAACCGTCTCTCTAGCCCCTGTAATACATTGTTTTTTTTTTGTTTTTAAAGATTTATTTATTTAGTATGTATACAGTGTTCTGCCTGAATATATGGCTGCAGGCCAGAAGAGGGCACCAGATCTCATTACAGATGGTTGTGAGCCACCATGCGGTTGCTGGGAATTGAACTCAGGACCTTTGGAAGAGCAAGCAGTGCTCTTAACCTCTGAGCCATCTCTCCAGCCCCTGTAATACATTGTTATGAGATGTAAGCAAACTATGATTTTTGGGGATGACTCTCATAAATATTATTATTATTTTAATATACTATCTTCTTATTTTTGTGAAATTTTAGCAACAAGCTTTTTGTTATTCTATTTTTTTTTTGGTTTTTTGAGACAGGGTTTCTCTGTGTAGCTTTGCGCCTTTCCTGGAACTCACTTGGTACCCCAGGCTGGCCTCGAACTCACAAAGATCCGCCTGGCTCTGCCTCCCAAGTGCTGGGATTAAAGGTGTGTGCCACCACCGCCTGGCTGTTATTCTAATTTCTATATGACATATACTAAATTATAATACCTTGGGCTGGAGAGATGGCTTCTTGGTTAAGAGCACTGGCTGTTCTTCCATAGGTTCTGAGATCAATTCCCAGCAACCACGTGGTGGCTCACAACCATCTGTAATGGGATCTGATGCCCTCTTCTGGCCTGCAGGCATACACGCAGACAGAACACTGTATACATAATAAATAAATCTTTTTTAAAAATTATAATACCTTATTATGTATTTATAATATATAAATATATGAGAATGAATATATAGAATTTTTATATTACAAAATACCAAACAATTGAATGGCCATCCCCAAAATGAAATAAAATGAATAATAAGCATATAAAAAAATAATAATAGCAATAAATTGATTTACAACCTGTGTCCTTTATGCAGAGCCACCAAGGTAGGGAGAGCTGATTCAGCAAGCACAAATACTAGATCACCTGCTTTTGAGTTTAAAGCAATGAAATACAGGTGCCGAGAGACAGGCTTCTGGTGCCCCACTGAGGCTTCCCAAGAGAGGAGATAACAGCAGCCCTGTTTGTTGAGCACTTGTTATGTACCAGGCACAACTCCAAGTCCCTTATGCTCACACCTCCGGTGGTGGTGTATCACTCCCTGTGGCTTGAAGAACAGAGAGGGTGGCTAGCCTGCCCCCGTCACACAGCTGAGCTTACACCGGCACCCAGCATCCTCTGGGTCACTGGCTCTTCAGAGGTGATTCTTTTTCTTTCCAGTGGTCTAGTATTAAATTTCAGGAGTCAAACGGAATGGCCCTGACCCCCTCCACTCTACCCCAAGATGCTCCCAGGTGTTCTGAAGACAGAATTCTGGAGCTAAGAAAGGGAGGAGAGGGCACACCTCCTGACATTTGTGATGTACCTGGGCACACAGTGGAGGCTAAGCCTGACTCTCTTGGCCAGCACATTGCGTTAGGGGATCCATGGAGGAAACAGGGAGGTCTCTGAAGGCAGAAGGAATAGCAGGAGCTGGAAGGGAGCCAAGAGTCCTGCCGGGCTGCCGGCTCTCCTCTGCACTCTGGACCAGCCCCTTGTGAACTTCCTTCTCTAACGCAGAGGCTTGGGCATGCCCTTTCCTTGGTTACACGTCCAGTTGCTATAATGAACCACCCTCAAAAGGTAAGGGAGTGGGGTGCTTTGGATGAGAATGGCCCCCTAGGTTCATGTGCTTGGTCTCTTGTTGGTGGACATGTTTGGGAAGGGTTAGTGTGGTTGTGATGGCTATTTGGGGTTTTCAACTTGACTGCCTCTGGAATTGACTAAACCCAAGCTGTTTGGTACACAGCTAAGGGATTTTACTTGATTGGATCGTTCGAGGTGGGAAGAGCCACCTTTAATCTGGGCGGCACCTTCTGGTGGCAGCCCATATAAAGGACACGGAGGAAGGAAGCTCTTGCTCGTCACCTGCTTGCTCTCACTCTTGCTGGTAAATTCATTCCTTCATTGGCATTACACCAGTGGTTCTCAACCTTCCTAATGCTGCAGCCCTTCATTACAGTTCCTCAGGGTGTGCTGACCACCAGCCCTAAAATTACTTTCATTGTTACTTTGTAGCTATAATTTGGCTACTGTTATGAATCTATGAATCATAATGTAAATATCCGTGTAATCCGATGGTCTTAGGTGACCCCTGTGAAAGGATCCTTTGACCCCCAGAGGGATCATGACCCATAGGTTGAGAACTGCTGTGTTAGAGCCTACTTCTTCAGGATTCCAGCATATACTAAAAACCAGCTGAGACATCCCACCTCATAAACCAAACAACTATTGGATCCCTGGACTTCCCATTGGTAGACAGTCACTGTTGGAACAGTCAGGCCACAGCCTGTGAGGCACTCTGATAAATGCCATTTATATGTATTCGGTCTGTAAGTTATGTTTCTCTGAAGAATCCTGACTAATGCAGTGGCCTTGTTGGAGGAGGTGTGTCACTGAGTGGGGTGGAGGGGAGGGGGGGACACTGTGAGTTTCGCTCTCTCCACCTCATGCTTGTGGATGAGATATAAGCTCTCCAGCACCATGCCTGCCTGCTGCCGCCATGCTGCCCTCCATGAGAGTCATGGATTCACCCTCTGGAACCGTAAGCACTCAGTAAACTCTTTCTTCTGTAGTATAGTATAGAATGTATAAAATCTATACAATTCCTTCTCATTGGGTCTCCTCACAGCAATAGAAAAGTAACAAAGATAGAAAAGGTTAACTCTGGTTCTCACTTCAAGGTCACAACGTGGTGGAAATGGTAAGATCGCATTGGCATGAGGTGGCTGGTCACGTGGTGCTCAGCTTACTTTCTCCCTTTTTGTGCGTTCAAGATATTTTATTTGCCGGGCGATGGTGGCTCATGTCTTTAATCCCAGCACTCGGGAGGCAGAGGCAAGCGGATCTCTGTGATTTCGAGGCTAGCCTGGTCTACAGAGTGAGTTCCAGGACAGGCTCCAAAGCCACACAGAGAAACCCTGTCTCAGAAAATCAAAAAACAAAACAAAAACCATTATTTTATTTAAAGTGTGTGGGTGTTTTGCCTACGCTGCATGCTTGCTTGGCGCCTGTGGAAACCAGCAGAGGACGTGGGACCCCCTGGAACTGCAGTTGCAGACGGTTGTGAGCCTCCATGTGGATGCTGGGAACCGAACCTGAGTGCTTGACCTTAACCTGTCAGTCTCGCTTTTTCCTTTTTATTCAACCCAGAACCCAAACTCGGTAATGGCGCCACCTACAGTTACAATGGATCGTTCCACTTCAGTTGACTTAATCCAGGGAATCCCTCACAGGTGTGCCCAGAGCCTTGCCTCTTCCTGTCCCTTAAATCCGACCTGTCCCTCTACTTCTCAAACACCTTCCGTGGCTGCCTGTGGCTCACAGGAGGCGCGCCACCTGGTTTCCAGAACCTCCCTGCTGATGTTTGGTGAGGCTCAGACACGGGTGACCAAGATTTTTATTGTTGGGAATGTGCAGGGGCGTGGGGGGTGGGGTCCCAGGCCAGGTGTGGGGTCACTTCGTGCTCAGCGGCTCCACCCGCAGCCACAGCCCGCCCTCTGCTCTCAGGATCAGCTCCGGCTGCCTGCGCGGCTCCTTGCTGTCCGGCAGGACGCGGAAGCGCAGCAGCGTCAGCGCCAGCGCCACCTTCATCTCGCTCATGGCGAAAGTCTGCCCGATGCAGTTCCTGAGGGAGGGCGGGGTGGGGACTCTGACTGTGTCCTAGACTCCACCCGGGACCGACACAGCACTATAACCTGGCCCCGGGCTATGACATCTGGGACCACGCCTGGGCGTCAGTATCCTTGGAGCCTGGTCCAGACCAGCACCCAAACACCAGGGAGGGACTCTGAGCACAGAGAGGGGCTCTTCACTTTCCCCTCCCTGCTTCCCCCAAACCTTTGCTCAATTCCTGTGCAGAGAGGCAGGAGGGAGATGGTAACGCCTCCCCCACCCAACTCCCCCTGCCCTCACTGCCAGCCCCAGACCCCGACCCCTCACTCCCGACCTCACCTGGGCCCTGCCGAGAAGGGAATAAAAGCCAGGGATGGCCTGCCCTTGGCGTTGTCTGCGTCAAATCGGAAGGGGTTATAGACCTGCAGGAACACAGAGCCACGGTGGGTGATTACCATCTGCCAGGCAGCACAGCCAGGAACAGAGAGTCCTCCGTGTGCGGTGGAAGGTAAGAATTGATTTCTCTGGCTCCTGGGCTGGTGGACTGCTCACCCAGAGTTAGGGGTGCGGCCAGGAGCAGTTGGAAGCCCTGGATTCCATTCCCAGAAGAAGCATAAAACCGAATGGGTGCAAACCTGTCATCTCAGCACCCCAGAGGTGGAGGTGGAGGGTCAATGGTTCAGGGTCAATTTTGGCTGTATAGGGATTTCCAGGCTAGCCTGGGATACCTGAGACCCCGCTTTATAAAACCTATGATTGGGGTTGGGGAGGTAGCTGAGTTGGTGCGGCACTTGCCCTACCAGGCACATCCCTGGATCCCATCCCCAGCATAAGCCAGGCATGGTGCTGCCCACCTGTCATCCCAACACTCAGGAGGTGGAAGCAGGTGGATCATAAGTTTACAGTTATGCTTGGCTACAGCGTGAGGCCAAGGCCAGATTGAGCTGCACACACACACACACACACACACACACACACACACACGTGCGTGCCTTCACCTCTAGAACCCCGGCCCACAACATAGGAGAATTAAGGGACAGCACCTCCGGGTCAGGCCACACAGCGGGATTGTGATGTGTCCCGAAAATACTTATTCTGCAGATGACACCTGTGGGGGAAATGAAGCGGTCGAGACAAACTGTTGCACGCTGGACGCACTGTCTGCCCAGGACCCTCCCTCTCCTCCCTGTGGGCACCTTTGGGGATGACCCGGCCGTCTGGGAGCACAATGTCCTGAGTGCAGCAACGGGAGATAGCCATGACAGGGGGATGCAGCCGCAGACTCTCCTTGATGCACATGGTGAGGAAGGGCAGCTGCGCCAGGTCGTCCCTGGGAAAATCCCAACCAACAGTTAACCAGGTCAAAAATGAGAGCACCACAGCGCCTCTGTGGCCCAGTGGAACCTTTCTCCCTCTGGTAAAATAATCTTGAGATGGATGAAGTGCTTGAGCGCTGTAAAAGCACAGGCTGACTAGAAGGCTCAGTGAGGAAAAGCACTTGCTGACAAGTCTAAAGACTTGAGTTCAATCCCCAAGAGCGACATTAATTAGCTAATGTAATTTTTAAAAATGAAAACAAAGACAAAATTTCAACAGTGGAAAGGCTGAGACAGGAGGATTATGAGTTCCAGGCCAGCCTATGGTGCACAGTGACACTCTGTCTCAAAATACTTTATCAACTAACAGTTGGCTAGCTTACTGATTAGTTAGCTTAATTGTGTGTTTATTAGCAATTAACTTTTGATTATTCAAAAGGTTTTTAAATCAGAGAATTAGGAAAGTACCAAAGAAAGTTTAGCCAGGTAGCTTTAGAATCTTTTTCTGAGAGAACTCAATGTCTAAATGCCAATGGTATAAAAAGTCAACAAATGAGCTGAGAGATGGCTCAGTGGTTACCAGGACCTGAGTTCAGTTTTCAGCACCTACATCAGGCAGCTCACAACTGCCCCATAACTCCAACTCCAGAGACTTGACACACTCTTCCTACCTCTGCAGACACTGTATTCACATACACCTCCCCACCTACACACACACACCACACACATACCATATAACCTTAAAAATAAAAATAATTTTTAAATTAACAAGTTTGAATAAAAATTATTGTCTCTGGAAAAAAAAGGAAAACCAAAGTACAAAACAGTAAAAAGTAAAATAAATGTGTCTAAAATGCTTTTGCTTTTCTTCATCACTGTACTAGAGATACTAGCAAATGTAATTAACTAAGAAAAAAAGGAAGGAAAGAATGTAACTTGCTGTAGAAGGGTAAATGTGTCATTTTAGCAGAGAGAGGTGCTGGGGAGGGTTGTTTGGGTTTTGGTTTGTTTTGGGTTTAGTTTTGGTTTTGTGGGACTTAGGATCCATCTCATGTGCTAGGCAAGTGTTAGCATATGCTAGACAAGTGTTCTCCCACCAAGCCCCTTCCACAGCTCCAGACGGTGATTTTATGCTTAGAAAACACAGCAGAATCCACTGGAAAACTTGAACAACTCGTGCAGAGCCAACAATGTGGCTGAAACCTTTGATCTGTGTTCTTTTGGTGTGAGCAGCTAACTGCTCAAAATCTGAACTCTGTGGCACATCACTCAGCCCCCTGGCCCAGTGCCATACATATTCTCTTCCTGCAGGCTGCCTGGTTGCTAGCTTTTTGTTTGCTTATTTGTTTATGTGTCCCTCCAAGGATGCCTTTTTGTTTGTTTGTTTTATATTTTTAAGGGTTTTAAAGTGTGTGTGTGTGTGTGTGTGTGTGTGTGTGTGTGTGTGTGTGTGTACATTTGTATTACAGGTGCCCAAGGAGTCTGGAAGTATTGGATCCTCTGGTGCTAGGGTTACAATTGTTACAATTGTTACAGACTGCAATTGTGAGCAGTCCGGCATGGGTCCTGGGAATGGAACTGGGGTCCTCTGCATTTCTCCAGCCCTGTTTTGTGTTTTGAGGTAGACAAGGTCTTATTATGCTGCCCAAACTTATCTCCAACTCCTGACTCAAGGGATCCTCTTGCCTCAGCTTCCCAAGTAGGTGAGACTAAACGTGTGCCCCTGGCACCCAGCGCACCTGATGTTTCAAAGGAACTTCAATAACTAAGCTAAAGTTTTTCTGGATGACTAAAGGATTGTATGGTTAGGTCAATCTGACAGGGAAGGACCTTGGAAGATACCTACAAGGACCTCTGCAATACAGAGCTGATGTGCCTATCTTCTGCTCAAACCCTCTCCTGGCCCCATAAATGGCCTTGGGTTAAAATCAAAGTCACTAACATTGCCTGCCCAGTCTATGCTGGTGGCCTCAGTTGCTGCCACCTTGGTTCATCTTAGCCCCAACACACACACACACACACACACACACACACACACACACACACACACACACACACACCTCTTCTTCCTGTCCCACTTTCTCATTTCCTTTCCTCCCCCTTCACCTCCATCTTTCAAAGCCTCTCTCCCCGATCTAAATGCAGACCTCCTCTTCCCTCCTTTTCTCTCCCATCTTTTGTTTTCTCATGAGAAGAGCCAAGGAGAGGGGCTCAGAAGCACACCAGCACCTGCACTCACCATTCAATCTCCTCAGGCTCACGGTCCCTCAGGAGATCCTGCACCTCCTGCCGGCAGCGATCCTGGTATTCCGGGTGCCTTGCCAGGTTGTACAGGATCCAGGAGAGCCCACTGGCCGTGGTGTCATGGCCTGAGGGGCAGACAGGCAGTCTGGGTCTCTTGGCTGCTTTAGCATCACCAAGTGGACACCATACAGGTGGCTCAGTCCCCAGGAAGTGTAATTGCCAAGAAGGACAGGGAAGGGGAAGGGATAGAGGGATCCGGGTTCCACCTACCAGGTCACCAGGATGCTTAGACAGACACCTCCCCTCTCTGTAGCAGTTCACGGAACACTCACCTCCAAACATGAAGGTGTCAGCCTCTGCTCTGATGTCCTCATCAGACAGTGCCTTTCCATGTTCGTCCTGAAGACAAGGCAAGACACCAAATGGCACCAGTTCTGAGTATTCCTGTGTCTAACCTGAGACAGTCTCTGAAGACCCCTGGTCCATGTGGACACCCACCCAACTACACCCCTGCACCTGTGTCAATCACCATTCTCAGAGTCCCCACACCAGTTATGCCATTCCTGGTGGCTGGCCTCTGTCCTAACCCTGGAGGAACCAGCAACCCATCAATGTTCTTTATCCCTGTACTACAAGTATCTGGAGAAGTGAGTGGCAACCTAGAATATTGGAGTTGAACGTGGATTGCCTTTGAAGTCAGAAGCAGAACTTTATTCCAAAGAGTGTGCTTCTGTGTGTATCTAGGAACAGGCCAGTGAGAGGGCTCCATGGATAAAGGCCCTTGCCACAGCCTGATGATGACTTGAGTTTAATCCCAGGATCTACACAGAAGGAGAAAATTCATTCCCTGGAGTTGTCCTCTGGCCCCCTGTGTGTACTGTGGCACAGGTACCCATGCACATAGACACACACAGTAAACAAGCAGTGTGATTTTAAAACGCATTAAAACAGACACCCGAGAATCTCATCTCCCAGGAGCTATTTGGCTGACCTGCCTGTAGATGTCACTAAAGAGACCTAGTTCACACTTCCCTCTCTCCCTTCCTTCTTCTCACTCCCATCTCCCATCTCTTCTTCTCACTCCCTCTTCGCAGGGAAGAAGATACAATGTGACAGCCCTAGCTGTCCTACATAAGCCTCAAGCCTTATAGCATTCAAACCTTCCTGCTTGAAAATAAGAGCTGTGATCCAGGACTGGGAAAATGGCTCAATTCCCAGCACCCACATAGTGTCTCGCAACTGTAACTCCAGTTCCGGGAGATCTAAAGCCATCTTCTCACTTCCTTGGGCACCAGGTACATATGGAGTGCACATACATATATGCAGACAACACATTCATACACATAAAATATAAATAAACCTAAAACTATTTTTAAAATGAAGCAAGATGGAGAGTGATTAAGGAAGACACCCAGTGTCAAGTTCTGTCCTCTGCATGAGCATGCACACATGAGCACAGGCCCTCCTAAACCACAAGGGAACACAAGTGGTTTTTGTTTGTTTGTTTGTTTGTTTTTTTAATGCTCCATATACAGGTAAAGTATTGCATTGGCCACTAAGGGGACCTGAGAGTTGGGAGCTTTGCCATCGTCCTAGCTGCTTTATTGTGGAATGGGCTGTTCTGCTCGTGGGCATCAGGCTGCTGAGCACAGCCATAGGAAGATGGACCTGCTGCTCAAAGACACTAATTTCTAAAACTCAAAGGTCCCCAGCCAGGCCCATGTAAGTCCAGGGGCCTGGGGTGATGAGTAGGATCTGGGCCTGACAAATGGGGGTGGGGAGGTTGGAGTGGCTCATATTCAGGGTCACCTTCCCACCTTCTGTATAGGTTATGTGCAAAGATTTAGACCCATAGTTGGAAAGTCAAGAACAGCCTCTCTGTGATCAGAGCCCCTCCCTGGTCTGAGTTGACTCAAAGGATGTAGATACCCATGCAGGGTTCTAGACACCTTAGTTGGCCTGGTGGTGAAGGGCTCATGGCCAGGTTCCAGTGATGAGTGGAGCCTGCATGGGGTCCAGGACACAGTAAGGGCAGAACATTCTCAGCTCTGTGACATCACTTTGTCATCCCAGGCCCGGCCCTCCACTCCCCTTAAGGAACACACCTTGCTCAGCAGCAGCACATCAATGAAGTCCAAAGTCTTGGCCTTGGCTTTGGCCTTGAGGACATCATCATCAACCTGATCAGGGAGGGTGCTGCGCCGCTCCTGGATGATGGCATCAGTGAAGTCATGCACTAGGCGGCAGGCCTTCCGGAAGCGCATCCCGTCCCGGGTGAGGTGATAGAACAGACCCACATGCAGATGCAGCTTCTGGTGCCTTCTGGCCACCAAAGAACTAAGTTCCAAGATGGCAGCAATGTACTCACTAGGCTTCCTGAAGGGTGTAGGCATAGAGGAAGTGATACTTTAACATACATGAACCCCAAGAAGCATCTCAGCAGCCAGGAGCTGCTGCCCATGGGATGGAGAAGCTAAAAGCGCTTGTTTACTCTTGATGCCATCTTGGACTTTGCCCAGTAGCCATGGCAACTAGAGCAGAACAATACAGTGGTACCCAGGTCTATGGTGATAAGAACAGACCACCTTCAACTCCAACTATGTCTCTCTGTCCCCTACCACCTGCCACAAGTGATCTAGAAAGTGGGACTCCTCTTGTATAATTAATATTAGAGGGACCAGCCTTAATATTATACATCCCAGGGGCTCAGGAGAGAGAACTACTAACGGCGAGGACTATTTTCAGGAAATAGAATCTCAGCACACTGAGCTCTATAGTCCACTTGCTTTAATTCCTCTGGTATAACATCCTATTAACACAGTTTTAGTTGTGTTCTCTGCCTAGCTCCTTTCTTGCCTGATTCTCTCTATATTTATCTACTGCTCCCTCTAAGTTCTATCTTAATCCTCTCATCTTAATTCTGCCTCATCTAGGTCCTTTTCATCTTTTTCTTACCCAGCTAGTACTTCCCATCTGACTCTTCCTCATCTTCCATCTCATCCACACATTCTCTCTGGTCCAAATCCTCCTTATCCCTCTCTGTTGTCCGTCTCTAAGTTCTCCATGTTCCTCCTAAGTCTCCCAGGCATCCAGTTATAACCCCCAAACAATAGCAATCCCCTGGTTGAGCAAGGTCACCATGCTTGAATTCTACAGGGTCATAAAGGCAGGTAAGAATTTTCCTCAGGCAATGACCACCAGGCTTTCTTTTACAATCCAAAATGGGAGTGGTAAAAGAGGAGATCAACTGAGTGCTAAAGACCGGTTAGTATATGAAAGGGGAGCTATGTGCTCAGTCTACATTCCTAGAAGTGGTTAGGTAAGAAGTTAGGGGTCTATTAGTAAGGTTGTATAAGAAAGGTGGGTCTTACCCTAAATTGCAAAAGAAATAAAGCTATCTGCCTGACCTAGGAGACAGGTGTAGTTTCATTCACCTTGGATGTCTGATAGGCATTTTAGATAAATACACTGTTAGGAGTTCTTGGAAGCATGTAAGAAAATCATTTTAGGAACCATATATATCTATGTGTATGAGTGTTTTGCCTGCATGTATGCGTGTGCACCATGTGCATGCCTGGTGCCCACAGAGTTCAAAACAGGGCATTGGATCCCCTGGAACTGGAGCTATGGATGGTTGTGGAGCTACCGTGGGGGTGTTGGAACTGAGCCTGGGTCCTGCGCAAGACCAGCAACTGCTTGTAACCACTGAGCTGACTCTCCACCCATGCCTCAATTTATGGCTTTCTTTGTTCTATTATCACAAAAACTTCATCAAACTTGAACCATGTTGAAACATGGAGTTTGGGGAAGCCTGAGTCTGCTTCCAGGCCATGGTCACTCATATTTGGCTCCAGAATAAACAGTCTCTTCTCCCCTTTCGAGAGAGAGCTGTGTTTTTGCCTCAACACTCATTGGTCTCACAGAGGTAGACTTTGGTCTGTCCTGAGTGCCCACCTTAGGGGAAGAAGTGTTTGATTGGATCTCCCAGGGGAAAAGTCAGTTCATCTGCCACAGGGAAGATTATGGAGACTCTTCTCCATCTCCTGTCCTTTACTGAGTCTGTGTAAGCTGCTTCCATGCCCCAGAGCACAGTGTGGACACCAGGCTCCTCCCCTTCCTCCTCCACCCAGGTTCCTCCCCTTCCTCCTCCACCCAGGTTCTTCCCCTTCCTCCTCCACCCAGGCTCCTCCCCTTCCTCCTCTACCCAGGCTCCTCATCTTCCTCCTCTACCCAGGCTCCTCCCCTTCCTTCTCCACCCAGGTTCTTCCCCTTCCTCCTCCACACAGGCTCTTCCCCTTCCTCCTCCACCCAGGCTCCTCCCCTTCCTCCTCCACCCAGGTTCCTCCCCTTCCTCCTCCACCCAGGCTCCTCCCCTTCTTCCTCTACCCAGTCTCCTCCCCTTCCTCTTCCACCCAGGTTCTTCCCCTTCCTCCTCCACACAGGCTCCTCCCCTTCCTCCTCCACACAGGTTCTTCCCCTTCCTCCTCTACCCAGGCTCCTCCCTTTCCTCCTCCACCCAGGTTCTTCCCCTTCCTCCTCCACACAGGCTCTTCCCCTTCCTCCTCCACCCAGGCTCCTCCCCTTCCTCCTCCACCTAGGCTCCTCCCCTTCCTTCTCCACACAGGCTCTTCCTCTTCCTCCTCCACCCAGGTTCTTCCCCTTCCTCCTCCACCCAGGCTCCTCCCCTTCCTCCTCCACCCAGGTTCTTCCCCTTCCTCCTCCACACAGGCTCTTCCTCTTCCTCCTCCACCCAGGTTCTTCCCCTTCCTCCTACACCCAGGTTCTTCCTCTTCCTCCTCCACCCAGGCATCTCCCCTTCCTCCTCCACACAGGTTCTTTACCTTCCTCCTCCACACAGGTTCTTCCCCTTCCTCCTCCACACAGGTTCTTCCCCTTCCTCCTACACCCAGGCATCTCCCCTTCCTCCTCCACACAGGTTCTTCCCCTTCCTCCTCCACCCAGGCTCCTCATCTTCCTCCTCTACCCAGGCTCCTCCCCTTCCTCCTCCACCCAGCCTCCTCCCCTTCCTCCTCCACTCAGGCTTCTCCTCTTCTTCCCAACTTATCTTCTTTCCACTTCCATGTCTATAATTATTAATTGTTATTACTGGTGGCTCAATGAGTTTAATTAGGGTTATTTGCAGGAATGTGGACACCTCCTTACCAGTGGCGTAGCCACTGAAGAAAATGCCTCTCCGTTTCCATTAACTGCCTTATTGTACTGTAATTTCCTCTGAATTGAAACATTCCATCCTGGAGCAAGATTCATTAAGACTCAGGAAGTAAACAACTCTAGTTCAGGAAATCCCTGAAACTCATCAGGTTCACGAGGCTCCTCCTTCCCCAAAGTTACATAAGTAGTAAGGACTGCTGGAGAGAGGAGACGCTCTGACCTGTAGAGCTGCAGAGAGCTCTGGGCTTCCAGCTCTGTGAGCTGTCACCCATGCTGGCCGACTTTGGTGATGCCGCTGTCATTGAGTCATTTCTGCTTCTGTAAGTGACCCCAAAAGAACTCATTGGTTCACCAAGTTGGACATAGGTGGTGTCCATACTTGGGTCTGTCACAGTCTCCCTACCTGGGGTGAGAAGATGTTTGTTTACACCTCCTCAGATAACAGTGTCACACAACATGCCTGCAGAGTCCCAGGAACTATAGCCCTAGGTGGGGACTGATGAGCCCCTCCACCACCTCTCTCTTTACTTTGAAAAGTCCCCTCTCCTCCATGCTCCAACTTTGAGGTACTGCCACATCCCAGGAGCCAACTGATCACTGACTGAAGCCTCTTGGGTTTCACTGATTGAAAGCCCGGGCTCAAAAAATCCTTTTTTCTCTTGAGGTTGATTGTCTCAGATACGTTGTTACAGTGGGAGAAATCTGACTATTGCAAACTCAAACACCTTCAGTGGTTTCCTGGAAATCTCATAATGGAGTTCACATCCCTTGGCCTAGCTTTTCAGGGTCCTTAGAGTCGAGCCATCATCTCCCCTGACACCCTCATCATCCTCACGGCTGGGTGCAAGCCTGCATCTCCAGGCCATCATCTGAACAATTGCACCTCCTGGAAGGACCACTCAGTCTCTCCCCTCCTAGGTCCTCCAATGCTACTTCTGAGCCACCTCCTCTAGGAAGGCCGTTCTGCTCCCTCTGGCCAGTCCCGCCTCCCTTGTGTCTAGGGGCCGTGTTCCCAGGCCAGGACAGGGACTCACTCCTGACAGTTGCTGTCAAAGCTGAAGACACACTTCTGCAGACTGTCCAGCGTCATGAGGCTGATGTGTTCAAACATGTCCAGGCGGGCACTTCCCTTGGAGGCTAGGCGCTGCCACTTGGCCTGGCCAGAGAAGGGGACAGGAATGAGCTGGGCCTTGGCACTTTGAGCCTCTTCCCAACCGCAGTCACCAAAAAGGAGCCCCCCAAAACAGCCTCTGATTTGACCTGATTTGCTGTGTGCCATACTAAGATAGAACCGGTACCCCACCATCCACAGATCACGTCTTTAACTGGGTGGACTTGAGCAAGCTCCCTGATATGTCAGACCTTCAGGGTCGCCCTCACTGGGCAGCACTGCCCTCTACTTCACAAGCTTGTGAAAGTAAAAGCAGACAGCGGATAATTACAGAATCGGCATGTGAGACCATTGTTTGACACACAAGGTGTTCAGTCGGTGCTATCTTTCTTGATCTTCGCTGTTATAAATTTATTTCAAAAATATCAGGCGGCGGTGGTGCACACCTTTAATCCCAGCACTCGGGAGGCAGAGCCAGCCGGATCTCTGTCAGTTCGAGGCCAGCCTGGTGTACAAAGCGAGCTCCAGGACAGGCACCAAAACTACACAGAGAAACCCTGTCTCGAAAAACCAATATATATATACACATATATATCCCTAGGTTCTGGTCATGTGGCTCAGTCAGAAAAGTGCTTGCCACTTTAGCATAAGGATCTGAGTTCAATTCCCAGAGCCCATGTTAAAAAAAAAAAAAGTGGTCATGGTGGCATGCATCTGTAATCCTAGGCCCAGAGATGTGGAGACAGGAGGGTCCCTAGGGCTCAACAGCTAGCCGGCTTGGCTAAATTGTTGAGCTCCAGGTAATGAAAGACCCTGTGTCAAAAAAGCAAGGAGAATGGTAACTAAGGAAAGATACCCATGGTTGACCTCTGATCTACACACACACACACACACACACACACACACACACACACACACACAGGTATATCTGCACACACACATGTTGGGAGCAGGGCAGCCTAGTCTCGGATCAACACATGACTACTTATCCAATGGGTTTCCTCAGGGCAAGGTACCCATGGAAATGGACTCTCACTTGGCAAGGACCAGTAGTCCACAGGACAGCATAGGAATTTGCAAAATTCATGCATCTTGCAGGCTCTTTTCTCTCCCATTATATTGGTGATTCTTCAGGTGGTTTTTAGTTTTATTTGTCAGTCACACATGCAACAGCTGTAATTTTCCCTGGAAATTCTGCTCTTTTTCAAATATTTCCCCCTAAGATTCAGCAGGGGGTTAATGCTTCTTAAATTTTTTTTATCTGGAATTGCTAATTACAACTCCCAATCCTGGGAACTTTTCTGACTCAATAGAGATAGTTAGGTACATATGAGAACACAACACTTGGAACATTAACCATGTTTCACAGTTCGGGAAAGGGCATCCATACACAGGCTTGGAAGAAAGCCTTAGGAATACACATGGTGTCAACCGTTGAGATTAAGTTCCCTGGAAACCAAGCATAGAATCATTGGTAGGATCTAATATGCTCTAAGAGGAAAAAATACAATGCAAAATGTGGGATGGATAGACCTATTCTTACCATACATAGGAGCTTATATTGGTGGAAGAATTATGGTACAGTGAGATGGGAAGAGAGTGCCTTATCAAAGTCTGCCTTTTACAGAGAGATTGAGACATGGGACCCTCTTGTAGTAAAGGGAACTGTATAAAAATATATCTTGAAAGAATTGTCTCGTTTGAATATTGCTTTAAGTATTGCACCCAGGTCTATTACTTTTTACTTTTGTAACCACAAGTAGCTGCCAGCTGATGTAAGTGTTGTGAGAGCAGGATGTGTCTGACTTGATATTTAGTTAAGGCTCCAAAAATGCTGAACCCTATGTCTAGAATAAAGTTATGTATGGGGTGGAAAGGTGTATTTGGGGAAGCATAAAGGGAAACAATGGGGGCTTTCATAATGATCACTATGTATTCCTTAAATTATGATGTATTTCTTCAAATTAAAAAATGGGAACTGATAATAAAGCTGTACATGTAACCATGGTAAGAAAAACTCTAAGTATAAAGAAAGACGGCCTGAGCTATTCATGGCCACTTGAGTGCAATCCACTTGGTGGTCAGAAGTTTCCCTTGCACCAATGCCCCTTCCCTGCCTCAGGACCTGAACCTGAGGTGAGGCTGGACCCTGGCACAAACACACAGGTATACATGCACACACACACACACACACACACACACACACACACACACACACACCTGTAGTATGTGAGAGTTTACTGTCCCTGATCATGAGAATCCTTTCTAGGAATAACAATAATTCACTGTCCTATTATTTCTCACCTGGGCCATTTCTCAGATATGATTACAAAGGACAGCTCAGAGGGCAGCAGTGACCCCAGGCTTCCTTGTTTCCTATCACAGAAGATCCCAGCCTGGCATGACCACTCATGCCTTTAATCCCAGTATGCAAGAGGAAGAGACAAGACCCCAAGTACAGCTGGCTAGAGAGACTAGCTGTATCCATGAGCTCTGGGTTTGATTGAGAGACCCTGCCTCAATGAGTCAGGCTGAGAGAGATGGATGAAGATTTCCAACATCAAGCTTGGGCCTCCACATGCACACACATGCGAACATACAAACCCTCTGTGATGATTAATGTTGATTGCCAGCCTCACAAGATCTGGAGTTACCTAGGAGACAAGCTTCCGGGCATTCTTGTGAGGGATTATCTGTGTTAGGTTACCCTTTGTGCGTGCCTGGAAGGGGTTATCTGATGTGTTGGCTAGTTTTGACTGTCCACTTGACACAGTTAGAATCACCTGGGAAGAGAATCACTCCATGAGGTGTTTTCTAGATCAGGTCAGCCTGTGGACATGTGTCTGGGGGATTGTCTCGACGGTTAATTGATTCAGGAAAACCCATCCCACTGTGAGTGGCACCATTCCCTAGACAGAGGTTCCTGGACTAAACAGAGAGGAGAAAACTGGCTGTGGGTGAGCAGGGATCCTTGTGTATCTTCTCTCTGCTCTTGACCATGGCCATGACATGTTCAGTGACACCTCAGTCACTTTTTTGTCTGGGAATTCTATCACAGCAGCAGAAGAGAAACTAGAAGGCTGACGTTAACTGAAGGGCAATGGGCCACCCTGAAAGCAGGTGGGCCAGCGGCGTCCGTGGCTGTACACAAAGGAGAAAGTGAGCTGAGCGTCAGCACTCATCCCTCTTTGCTTCCTGACTACGGATGCAATGGGACTAGCCGCCGCACGCTTCTGCCACTGTGACTTCCCCAAACTATGGAGCGTGGAGCAAAGCGACTTCCTCCCTTAAGTTGCTTCTGTCTGGGTATTTTATCACCGCCTCCATCTGAGCAGGGACTGGAGACCAGACCTGTCTACAGCCCTTTGTCCCCCAGGCTCCAGCTGGGGACCTGGGTTCCAGGGACTCACATGCATGATGTTGGTGCTGGCGCTGAAAATCTTCACATATGGCTTCAGGATGTTGAAGTGGAAGGCGGGTGTCAGCATGCGCCGGTGGCGGCTCCACTTGTCACCGGCACTCATCAAGAGGCTATCTCCTAATAAAGCAGCACGGCAGTAGGAAAGGAGAGCACCCTCCCCCCGGCCCCCGGGCCCCGGCCCCCTGGCCCCGGCCCCCTGGCCCCCGAGGGTGTTCCCAGCTCCTCACTTGTTGGTACTCACCCAGCCAGGGCTTCAGAAAACTGTAGAAGACTGTGTCCTTGGGAGCAACTGAAGCTGGTGTGAACAAGGACCATCAGGAGCCATGGCGGGAGGGAGGACATGGAAGGGATGGGGCCCTTAGCCTGGGATCTGCACACTCCCCTCCAAGTCCACATGGTAGGGTTAGGGGCAGGGGCAGAGGGTGCAGGGAGGACTCAGCCTGACATGACACACATACTTCAGCACACCTTCACACAGCTACTACATGGCTGAACATGTTTCCCCTGCCAAGCACAGCATCACATTCTGCAGACCTTTATAGAGACCCACTGCTCCTATCCGCTCCAGCATGTGCTGACATCGCCTGACATAGTCATGTGACACACACAGACAAACATAGGCTAACGTGACTGAAGTACACGTGACTGAAGTACACATGACCTGCCCTGACTGTGACACAGATGGTCAGGCACACCTCAGCATGTCCCATTGACAGGCCCCGGATGAGATTTGAAAGTCCATTTCTGGGCCAGGCATGAGGGAGCATGCCTTTAATCCCAGCATTCTGGAGAGAGAGAGGCAGGTGGAACTCTGTGAGTTCCGGGCCAGCCTGGTCTGCATAGTAAGTTCCAGGCTAGCCAGAGCTACACAATGAAAATACAATAAAATATAGTATTTAGGGAAATAGAGTTTTAGAGGGGAAAAGTTCATTTTGGGAGCAGCAAGATGGCCCAGTAGGTAAAGGTGCTTGCCACTTAGCCTGATGACCAGAGTTCAATGGCTGGGACGAAGAGAAATGACTTCCCAAGTTGTCCTCTGACCTCTACCCTTGCTCTGTAGTACGCACACATGCGCACATAAATAAATGTAAAAATAATACTAAAGTTAATAATAATAATACTACTTCCCTGATGTAACCTACATAGGCCTCAACACTACTCAGATTTTTCCCAAAAGGTCTGTCTCAGTCATAGCTCTGAAAGGCCCTGGTCCCAGACTTCAGACACTCCAAGCAGGACATGGACACAGCCAGGAGAAAAAGACAGTTTCTAACAACACCTCAGACGAGAGCCGGTCAGAAGCCAACTCGTCCCATTGTCTGTGGCCCCAGAGAAAACCACTGTCATATAAACCCGGGTGGGAACCAGGCGCAGCCACCAACACACACCAAAAAGATAGAAGCGTCTGGGAGATACCACATGGAATGCTCCAGACAGGGGCCAAATGACCACAGGTGAGTCAGGTGGGTCCAAATGAGACAAGGGCAGGGGCATTTCTACCACAGCCCTTCCTGACCACACTGAGGTCACCTGAGACTCACGGGTGTGCAAGCTGGGACCAGCATGGTGTCTACCTGGAGCCAAGAGCACAGGCTTGATGAAGGCAGGGTGGAATATGCGGATGACGGGTTGCCATGGCCCCACCCACCAGCAGCACACGTCCCTGAAGGTCCGCACCAGGCTCTGGACGTACAGGAGCCCTTCCTCCGAGCTCTGGATCTATAGAAGAGAAGGACCCACCTGGTGTTTGCTTCTCTGGGCTGCCAGAGGTAACAAGTAGGGTAGAGAGCCACAGGGAGTCCCAGGGATTCCATCCAGGACTTCATCCACACTGCTGAGCCTTGCCCAGGTCCCCCATCCTGAGTCTTGGGACAGAAGATATATCCTCACTTAGTATCCTAAACACTGTATTTTATTTTATTTTATTTTATTTTATTTTGCCTTGTGTGCATGCTTGAGTGAGTGCACATGTGCACATGATCATGTGTATGTGAGTATGGAGGCCAGAGGTCAACCTCAGGTATCATCTAATTTCTTTTTTTTATTACTTTCTATTTATTTGTGGGACATCAAGTGCTATGGTGTACATTGTAGAGGTCAGAGGATAACTTGCAGGAGTTGGTTCTCTCCTTCCACTGTGTGGATCCCTGGAATTGAACTCAGATTGCCAGGCAATCGCCTTTACCTGATGAGTCATCTCACCAGCCCCAACTTTGTTTTCTTGAGACAGAATCTCTCAGTGGCCTGAGGCTCACTGACTGGGCTAGGCTGGTGAGCCAGTGAGCTCCGGGGACCCAGCTGTCTGCACCTCCCCAGTGCTGGGGTCATGTTTGTGCACCAAGCACCTCACTGACTAAGCCATCCCCCAAGCACCCTGAATACCGTATTAACCCGGGTTCTCCTCCATCCCGTCCTCCACATGGAAACAGTTGTACCTCGCAGTTTTCCACATAGCAAGCGGCATGGCTGAGACCTGAGCCTGGGACTGTGGATCCCCAGAGTCACAGAGACTTAGTGCAGACTTTGCCTTGTGAGGGCCCTTTATGGGAACTCCAGGGGGCGGTGAGCTCTCCCGTGGACCTGAATCTCTAAGACTCGTCATTACAGGCATGCCTGAGGGGCATTGTCTTCATTGTTAATTGATGTAGAAGGACTCAGTCTTTGGGGTGCAGCAACATTTCATGGCCTGATCCTGTTCTAGTTTTAATGTTACTGTGATAAAAACACCCTGACCAAAGGCAACTCTGACTTATACTTCCAGGTCATAGTCCATCACTGAGGGAAGTCGAGTCAGGAACTCAAGCAGGAACCTAGAGGCAAGAGCTATGGAGAAACACTGCTCACTGGCTCACTGTGGTTTGCTCACTAGCTTGTATTTATCTGTCTTTCTTAGACTGCTTGGGTCCACCTGTGTAGGGATGGTGCCGTCCACAGTGGTCTGGGCTCTCCTGCATCAATTAACAATCAGAAAATAAACCCACAGACATCAGACATGTCCATAGGCCAGTCTGATAGAGGCGATTTTTTAATTAAGATTTCTTCTTCCATGGTGTGTCAAGTTAACAGTCAAGACTTCATTACAATACGTGTGTGTGTGTGTGTGTGTGTGTGTGTGTGTGTGTGTGTGTTATACACATGAGTGCAGTACATGCAGAAGCCAGAAGAGGATGTTAGATCCTGGAACTGAAGTTATAGGTGGTTGTGAGCTGCCCAGTGTGGGTGCTGGGAAGTGAATCAGGTTCTCTGTGAGAGCAGCCAGTGAGCTCACAACCACTGAGCCACCTCTCAAGGCCTCTCAGTGCTCCCTCCTGACCCCATCAGTGACAGTGTAGCCCCAGCTTTCAAGTATTCTCCCCCTTTTTTTTTGCCAAACTAATAATTTTTCTGTGTTATTCTGTCCTGCTTTTTGCTCCTAATTCTCAGTATAAACACATCTAAAAACAAACATCAATACCATGCAACAGCCTGAAAAACCTGCTACTTTGAAATTCCTTCTGTCAAAAGAACTAGTTTGACATTTTAAACACAGCTTTGAGGCTGGAGAGACAGCTCGGTAATTCTGAGCACTTGTTGCTCTTGCAGAGGACCCAAGTTTGGTTCTTTGCACCCACATGGGGCAGCTCACACCTGCCTCCAATTCCAGCTCCAGGGGATGCAACACCCTCTTCTGGCCTCCCTGGGCACTACACACACACACACACACACACACACACACACACACACAAATAAATAAATAAATAAATAAATAAATAAATAAACAAATAAATAAATAAATCTTTAAACAGAGACTCCCACAAAGTCTCAGAGCAGGGACAAAATGTCCCTAAGTTCTTTGCCAGTGTGTGTGACAGAGTCTCCCTGGGAAGGTGTGTGTGACCAAATGTGTGTGTGACAGAGTCTCCCTGGGAAGGTGCGTGTGACCAAATGTGTGTGTGACAGTCTCCCTGGGAAGACACAACACACACCCCTACTCACCATGACAGACCAAAAGTAATGATTGCACAAGTGTCTGACTTGGCCAACCAACACATTTTATTGGGGTTACTAACAGGATGATGGGAAGGGGCTTACTTACAGGGAGCAGGGATGACTCAAAAGCAGCTGCATCGCTAGGAAACCCACCCAAACATGGGTGATTGCACCCCACCCCAGAAAATTCATGAAAAATAAAGCAACCCTGGAGCTCTCTTTAGAGCTTACAGGCCACTCCACAGCCCAAATATCTTTCTTTATGCAGTTTGGCTGGTCAGAGTCTCCGTCCAGTAAGCGTTTGCCCCTTTTATACTGTTGGCTTAAGGTCCTCAAGAATCTCCTAAGCTTCTGCTCCCCCTGAGGCTCTTGAGCTCCCCTTTTCTTTCTGGAGCAAATGTTTCAATTTGGAAGGAATTTGCAATTTGGAGGAAAATTCCATAGAACAGGTGGCCTCTGCTCCAACTACCAGCAGTGTTTTTTCCCATCTAAAGACTCATGAGCACAGTAATTACCTCATAGGTACAGTCATTTTGTCATAAGCACAGCCATTACCTCATGGGCACAGTCATTACCTCATGGGCACAGTCATTACCTCATGGGCACAGTCATTACCTCATGGGCACAGTTATTACCTCATGGGCACAGTCATTACCTCATGGGCACAGTTATTACCTCATGGGCACAGTCATTACCTCATGGGCACAGTTATTACCTAATGGGCACAGTCATTACCTCATGGGCACAGTCATTACCTCATGGGCACAGTCATTACATTATGGGTCAGCCATTAACTCATGGGCACAGTCATTACCTCATAAGTGCAGTCATTACTGTCTGAATTCTCACCAGATTCTGGACTTTTGAGTTCCTCCAGACCTACCCACTAATCTCTGTGTTAGTTATTTTTATGAGCCTGTGAGCAGAGTCCCTGAAAGAACAGGTGACAGGAGGAAGGCCTTTCTTTGCTCAAGGTTTCAGAGCATTTAGTCCATGGCTGCTCGGCCCATCCACTCGATGTTTCACTTCATGGCGACAGGAGTCTATGGTAGGGGAGTTCTTTACCTCATGTGGACAGGGAGCAAAAAGAGATAAGAAAGGAGAGAGGACAAGAAACTCCCAAGAAGCTGTCCCTAATGATCTATGTCTTCCAACTACATCCTGCCTCCTGAAGTTTCCAGAACCTTCAAACGAGTGTCACCAGCTGGGCACTGGGCATCCAGCAAGCATATGTTGTATAACAATTTTCTCTAACATTCCCTCTGGGAAACAGGAGACTCCAAAGGGGTCTGAAAGTGGAAACACACAAGACGTCAAAGCCTCATTCTGGATGAGCAGAAGTTAGTCCATGTTTCCTCAAGTCTCTCAACACCACGATGTCCACCTTGGCTTTGGAATGTGGATTCTCTCACCCTGGGAGCAGTCCCAGCATCAGAGGCCACCACAAGAGGGAACTCCCATGGGGAGATAGTGGGTGGAAGTGTGGTCTCAGGACTTGTCCCCAAGGTATCCCATATCCCTCCATGGTCTAGGTGGCCCATTTTTATATGGCACTTTTCCCTCCAGGCCTAACAGGATGTCATTTTCAGCATTTCCTGGTAGTCATGGCAACTATAGCAGAACACTGGAGTAGTAGCCAGGCCAATGGTAATGGTGATGGAGTTATTAGACTCCAGGGGAGACCCTTTTCTGGTACTCCAGCTATGACTCTCTCCTCCAGCAGCAAGTGATCTTAGGATATGCTAGAGTGTACCGGAAAAGGAGGGTTTTTAAGACTCTACGGTGCAGCTTCCATGAAGTTGTCACCCAGGATGGTTGGGACCTTATAATAATAGGGCTGTTTGGGGGTCACCCATGATCCTGTAAGTAACTGCTCTCCTGTTCTCTGTAAAAACACCAGATAAACCCATTGTTCTCACAGAGCTAGACGCTGGTGGGCTTGCTACTCGGGCACCTCCTCGGGTAAATACTTGATCACATCTACTCAGGAAAAGTTAACTTGCCACCCAGATAGCCTCTGGTTCCTTCTGCGAGGAAGCCTTGACAGACCCCAAGGGAGCAGAGGTGTCACCTAGGTCTCCATCAGGGTGGCAGCTCTCACCTGTCATCTGCTGACACCAGGCCCTGGCAGAACAGCCTGTGTGTGGTCCAGCTGAACCCCTGCACCCCTGGCACCATGCCATTTACAAGGAAAAACAAATGTCACCAAATCACCCAGAGGGAAAAACAGATCTAAGTCAACGTTCAAGGTGTGGCCTGAAGGATGGGTTCTGGGAAGGCGTCTGAAAGGGGAAGTGAGTGGCCAGCTCATATCTAGATTGAGCAACAGGGCTAGCTCATTGGTACATCTCAGTTGAGAAGCCAGACATAAGAGGAAGAGGCTGGAGGAAGTAGGAAATCAGACCCCAGAGCTCCCCTGGCCCAGCCACCCCCCTGGGTGTGCCTCGGTGGGTTGCAGCTCATTTCTGTGGCCAGTGGGAGACCAGACATGAAAAGATGGAGTAGAGGCAGAGGACTGGCCCTGATCTCCCCTCAGGAGGCTTCAAGCCCAGCACAGACAGCCTGAGAACACCAGGGTCCTCAGTCTGTGGAGCCATGCTGGGAGCCCTGCAGCATGGGCATCTGTGTGGAAGTCAGCTGGAGATGGATGCAGAGAAACCTATTCCGGGTGGAACGATGTGATTCAGCCCATCCCTGCCCCCATTCCAAGCACCTCACAATTCCTTCCACCCTGAAACCCCAGGCCCACCTCCCTGCCACACTCACCAGGCCCAGGTGACCCAAGAGCCAGTTTCGTTTGGGGGGCTGAGGGAAACAGCGAAGGCGATGGGAGATTTCATAGACAGCGTGAGCCTGGCTCAGGATGTAAGCCAGGAGGCAGGAGGCCCCAGCCAGGGGCAGGAACAGCCACAGGGAAGCTGTTGCAGGCCCCAGGCCCAGCCAGGACAGGCTCAGCTGTAGCATCCTGCAGGGCAAATGAACACAAGGTGAGATCCTGAGGCACGGGAAAGGGAGAGGGGTGTCCAGGGACAGTAGACAGGAGCAGGGGATTAAAAGGTGGGGATAAGGCCTGGGAAGGTAGGGAGACCCAGGGCAATGCAGGGGCAGACAAGAAGGAGGAGAAGAGGAGGAAGAATGAGATGGAGGAGGAAGAAATGAAGAAGAGAAGATGGAGAAGGAAAGAGATTGATTTGAGTCCTAGTCATAGACCAGGGGCCGGGGACCATGAGCGAGAAATCAACACCTGATACCGACTTCCTGTCCTACCCCAGCCTAGGACAGCCCCTCCCCGCCCCACTGGGACCCCTCATCCCACCGGCCCTAGGCTGGTACCTTCTCTCAGGATCACTCTGTTCCCCAAGTCCTTCTCTCACCTTTTCTGACTCCTGACCAGGGGTGGCTGGAGGAGTCTGGGCTGGGCCAGCCTATGCCTTGCAGGCCCTGCTGCCTCCTTCTGTCTGGGTAGATGGCCCACATGGGGGCGGAGCCAGCCTGGAGCAGAGGAGAACCAATCAGGACCCCACACTCAGGGTCACACAGACGAGTACTGGGTCCCCGGGACTTCACACCTCTCATGTGGGGGCTTTAGAGGAAGCAGTGGGCAGATCAACAGAGATAGAGCCCCAAAGAAAGGGTATGAGGAAACAGGCTGGCCACCACTATGGGGCCTGTGAACTAGGACTCTGCTCTGTGTAAGAGTGTGAGGAAAGTCCTCCCACCGTGCCTAGGGTCCTCATCCTGCCTCCTGTGCCCAGGCTAGTCTACACACTAGTCTACATAAACTGTCTGCTTTCTTCAGGTGCCCAGCATCCACACAAGGCCTATTTCCCTCCACACTCTAAGCAGTCTGCCCTAGAGTCCTGAGTATCAACGGGAAAACAAGGGAGGCTCAGAGAGGGCAAGCATCTAACCCAATTTGCACAGCTCAGAAATAATAAATAAATAAATAAAATCTCAGGCTTGTCAGAACGTAAAGCCCAAAGCTTTTCCCTCTCCAGAGCTGTTTTACCCTATGGAGCACAGTGCACTGTCAATGTAGGGACATTTATAGTGCTGGGATCACATGGCCACACACCAGAAGCATCCTGAGGCCCTTCGATGGCCTTCTGCTTCTCCTCCCTTCCCAGGATGCTCTATCCACAGATTGCCTCCTTCTCTCCTGGCCCTCCTGAAGGATGGTCCAGAGGGGGTCTGGAAGGATGGGCTCCAACCCAGCTGCTGAGAAAAGCAAGGGGGACATAGCTTCCTCTACATGCCCAGTACCGCCTCCAGCCCAGTCAGCCGGAGGTCAGGGGGCTGTAGCCCTCAACAGAGTCACAGTGCTATATGCCTGTCATCCAAGCCCTTGAGAGGCTAAGAAAGGAATGTAGTTCAAGGCCAACTTGGGCTACAGCGAGAGCCTGTACTGTATTTCAGCTTTCCTATGGCCTCCTCGGGTACCCACATGTACACACACATAACCTACACAGAGACACAAACACACAATTTAAAATAAAACCTTGCCTGGCATGGCAGCTCATGTCTTAGTCATGGTTCTATTGCTGTGAAGAGACACCATGACCAAGGCAACTCTTATAAAAGAAAGCATTTTAACTGGGGCTGGCTTACAGTTTCAGAGGTTAGTCAATGATCATCATGGCGAGGGGGGGGGCATGGTGGCAGGCATGGCGCTGGAGCAGTAGCTGAGAGATTTAAATCCTGCAGGTGGCAGGCAGAGAGAGAGAGAGAGAGAGAGAGAGAGAGAGAGAGAGAGAGAGAGAGAGGGGCTGGACCTGGCTTTTGAAACTCCAAAGCCCACCTCCAGTGACACACTAACCATTATAATCTTTCCAAATGGTGACACTCCCTGGTGATTAAGCTTTCAAACTTATGAGTCTATGGGGGCCATTCTTATTTAAACCACCACAGCCCATCACTTTAATCCCAACACTCTGGAGGCAGAGGCAGGCAGATCTTGTGAGTTCGAAGCTAGCCTGATCTATATAGTGAGTTCTAGGTCAGCCAGGGCTAGATGGTGAGACTCTGTCTCAAAAAATAAATGAATGAATAAAATATTTTAAAGGCAACAACAACAAGAAATAAAATCAAATAAATGAAGAAGTCTGGCTGGGGAGATAGATCAGTCAGCAAACTAGTTGCCTGGCAATTGTGAGGAGTTAGTTTGGATTCCCAAGACCCACATAAAAAGTCATGTGCAACGGCACACATCTGTAATCCCAGCCATTCCATGGCCAGGTGGGAGGTGAAGATGGACAGATGTTGAGGAGCTCAGTGGCCAGCTAGCCTGACCTATATATGGAAGTTCCAAAGACTCAAACAAAAGTTGGAAGTCACATGAGGGTATGTCCTCTGGTCTCCACGGGAACAATGTATGTGCCTTCACCTGCGTGCGCGCACACGCGCACGCGCATGCACACACACACAGAGGCGCGCGCACACACACACACACACACACACACACACACACACACACACACACAGACACAGAGGCACACACACATACATGCAAGAAGGGAACCTGGTCCTGATTTAAGCCAGGAGTCAAATTAAGCTTCCTGGAGGAAGTGAGTTTTCTTTTATAAGATTTTATTTTTAATTATTGTGTACATGTGTATCTGTGTGTGGGTTTGTGCATGAGGGCGCAGGAGTCCAGAGAGGTCAGAAATGGGGAGTTACAGGCAGTTGTGAGCCACCTGATGTGGGTGCCAGGAACTGAACTCTGGTCCTCTGCAGAAGCTGTCAGCGCTCTTAACCACAGAGCCGTTGCTCCAGCCCAGGAGGTGACTTTGCAACAGGGACAAAGGAAGTCTCCAAAGGACAGATGTGTGGAGGGGCACTGAGGGGCCCAAGTGGGTCCTCGGGTCTTTGACAGGTGCTGAGGTCACCAGTGTGGAGAATCATGAAGACTTCAGGAAGACCAGGTTGGGAAACCAGGTGTGGCTCCACGCTGAAGCCTTGAGCAGTGTTTCTGTGACTGAGGGCCCCTTTAGGCAATGTCCATCAGATTCCAGGGCCCAGTGGCAGGAGGGGATTAGGAAGGCGGACGTGGGGCCTGTCCATATGCTAAGCCTTCAGCTTGGGAGTTTTCTTCCAGGGAGGGAAATGGTACAAGCCAGGCTTATGGGACATTCCCAGAGAGAGACAAGGGGAGGGAAGCCTTGTTCTGGAGCATATGTCCTCTACCTCCACCCAGCAGACAACAGCATCAATAATTACAGTCAGTTCCAGGAGGCCTGCCCCTCACCCCTGAGCCTGTCTTCAGAGCTGATATACAGGCTTCCTGAGAATTCTATCAGACAAATCCAGGGACAGGCTGGAACACAAGTCTGCAGGTTAGGGACAAACTGGGGCACAGCTCTGCAGGTCAGGGACAGGGCTGGGGCACAGCTCTACAAGTCAGGGACAGGGCTGGGGCACAGCTCTGCAGGTCAGGGACAGGGCTGGGGCACAGTTCTGCAGGTCAGGGACAGGCTGGAGCACAGCTCTGCAGATCAGGGACAGGCTGGGACACAGCTCTGCAGGTCAGGGACAGGAGTGGGGCACAGCTCTGCAGGTCAGGGACAGGCTGGGGCACAGCTCTGCAGGTCAGGGACAGGCTGGAGCACAGCTCTGCAGGTCAGGGACAGGCTGGGGCACAGCTCTGCAGGTCAGGGACAGGCTGGGGCACAGCTCTGCAGGTCAGGGACAGGCTGGAGCACAGCTCTGCAGGTCAGGGACAGGCTGGGGCACAGCTCTGCAGGTCAGGGACAGGCTGGGGCACAGCTCTGCAGGTCAGGGACAGGGCTGGGGCACAGCTCTGCAGGTCAGGGACAGGCTGGAGCACAGCTCTGCAGGTCAGGGACAGGCTGGGGCACAGCTCTGCAGGTCAGGGACAGGCTGGGGCACAGCTCTGCAGGTCAGGGACAGGCTGGGGCACAGCTCTGCAGGTCAGGGACAGACTGGGGCACAGCTCTGCAGGTCAGGGACAGGCTGGGGCACAGCTCTGCAGGTCAGGGACAGACTGGGGCACAGCTCTGCAGGTCAGGGACAGGCTGGGGCACAGCTCTGCAGGTCAGGGACAAACTGGGGCACAGCTCTGCAGGTCAGGGACAGGCTGGGGCACAGCTCTGCAGGTCAGGGAAAGGGCTGGAGCACAGCTCTGCAGGTTATGTGTTTGCCTTACAAGTGTGAGGAGCTGAGTTCAATCCATAAAACCCACATTAAAACAAAACCAAATGGATGTGGTGGGGGAGATGGTTCAGTGGGTAAGAGTGCTTACTCAGCACGCATGAGGGGCTACCTGAGTTTGAGTCCCCAGCACCCCTGGAAAAAGCTGAGCATGGGCCAGTGAGATGGTTGAGTATGTAAAGTCACTTGTCCCCAAGCCTGATGACCTGCCTTCAAGCCTGGGACCTAGGAAGGTGAGAACCAATTCCTACAAGTTGTCTTCTGACCTCCACATATTCACACCAGACACACACACACACACACACACACACACACACACACACACACACAGCCTAGAACAGTGGTGCATGTGGCAATCCTCCTACTTCAGTCTCCTGAGTGCTGGGATTACAGTCATGCGTGCTACCATGCCTGACTCCTGGGGTCCCTTTAGACTCTCATGTGTGCTACCTGCTGGTAGATCCTCACCTCTCCCTTTCTCAGAAAGAGATAACTTCCAAATTCATTGGAACTGAGTCCAAGCTGTCTGTGCAAACTCAAGCAAGCAGCTTGCCCTCCACGAGCCTCTTGTCTTCTTTAAAATGGAGAGGTGAGGTTATACGCTTCGGTGAGCCACCTGAGCACCTACAGTATCCCTGGCTTGCCGCTTTGGACTCAGGACATATAAGACATACAAGGTCCCTGTCATCATGGTGTGCATGTCTGATGGGGAACACCAAGAGGTAATAGGACCAAGTCAGATGGTGCAGGCTTAGGAAGGAGTTAGCAGAGACCTGGGAGGATGGAGGACTGTTCAGGACACAGTGATCAGGACATCCACAAGAGGTGACCCCAGAGAAGAACCCAAGTGACACAGAGGACTGCGTCATGGCAGCAGGCAGACCACCTGAAACACACCTACCTGCCCTCTGCACACTTCCCCTGCAGAGCTGAGATAAACAATGTGCAGCAACTTCCCCTCGCACGGTAGGGGAAGGAGAAAGGCCACACAGAAAACCACGCTGCAGTACTGACACTCTGCCCCAGGTTAAGGCCAGAAATGCTTGTCGAATTCCCACCCTGCAGTGAGGTCTGAGATCCAGCAGCCCAGAGGCCTGCCATGCAGGAAGCCCCCAGCATCCTGGCAGAGATGCCAGGGGTCCAAACGAGCCACCTCATTGGTCTCCTTGTTCCGTTTTCTGCATAAATTATAAAGTCATTGTTTAGGGTTGACAAGGTGCCCCAGTGCTAAAGGCATCTGCTGCCAAACCTAATGACCTGGCATTAATCCCTGAGACCCACATGGTGGAGGAGAGGATCGACTCCCACAGGTGTCCTCTGACCTCCACATGTATGTTATGGCATGTGTGCATACACACACGTGCAAACATATGATTAATTGCTGTAGGATAATCCTTTTCTACAGTGTAAAGTTTTGTCACTAAATTGGTTTAATAAAACACTGATTGGCCAGTAACCAGGCAGGAAGTATAGGTGGGGAAACCAAACTAAGGATGATGGAAAGGAGATGGGCAGAGTCAGGGGTCACAATCCGGATGCAGAGGGAGAAGGAGATGAACATGCCATGCTAATAAAGGTACCACCCCATAACAGAGCATAAATAAAGAATCTGGGTTAACTTAAAATGTAAGAGCTAGTTAGTAATAAGCCTGAACTATTGGCTGAGCGTTTAAAATTTATATTAAGTCTCTGTGTGGTAATTTGGGAAGTAGCTGCCAGATATTTGAGAACAGGGGGTTGAGACAGGAAATGTCCATTTACATATGGATTTCCAACATGTGGCTGAAATTTCCACATAAAACCTGACAAAGCTTAAAAAAGGATTCTAAACACACAAGAAGGGAGTCAAGTATGGTTTCTTGGTAACTGCCTTTTCTCCAGTGGGCTCTGTTTGTTGGAGGTGAGCAGAGGCATGGCTCCTTTAAGAAATGGCTTTTCGGGCTAGTGCTAGCAGCAAAAACGGATGGGTCTTTTAAGAGATCCTACAATCAAACACTTATATGGTGTTTATGGGCAGCCGCTACTTGGTGGCGGCATGGAACTAGAAACTTCCCAGAGTTGGGGCAGTAAGCAAGGCTTTCAGAGCTGGTGGTAAACGTGCCTCTGCTGTGGGACTAGACTCTCAAGGAACAAGGAAGAGGAGTCAGCACCAGCACACCATGAGCTAAGTCACACAGCAGGGTTTTTTTTTTTTTTTTTTTTTTTTTTTTTGCTCATGCAGACAGAAAAGGTTACAGATGCACAGTAAGGACAGATTCAGATTTAAAAAAAAAACCTCTAAATGGATACAACGTGTTTAAAAATATATTCAGGCTTGGGAGAGAAAAGAAAAAGGGTAGAGAAAGTCTTTTAAAACGGAGGAGAATAATAAAAACTATAATAAGCTACATAAAAATGGAAAATACAGAGAGTCTAAATTATGTATATTATTGTGTTTTCTTTAACACTTTTGGCTACTAAGAGACCTTGGATAATGAAAGCTACTATAGTAAACCAACCTATATATTTTAAAATTATTTTGACTTCAAAATTTAAGACAAAAGATATGTTACTTTGGGGGAGAGGTTATACTTTTATTTCCACAGGAAATGAGGGGCTGTGGATTCATTCCAGGTTAAAAAAATCAGGTTTGATCGAGAAAGAACCCCTGAAAAATCTCCAATGGGAACGGATGGCCCAGATGATCCAGCATTTCAGAGTGCCTCTGTTGCAGTTTCCTCTGAGTTCTGCATCCAGAACAGCTTCAAGGCTGCTGAGATGGACCAGCCCCACAGACTACTCCAGTCAGGAATTGACCATAATCTTAAATTTTCTCAGGGTCCCCCCAAAGATTACCAGCATCCCCAATCAGTAGGAAGTAGTTTAAGAGAATTACGCTCACATTCCCAAAAATAAATTATAAATGTTTGCCATCATTTAGGGGTGTTAGTTACAAGTTGTTATGGATAATGGTCAGGAAAAAAAGCTAAACAAAGGAGATTAAATTCAGGGATCTTGTTCTGAAAGAAAGAGGTGGGATAGAGAAATGATAGGATAAAAGGATAGATTATTGAATCTACTTTAATCCAAAAAAACCAATTATCAATCTTACATATTTTACATTAGTATGGATTTTGGTTTATCGATACAAATTTAAAGTTAGTTTGTTATACTGTGTGTATGTTTCTACTCTTGTCTGGGTATTATGTTTATGCAACTTATTTTAAAATGTAATATATAATTAAAAAATACAGACTAATAGTCATCTATAATAACAAACTTACAGTCATGTTAGTTAGGTTTTCAAGTGCATACAGAGATATATTTCAGATAGAGAGGTAATCTTCAAACACTTCAAAGACCTACAGAATATGGCATTTTAAATGTTTTAAGAACTTAGACTTTTCTCAACAGCGAGACATGTCTGCTCCTGGCAGCACCAATTGCTTCAAAGAGGATGATGGGCATTGAAGAAACTCCACATGGAATTTGTTTTCTTTATGGCAAAAGCTAGTCCTGTGGGCAAAGAAACTGCCCTTGCTTCAATTACTGACAGAAACTGTCCAAACTGGACCAGCAGGATGCAAGAAAGGTGACTGCCAAACTTTGCCAAGACAAGGTAGGACAGTCCTTCAAAATTCTCTGCTTCACAGGAAAGTCTGTCAGATATGCTAGGCCTGTAGGACAGAGCTGGATGCCCCAACATTATAGAGGAACTTTGGGTGACTGTTCAGACATCCTGATGTCCCTATCATTAGGTAACATTTCACCCTTCTGGGGTCTTTGATGGAGTTGAAGACTAAATAGTTATAATTATAGTTTTTCCTTACTTATAATAAAAAGTAAATTAGATACAAAACCTTAGACCCACTAAGACAGATAATTACGTATTTTCTCTAATTTTGAAAAATGCAAATGATTTAGATAGTGTTACTATAATTCATACTTAATAACTTTTAGTTGCATATAGATTTACTATATTAAGGTTAAAACCTTCCTTTTAATTAGACAAAAAGGAAAAAATTCTGTGAGATAATCCTCTTGTACACTGTAAAGATTTGTTTTGGTTTAATAAAACACTTATTGGCCAGTAACCAGGCAGGAAGTATAGGTGGGGCAACCAAACTAAGGATGATGGGAAGGAGAAGGACAGAGTTGGGGGTCGCTACTCAGATGCAGAGGGAGAAGGAGATGAACATGCCATGCTAAAGGTACCATCACGAGACAGAGCATAAATAGGGAATATGAGTTAACTTAAAATGTAAGAACTAGTTAGTAATAAGCCTGAGCTATTGGCTGAGCATTTATAATTTATATTAAGTCTCTGTGTGGTAATTTGGGAAGCAGCTGCCATGTATTTGGGAACAGGCAGTTGGGACAGGAAACGTCCATTTACAATTAATTTTTTTAAAGTCGTCTTGTTTTGTCAGCAGTCTGTGGCTTCTTTGCATCTATACAGTGTTATACCCCAATCTGTAACCATGACCTGGGCCCCATTTGTGTGTGTTTCCATTCATTTTTCTCAAAAACATAAGCTTTTACCTTTTTTTTTGCATAAATGCCTTTTTTCGGTTACTTTTTATTATTGCAATATTTATTTATTTTGTGTGTATACATGCATGCATGTGTATGGCATGCGGGAATGTTGGCTTGACCCCTCCCAGAAGACAGTTTCACAGCTCTCTTCCCCAGCCTCAGACTCTTACATCCTTTCTGCCCCCAAGGTTATATAGATGTCCCATTTAGGACTAAGAAGCAGGTTACCTCAGGACTTTGACCAGTTATGAGTCTCTACAGTACCTGCTGACCGTGGAAGAAATCCGCTTCTCTGGCCAAGGCTGAGAGTAGCGATAATCTACAGGACTTTTTGCATGTTTTTACTTGATGGATTATACTTTTTTTTTCTCCTTTGTTCTGTTAACATTATAAATCACATCAGTTTCTTTCTTTTTTTATTGTACTTACTTATTATTTGTCATGCAGGGCCTACACAAGAGAAGTCAGAGAGCAATGCTCAAGAGTCCATTATCTCCTCACCATGTGGATCTCAGGGGTCAAACTCAGGTCATCAGTCTTGTTGGCAAGCACCTTGGCTGTTGAGCCATCCTGCCAGTCCAGATTAGTTGGTTTCCAAATGATAAAAATAATGTCTGGAAGAAGTCATGATGTATCACCTCTTGAAATTTATTGGGTTCCATCTGCTAATGTTTTGCTATAATTTTTGCACTTTTTAAAAAAATTTCTGCTGGGGTTATTGTTTTTGAGACAGGGTCTCATAAAGCCCAGATGGCCTTGAACTCCTGAGTCTCTTGTCTCAGCCTCACAAATTCCAACATGGCCCCACCTGGCTGAGTCTCTGTTTCTGACTGTAATGGAGATGGGTCTGGGATTTCTCATGATCTTCATCTTGGTGCCAGAACTGTTGCAGGCTTGTTGGGATGAATGAGGAAGTCTTCCATCTTTTCCTCCATTCTGAAGGTGTTTTAACATGTGTCTCATTTCCTCACCTGAGGAGCTCTTGGCAGTTAACAGCTGCTGGGGAAGGGAGGGACTTTTTCTTCAGTAGTGTGGGGCGTGCCCATGTTCCTGTTAGCAACTCTAAAATGATTCACTGGTTTTTCAAAAGTCAAAAAGGGACATGGCAGAAGAAAGGGGGGCTACCTGGAAAGAGGAAAGACAGAGATCATTGGAAATGGGAGGGAAGAAGAGAGGGTGACAGGGCCAGGGAGGTGGCTCAGCTGATAAGGTTGTCTGCCACCAAGCTTGACAACCTGAGTTTGATCCCTGAAACTCACGTGATGGGAGAGAAAGTAAAAGACGTAAATATGATCAAACACATTACATATGTGTGCAAGAGTGCCATGATAAAACACATTATTACATGTAGTTAATATATGCCAATAAAAATCTTTTCAAAAACTAAACCAAGGGCTAGAGAGATGGCTCAGTGGTTAAGAGCACTGGCTGCTCTTGCAGACCATCCCAGTTTAGTCCCCAGCACCCACCCATAGTAGCTCACAATCATCTGTAACTCCAGTTCCAGGAGATCCAGCACCCTCTTCTGGACTCCATGGGTACTGCACACACACACACACACACACACACACACACACACACACAAATCAATAAATGTAAACAGAATTTTTAAGATATACACACACACACACATATACATATATTTACACATGCAAATACCTTTGTACATTTTATTGTTCCACTTTGGAAAAGTTGGTGACATTCAGAATTTTCCATTCAGAGGCTGGAGTGATAGCCCAGCAGCTGAGAGTACTTGCTGCTCTTGTAGAGGACCTGAGTCTGATTCTCAGCACCCACATCAGGTGACTGACAACCACCTCTGACTCCAGTCCCAGAAGATCTGATGTCCTCTGTGGCCTCTGAGACAACCTGCACACAGGCGCCAAACACTCACAGAGACATAAACACATAAATAAAAATAAAATCTTAGTAGACACAGTGCCATATTTCTTTAATCCAGCACTCAAGAGGCAGAGGCAAACAGATCTCTATAAGTTCAGGGCCAGCCTGGTCTACACAGAAAGTTCCAGACCAGCCAAAGATATAGTGAGACCCTATCTCATAAAAAAAATATTTTAAAAGTAATTGTTCCATTTGATGTGCATTTGCACACTCATTTGTATGACTTTTCACCTTCCTTATTTCTCTTCTCTGTCTGTGCATCAGTGACCCTGCACCATTCTGATATGGACCAACTGTAATGTCTCTTTTTCATAATCAGTTCTTCAGGAATTATGTAAATTATACTAATCTCTTCAAATACTGGAATATTGACATGTTAGATGTCACTGCTTATTGCAAATCTGTTTTATATTTTACCTTTTTTTCTTTTTATTTCTTTTCTCTTTCTGTACTGGGAATCAAATCCAGGACCTCCATGTGCTAGGCAAGCACTCTGCCCTCAGCCTGCTCTCTAGGTCTCTTTTGACTCTCTATCTCCTTTTGTAGGTATTACTTTGAGACAGGGCCTAAGTTGCCTAGAACTCACTGGCCTGAGTTGCCTGGCCCCGAACTTCAATTCCAAGCTGACCTGGAATTCACAATCTTCCTGCCTCACCCTCCCAAGTAGCCTGTGCCTCAATACCCAGATCATCAAACTTTTGGGGGATGTTGATTTTTTTTTTTTGAGCCATAGTTTCTCTGTGTAGCCCTGGCTGTCCTCAAACTCATTCTGTAGACCAGATTGGCCTCAGACTCAGACATTTACCTGCCTTTGCCTTCCAAGTGCTGGGATTAAAGCATGCGCCACAACATTGGCCAAATTGTCAAATTCCTTTTTTAAAAAATATTTATTTACATATACATTATTCTGCCTGCATGTGTCCCTGCAGGCCATAAGAGGGCATCAGATCTCATTACAAATGGTTGTGAGCCACCATGTGGTTGCTGAGAATTGAACTCAGGACCTCCAGAAGAGTAGTCAAAGCTCTTAACCACTAAGCCATCTCTCCAGCACCCAAACTGTCAAATTTCTAATACCCATTTACACCTTCAAAAGCATTGCTTTCTCCTCATTCTATGCAAACTAGATGAATAAATGGAAAGATGGATGGATACATACATACATACATACATACATACATATGTACATATGTCCATACGTCCATAGATACACAAATAGATACACAGATACATAGATAAATGACAGATAGATGGATGATAGGTAAGTGATAGATGATAGATACATAGGTAGATGGATAGATAGATGATTGAGAGATAGATAATGGATTATTGAGAGATGATAGACAGGTAGAGATAGGTAATTGACAGATGATACTATAATAGATGATAGGTAATATAGATCAATAGATGATAGAGAGATGATAGACTGATAGGAGATAGATGCATAGAATGATAGAATGATGATAGATAGATGATAGATAGATAGATATAGAATGATAGATAGATAGATAGATAGATAGATAGATAGATAGATAGATATAGACAGACAGATAGATAGACAGACAGATAGATGGAACATATGTGACTCAGGAGTGCAGCCCAGAGCATGCATGCACTAGGCAAGTGTTCTACCACTGAGCATCAGCCCCAGCCCCTAGAAGTTAAATTTTTGTGCATGTATGTCTGCACTAAAATGAAGAAAAAGGGAAAAACCAGGTCTCCTAGGACCTGCTCCCACAAGAAAACCAGTGAAGAGTTTTAAATCGTCGCCTACAACTGGCTTTGAGTCAGTCATTGACCTGTTTCCCAGAGCTGAAAGTTGAAAATGTTTTCCAAAATCTTCTGGGAGGAATTCTGCTCTCAAGAGCTCCACCTCCCAGAGCTATTAATTTTCCATCTAAACAAAAACCTGAGAGATTAATAGAAGGGTCCTGATGCAATGGCATCCCCAGGGGCCCTTTCTTCAGAGATCGCTTTTAATGACATCTCAAACAAAGCAAGTGATATTAGCAGGGGACTGGTCTCCGAGGAGGTTCTGTCAGGAAGAAGTTCTAGAACAAAGTGTGGGCAGGTGTGTGCAGACCTGGGCATAGAAGGGGCTGGACAGGGACTTGGTGACTCCTAGGTATCTCGTTAAGAATAGAAAGGACTTGCTGATGTCTTTATTTCATTTCATGATTGTCAGGTTCGAGGATACACAGACATTTTCAAGGGTAAGAAAATGTATTTACTTGATCCCCAGCTCCCACCAGAGCATGTAAGCACTCAGTGAGTCTCATTTGATTTGTTTCTGTGTTAGGAGTGTGTGTGTGTGTGTGTGTGTGTGTGTGTGTGTGTGTGTGTGTGTGTGTGCAAGCACATGCCGTGGTGCCTGCATGGAGGTCAAGGACAACTTGCAAGAGTTGATTCTCTCCTTTGGGTCCCAGGGATTGAACTCAGGTCACTGGGCTTGGCAGCAAGCCCCTTCCCCCTGAGCCATCTTGATGGTCCTTGTTCAGTCTCATTTGGTGGCACTACTGTGAACTGGACACTCCAGATGCCATTTTAGAAGTCCACCCCTGAGCTTCCACTGAAGTTGCAGAGCCTGGAAGAACCCTGGACAACTGCTGTGGAATCAGACCCAGAACACCCCCGGGCAAAGCCTAAGCAATCTTTGTCGCCTCTGTAGACCACTTCAGGCTCACAGTAATTTTTATTTTACCTTTCATTATGTGTGTGTGGTGGGGAGGGTTGAACATGAACTCAGGTGTCCTTAGAGGCCAGAGGCATGGGATACTCTGGAGTTGTCTGTCTGCTGCCCGCTGTGGGTGCTGGGAACCAATCTCGGGTCCTCTACAATAGTAACACATGTTCTTAACTACTGAGCCATCTCTCCAGCCCCACCAGAGTAGTATTTTTAAATTGCATTTTATGGTTGGTTTTAATTTAAAGACACAAACTCCAGGATGGGTAGAGCCTTCTTTCTCCATCTGAATTTTAAAGAAATTAAAACAATTTTGTGGGACTAAAGCTGTAATTTTAGAGCATTTTACTTGTACCTCAATACGTAGAGTACTTGTAGCTGAGTGGGTAGAGTACTTGTAGCTCAGTTGGTAGAGTGCTTGCCTAGCATGCACAATCCCTAGGTCCATCCCCAGCATCATATAAACCAGACAGACACATACTTGTTCCCAGTGCTTGGAAGATGGAGGCAGGGGGATCAGGTCCAAAGTCAACCTTAGCTACATAGTGGTGAGTTCAAAGCCAGCCTGGATTACAAGAGACTGTCTCAAAAAAGAAAAACAGGAAACATTTCCATGACTGTAGAGCCTCCTGAGCCTGGTGCTGTCAGGAAGACGTAGAGAAGGTCTGATCGGCACAGAGCCAGCTGAGCCCGGCACCTCTCTTCATCTCTTGTTCTCAGTGTCAGACCTTAAACACACAGCAAAGGAGAAGATGTGAAAGGAAAGATCTTACATCAGTCCAAGAAACCTGTGACGGCCAGGCCCTGTGATGCAGGGCTGTCATCCCAGCTGCTCAGAGGCTGAGGCAGGGGGATTGCTAGTTTAATGTCTGCCTGAAGTACAGAAAGAGTTCCAGCTAGCCTGAGAAAGTCAGTGAGATCCTGTTTCAAAATGTAGGAAGAAAGGGAGGGGGTGGCAAGATGGCTCAGGGATCAAGGTGCGTGCTGCGCAAGCCTGTGCCTGAGGTTGACCCAGAACTCATGTGGTGGAAAGAGAGAGCTGGTTCCAGCAAGCTGTCCTCTGACCTACACCTGTGGGCTGTGGCACACACCCTTGGCACTCATTTATGTGAGAGAGAGAGAGAGAGAGAGAGAGAGAGAGAGAGAGAGAGAGAGAGACAGAGAGACACGAGAAAAGTCCAAAGAGGGCTAGGGGTGTAGCTCACTGGCCGAGTACCTGCCTGTGTGCAAGACCCTGGGCCTGGGCTTGTGGCAGGGACTGTTCACCCTAAGGAACCCAGCACTCCATATAGAAGAAGGAAATAATCCCCGGGAACGTGGCGGAGGTGTGTTGAGTGAGTAAACGTGCTTACCGGCAAAACCAACAACCTGGGTTGGATCCCCAGAACCCATGTAAAGGTGAAAGGAGAGAAGTAACTCCAGGAAGGTGTGCTCTGACCCCCACACACTTCAAACACACACAATAACAAGAAAGTTGTAAAAGGAAAGAGCCATCCCAGGTCCTACATCCCGCCAACCTAACTACAGAGGGTGGGTTTGGTGGGTAGAAGCATTAATTTTCTGAGGCAACCTTTGACACACAGAGATGACATCACAAGGGCTAGAGAGATGGCTCCGAGGTTAAGAGTATTAATGGCTCTTTGTAGGGGACCTGAGTTCAGTTCCCAGCACCCACATCAGGGCATCTCACAACTTCTTGTAACCCAAGCTCCAGGGAATCCAACACCCTCTTCTGGCTTCCAAAGGCACTGTACACACACACACACACACACACACACACACACACACACACACACACACACACGACAGTAAAAATCTTTTTTTTAATCCTATTCAAAAGCAACCTGCAAGAGATCCCAGTCCCTGGTGGAGGTGCACTTTCCCAGATCAGTATAGGGGCCACCCAAACACTCCAGGAGACAACAGGAAGTCATCGAGACATCCCCAGCTGTTCTTCTCTCAGCAGGGACCCAACATCCAGAAGCCAGCAGTCCTGAGTCCTGAGTGCTCCTGAGTAAGGTAAACCAGAGCCAACCTGCGCAACCCTTTCTCAAGACCGAATCTGGACATCTGTCTATGACCATGTATCCATCAGCTGAGAGGACCCCAGGAGAGATTCATGTGAGTTCTGTGGGGAAGGGAATTGGAGCGTGGACTCGGGGCTAAGACATCCATGGATGAGGAGGCAGTTTCTGTCCTGGAACAGGAAGGATTTTTACCATGTCTTGTTTATTTGTAGTCCCAGAACACGTGTGGAGGTCAGAGGACAACTTTTGGGAGTCAGTTCTTTCTCTCCTTCCACCATGTGAGTTCTGAGGATCTAACTTAGGTTCTCGGGCTTGGCTACAAGCTCCTTTACTTGCAGAGCTATGTCAACCACCTGGGAAGAAATATTAAACAGAGATGCTAAAGGGGGCGTGGTTGATGCAGGAGAGCAAGGACTGACCGGGAGAAGCAGGCTTGACTTAGTCCCAGGGATCAAACTCAGGTCTTCAGGCTCGGCGGCAAGCACCTTTGCCCACTGAGCCATCCTGCCACCCCTCATCCACCTTAAAATGTCAATGGTGCCAAGGTTCAGAAATGTCCCGACCCAAACCCACGCATTCCTTATTGCAGTAGTTTGCTGCGGAGTAATTCCTTATTTTTTTTATGGTGCTGAGGATGGGATCCCAGGCTTTTGACATGGTAATCAAGCTCTCATCCACTGAGCTGCATTCTGCCAACTGTTTGAATGTTAACATTTCTTTAGCGATATAAATAATACTTGAGAACTTAATTCAAGAGTGTAAGCTCCTTCACCAAGCAAGGTGGGTCACACCTGTAACCCCAGCATCTTGGGAGACTGAGGCTGTGTAGATAGAAGTTTGTTATAGAGAAATAAAGTAAATGAACGTAAGAAACTGGTATACATAGGTTCTTTTCCCTCAGATAACCCCATGCCGGATGTAGCATCTTTCCCAGGACTCTGGGAGGAATCTTCTCAGGGCAGACCCCTGGGAAAATTCTGATAAGATCCCAAGGCAGATGGGCTAGCACCACCTAAGCCTAGGGGCATTCTCTCAGCTAGTAACCAGCAACCCACAGGGATCAGTGAGACCTCCTTCCTGTCTTCCCACATCACACACTGGCCTTCCAAGGTCTCCTGTGATGCCATGTGTTGGTTTTATCCCTAGTTCCTGGTCCATAGCTTTCTCCCCAGAGCATACACAGAAACTAGAATTTCTTTTCCCTCTGAGGCTTAGAAACCTTCACCTTCCCCCACCTTCCCGGCCTAGAACTGGCCACAAGGACATCCCTTGACCTACCTCATGTGTGCAGTGTGCAGTGATTCCCAGGAGCTCTGCAGCTGTCAGTGCAGACAGACAGAAACCACAGGAGTGTGGGAACCCTGAGGCCCAGTGGGTCCAGCCAGAGCACAGCACAGGGAAGACACTGGTTCTGGTGGCTGGCTGCAAAGAGGCAGTCTTGGGTACCTGTGATTGACAGCTGAAGTGGGTGCTGTGGACTCAAGGACTTGTGATTGACAGTTGGAGAGGATGGGTAGGCTCAGGTACTTGTGATTGACAATGGAAGTGCGTGAGGGATGAACAGCTGAATTGACGCTGAACTGGTTGGGTGGGAACTTGCAATTGGCAGCTGACTAGGAAAAGAGAGCTCTGGGATGGAGTCCTCAGTCTCTGACTCTCTGGTTCCCTGCCTGCTCTGCAGATAAGAATGTGCCAGGTGCAGTGTCCTGTGGTGTGGGGACAGAAACTCACCCACCTGGTCCAAGGCAGCTGTGCTCCGAGTGTATACAAGGGGACCTGGTTCCCTCCCCCCAAGTGTTTCTGAACCCACTTACCTGCCAGGCAAAGCCAGGTGCTGGTCCTCCCTGGGAACTGAAGCACCATGTTCCCCTTTTTTTTGCCGCCCTAAAGTAATTTGCTTACCTACCTGCATCTCATCAAACTTAGGAGTTTAAAAAACACTTTAAAGGGTCTTTCTGTCATCAGCAGGAAGGGAACAGAGGCACACCCCCAAGTCACTCACAGTGGCTGGAGGAGTGCCCTTAATCTTTTCTGTTAAGATTTATGATTGACTGATTATGTGTGTGTGTGTGTGTGTGTGTGTGTGTGTGGTGCCTGCAGAGGCCAAAAGAGGGCATTAGCTCATCAGATGACCTGGAGCTGGAGTTACAGGGGTTTGTGAGCCATCCATGATGGGTACTGGGAACCAAATTTGTGTACTTGGCAAGAGCAGTGTATACTCTTAATCACTGAGTCATCTCTCCAACCTACGTTCTCTTCGTCTTTTAGGGGTCTCCACTCAGGCAAACACAGGACTTGTGATTTGAGTTGGGGGTCTTCTTAAAAATAGAAAGAGGGGGCAAGTGAGAAGCTGAATTGTTGTGACAAGCTTGGTCCCACAATCTAAGTTCCACCCCCAACTCCACATAAAAGTGGAAGGAGAGAATGGACAGACAGCACAAAGTTGTCCTCTGATCTCTGCACGCACACTGGCAAGCCCCCACGGAGACACACAACATGCACATACACTAATAATAATTGTTTTTCTTTTTAAAGATAGAAGGAATGAATGCAGACAGGATGGCAGAGGTGTGGGCTTCTCTGCCAAAGACACGATTCACTAAGAGATATTTTTGCCATTATTCTTAAGCATAAAGGTTAAGGAAAAAGAGGGAACCCCTCAGAACAGAAATGAGGTGATGCCCCCCCCCCCCGAGTGTGGGGCTGGCCTCACTGGAGAGTCTCAATTAAGTGTCTCAGCATCAGCTGGGTAAACCAGTTTGGTGGCTCTCAAACCACAACGCAAAGGCTTGCTAGGAAACTTGATTGTCTCTTTTCCCCCCTCTATCCTGATAAGTGAGATTATAGAGTGGCTCCAGGTCACCCTGGAGGGAATTATAATCTGATAAAACCAGGGGCCACTGAGGTTGCACAAGGAAGTGAGGCTGTGTCTTTTCCTGGAGAGATTCCTAGAAAACCACAGGTTTCCTGCCAGTGAAGAAGCAGCTGGTAACTGCCGGGATTCTAGCTTCTGGTTGGTAACGGTTGGGATTCTTGCTTCCAGCCAGACCCCTCCCCCTTCTCACATCCCCGGTCATTGCCCCTTTCTGTCCATCCTTCCTCAACACTGTATATTGTCCAGGGATTTGATGAGACAGACACCACCCTGGAAGCTCAGGTTTTACCAGTAATCCCAGGTTTTAGCTTATTTGACCCTTTTAACATTCAATTGATGGATAAGGTTGTGTATATTTAAGATGTCCACTTTCTGAATTACATATGCACTGGGTCATGGTTATTACAAGCAGTTTAATTAGCACACTGATCTCCATCTAGACTGTGCATCAGAGTGGCTGAGAAAAAACCAGCTAGGCAGTGTCTGCCTAGTCAGGCCCCTGGTGATCTCTGTTCCCTTTACTGCCCTGTTAGTTGGTTACTTTGGTTGGTTGGTCAGTAGGAAGGTTGACCAGTTGATTGGGTTGGGGATGTTTTGTGGGTTTGGTTTTTGTTTTAAGGATTTACTTATTTTTATTTCACATTGCCTGTATTTATATCTGTGCATCATGTGCATGTTTGGTGCCCTCAGAGGCCAGAAAAGGACACTGGATCCCCTGGTACTGGGGTTACAGACAGTTGTGAGTGCCATGTGGGTCCTGGGAACCAGGACCTCTGCAAGAGCAGCCAATGCTCTAACCACTGAGCTACTTCTCCAGCCCCATGGGTTTGGAAGTTTTATTGTTGTGGTTGGTTGGTTGGTTGGTTGAATTTGGGGTTTGTTGTTCTTATGACTGGTTAATTGCTTCGTTTGGTTTCTCTCCCTATTGTTGGTAGTTGGTTGTTTTATTAGTTGGTTGGTTGCTGTGGGCTGTTGTTCTCTGAGACAGAGTCTCACTCTGTAGCCCCAGCTAGCCTCAAACTCATGACTATTCTCCTGTTCAGCCTCCTGAGTACTGAGGTTATTGGCATGATCTACTACACTCAACCCAATTTTCTGTCTCTGTTTGTTCAACTGCTCCAGAGTCCACATATAAGTGATAGTAGGCCATAATTGTCTTCCTGTGCCTGTTACACCATCTCCTCAAGGTCCATCCACACTATTCCAAATGGGAGGGTGTCCTTTTTGTGGCTGTGTAATATTCCATTATAAATATGCATCCCATCCATGCAATCTCATTTTCTTCCTCATTCATTTGTTGACACGTAGCTTCTTTCCAGCCTTAGTTCCCATGCGTGATGACACAGTGATTTCAGGAGTTCAGATATGTCTTCCACACACTGATTTTGTTTTCTTTGGATATTTACTCACTACTAGAGTGGATGCATCCTGAGGTGGTTCTGCTTATTGTTATGTGAGGAAGTTCCAGAGACAGCTGCGCATGTGGAGCCAAGCCATGCCACCTTTGATTTCATTGGATGAATCCTGAGGGGCACAGCTGGATTAGTAGTTCTAGTTCTAGTTCTTAAGAGACCCCCAGACTGACTTCTGTGAAGGCTGTACTGGTTTGCACTTCACAGTATATAAGGCTCCCTCATCATTGCCAGCATCTGTTGTTTCCTTGGTGACAGTCACTCCCTGTGGTGAGGTAGAGTCTCCATGTACCTTTTTGGTTTAAGTTTGAAGTTGGGGTCTCACATAGCTGAGGCTGGCTTTGAACTCCTGATCCTCCTTCTTCTGTCTCCTGTGTGCTGAGATGACAAGCATTGTGTGACATTATTACTGGGGACATGAACAAATGTCTACTCACTCCAGATAGGAAATTGACAACGGGTCAAATGACAGATGCCACCAAATCCAGCTGGGTGAACCAATGGGTTTTATTGGGTCACTTACAGGAATATGGATGAGAGGTTACTAACAGGAACAGAAATGACTCAAAGACAGCTGCATCACCAGAGCCCACCCCAGCCCAGGTGACAGCTCACAAAGCTGGGAGCATGGAGCGCACTGCACAGCCTGCAGGTTGGAGAGCGTCTTTCCAGGTGCCTCAGTTGGGCTGAACCTCTTCCCAGAGGCTCAGCTGGTCTGTCTCTCTCAGCAGGTCTTATACCTCATGCACACTTGAGGAAGGAGGGGCCTAGTCAATCTTGTCACTTTAGGGGACTTCCTAAAGACTTTGAGTTGTTTACTTCCTGTGCTTAGTTAAGGCGATCCCCTGGGAGCCAGGAGGTTCTAATCTCAGAGGGACCGTCCACACCCCACTTCTCAACGGATGTTTTGATTTGCATCTCCCAAGAGGTTAGGAGGTTGAATGTCATTTTCATGAATGTATTGTTCTTTTGTTTTTCTTCTTTTGAGAACCATCCATTCAACCCACGTCCCTGGGTTGACTGGCTGCTTTGTTTCCTTGGTTGACGTTTTGAGTTCTTCATATATTCAAGACAGTAACTCCTATCTGGCAAATGCTGGCAAAGACTTCCCATTCCGTGGGCTGCTTCTTCCCATGCCAATCTGTTTCATTTCCTCTGCTGTATCAGTGCTTTTCAAGCTGGTGAATCTCCTTTGCTATATTTATGGAAGAAGATGGTGGATTTTGTTTTACTTTCTTGCTTCCTTGTTCTTACCTCCCCAAAGGGCCTCTGGACCTTCTGGAATCATCTCTTTATTTTTTTCCACCCCCAGGTTTCCTTTATGTTTTAGATTTATTTATTTTTTTTCCGAGACAGGGTTTCTCTGTGTAGCTTTGCACCTTTCCTGGAACTCACTCTGTAGCCCAGGCTGGCCTCGAACTCACAAAGATCTATCTGCTTCTGCATCCTGAGTGCTGGGATTAAAGGCATGCGCCACCACCGCCCAGCTTAGATTTATTTTTTAACTTATGTGTATATGGGTGTGTCTGTGTGTGTGTGTGTGTGTGTGTGTGTGTGTGTGTGTGCAGTGACCACGGAGGCCAGAAGAGGGCATTGGATCCCCTGGAGCTAGAATTACAGTTTTAAACCACCATGTGGGTGCTGAGAACCTAACTCTAGTCTTTGGCAAGAACAGCAAGCACTCTTGACCAGTAAGCTATCTCTCCTGCCTGGATCCCCAGCTTTCCATACCTCCTTTAGTGACTAATGCAAGTGTTACAGCTCTGGAGGGAAAGGTATCCTGACTTGTCCGGAAGCCAGGCTATACCTAGGGCTGTGATATGACAGCTCTGGAGAGAGAGGTATCTTGGCTTGTCGGGAAGTAAGGAAACACCTGAACCTGGGATGCGGTGGGGGATGATCTTCCTGCAGGATATAGCAATCCTGCTCCTCTCCTTAGGAGAAAGCCGTTATAGCTGAGCTTTGCTCTGCCCCCTCCTTAAGGGCGCTTCCCAGCAGAGCTCTGCTTCTTCTCCCTGGCCCAAGATGTTGTCTCTTCAGCTTCACTCTGCTAAACCGGAAACCTCTGCAGAAATGTAGCAATCTCCTCTGGCTCAGGCGAAAAGTTGTTACTTTTTCTGCCCTGCCTTGTTCAACGCCCCTAAGGGAATGCCTCAGCAAGGTTTTATCTGCTCAGTCCCACTCAGGGACGTCTCAGCAAAGTTCTTCTGTTCTGCGCTGGTGAATGAAGATCTTCACCCAATCTGCGCCCAAGACTCTTTTTAGAAAGAGATTTATTTGGGAAGGAGGAGTACACGAGAGTGGCTGCCTCTGCCAGGGAGGGAAAGTCCAGCTCCCAACTGGACAGGCAGAGTGGCTTATACAGGGCTTCTTAGGGGCGGAGTTTCTCCAGAGAGAAGATTTTTCTGCTCAGGGATTGGTTGGTTTTCCTGCTCAGGGATTTGTTGGTTTCATCGGGCAGGGGCAGAGTTGGCTCTGGTTTCAGGGCCAAACTGTGTTTCTTTCACTGGCCCTTACTAGCTTTTTGGCTCTAATTTTAGGGCCAGGGCATATTTCTTTTACTGGCTCTGATTCTAGGGACAAAGTGTGTTTCTTTGGTTCTGGTTTCAGGACCAGGATATATTTCTTAGGTGCTGGGTTCAGGGCTAAAGTGTTTCTTTCACTGGCTCTGGGTTCAGGGTCAGGGTGAGTTTCTTTGGCTGGCCCCTTTTCCCTACAGCTAAGACATTGTAAGAGTGTAATTAACTGTTACCAAGAGAGTGAGTGTCGGAATATGTTGTGTAACTTTTTCTGGGGAGATGTGAACAAATGTCTATTTATCCCAATAGAGCTCCTACAAGAGACAGAATAAACAGCTCTAGCCAAGCCCAGCCTGGTGAGCCAGTGGGTTTACTGTTAGGTCGTTGGGTGGAGGGGAGGAGGAGTCCCAAGACCAGGGAAATGGGGAGAGATTCCAACCTGAAGAATAGGCAGTAGGCAGGGAAACTCAGGCTGTTGATTGACAGGAGTACTTATCTGGAGTCCATTTGACCTGTGAGAGATGGGTCCAAGTCTCATAACTCTTTGAAGCTTACAAGATTTTTAAATTTACAAAATGAGATAAAAATTTTAGATATAGCCGGGCATAAGTAATTGGAAATTTGATATTAGACATATGCCTAAATATAGTAAACCCAAATTGTAGTCATTTATGCACTTCAAAGATATAATTTTATTGAATTGAAATAAAAAGACATCATATTTCTGTAGTTAAAGTTATATGTATGAGAACAGTTGAATTCTCAATTTTCTTCTCTATCTACTTAAAAAGTGTCAGAAATGTGTCTAGGTTTGCATTTCTTTTTTTAGTTCATTGAGAATTTCATATGATGCATTTTGATCACACTCATCCCACAGCTCCTCACAGACTACAGCCCCCTTCCCTTTGTCCTCAGGCTTTTCTCTAAATGCCATTGAATCGGATTTGTGTTACCACCTACTGGAGCACGGTCCACCAACAGGGGCTACACAGACCCATACAGAAAACTCCCTCTCCCTCTCCTAGCAGCAATTATTGCCAATACCTCCTCAGTATGGGTGGGACTTCAGGTTCACCTCCCTTCTTCAGGTCTTGCACATGCTACTGCAACTGCTGTGGCGTTCATACATGCAAATACCCTGTTTTGTCCAGAAAAGACCGCTTCCTTGCAGTTATCCACCACTTCTGGCTCTTACAGTCTTTTTGCCCCCTCTTCTACAATGATACCTGAGCCTTAGGAGAGGGTATAAGATAGGTTTTCATTTAGGGCTGAGAATTCTGCAGAGACCAGTTGTGGGTCTCTGTCAATCATCATCTACTGCAAAAAGAAGCTTCTCTGATGAGGGTTAGTAGAGGCACTAATCTATGGGCTTAATGAAAGAGATTGGTAAGTCATTAGGAGTCAGTTTAATGTTGTCCTCTATGGGGATTCCAAATGAAACATGAACATCTACATATTCAAAGCTTATAATCTACAAATAAGAGAAAACTTGCAGTACTGTCTTTCTGGGTCTAGGCTACCTCACTTGGAATGACGGTTTCCAGCTTCATCCTTTTATGTGTGGCTTTTAGGACTGAATTTTCTAATCAACTGAATAAAATTCCATTATGTAAATACACCACATTTTATTCTCTTTTGATAAGTTAATGAACATCTAGGTGGTTTCCATTTTTCTGGAAACTGGGAATAAGACAGCAATGAACATGGATGAGCAAGTATCACTGCAGAAGGATATAGAGTCCTTGGATAGATGCTCAAGGACTAATATAGAAGGACTATGTGATCAATTTATTTGTAGGTTTACAAGGAATATCTACACTGATTTCCATAGTTGGCTACACCAGTTTGCACTCCCACCAGCTGTGAAAACCTGTTCCTCTTTCCCCACATCCATGCCAACATTTGTTGTCATTTTAAGAACCTTAGCCACTCTGACTGGGGGGAGATGAAATGTCAAAGTAGTTTTAATTTGTATTTTTCTGATGGCTAAGGATATTGAACATTTAAAAAATTTTATCAACCATTTAGTTTCCATATTTTGGGAACTATTTGTTTAGTAAAACTAAACTATTTGTTTAGTCCCATGCCTCATTTTTTTTAAATTGGGTTGCTTTCTTTCCCTGATGTTTATGTATTTACTTGTTAGTTAGTTAGTTAGTTAGTTAGTTAGTTCTTTTCATATTCTAGACAGAAGCCTTCTGTCAGACAGATAGCTGGTCAAGATTTTTTCACATTCTGTAGGCTTCCTTTTTACTCCAATTATGTTGTCCTTTTCTATGCAGAAACTTTTTAGTTTTATGTGTTCCCATTTCTCATTTGTTTGTCTTAATGCTTGTACTATCAGGATCTGTTCAGAAAATCCATTCTAGTGCCTATAAATTCAAGTATATTTCCTACTATTTCTTCTACCAAATTCAGGGTACCAGATCTTATATTAAGGTCCTTGATATATATGGATTTGAGTTTTGTTCAAGGTAAAGTAATAAGAATCAAGTTTTATTCTTCTACATGTAGCTTCCTTGTTTGACCAGCATCATTTGTTAAAGATACTGTCTTTACAACAAGGTTGGCCTCTTAGTCAAAAATCAGGTAGCTGTACAATTGTAGGCTGTAGGCCTACACTACACACACACACACACACACACACACACACACACACACACACACACATTTTTTAGTTATGTTCAGTGTATCTTGCAAATATATCTTCTGGAGAACATATGCATTTTGCAACTAAAGTTATCATTCTCCCATGTAGCAATTCAGGTATGCCTTACAAGTACTCTGGGTGCCTCAGACTTCGTGGAACAACCTGAAGACATTGCCCTTTAGTGTTCCCTGATACTTGTCTGGCTAATATTCTGCTCTGTTATCATTTTTCTCCTGTATAGTAAGTAGTGCCTGGTAAATAGCACTGAAACCCTGAATGTAGAAGTCCTAGGCTCTTACCTAATACAAATGATTTCAGCTTTTAATGATAGCCTAGTGATTTTTGGGTAGCTGCGCAGAGATATGGATAAATTTAACTGTTAATTACCAATTATTTTCTGCTTCACTGTCTCCATAACCTTTGTCTTGTAAAGTTACAGTCATTTTAAAATACAAGCACCCCAAATAAAGAACACTGAGACTGAAACAAATCAAATTAATCTTCCATCTTCTCCTCAGCAGAAAATGTCCTCAAAACAAGAATACACATCTACACAATCAGAACATTTCTCTGAAAAAAAGAGTAAGGAGGAGATGTGGGCCCAGATGAGTGCACACCAGTATGCATGTCTTAACGAAATTCTCAGGAAAGATTTCAAGAAGAAAATGCGTAAAATGTATGAAAAGTCTGAAAGCAACATCTGTTCTAACAGAGTGCCAATTCCCAGTAAGCCCAAAGAGAAAGCATACTTAAAGGTAATTCTGTTCCCTCTGATCTGAAAATTGCATATATTTGAGCTTGTAGGAAAAGATGCGTCTGGACTGCCCATCTCTGAAGTAGGGTAGATATTTTCCAAACAACAGCAAAACCTAAATCATGAAAATAACTTGCATTTCCTCATGCTCCCAGTCCCAGGAATACACTGGCCAGTCATCATCTAAGGTTTAAGCAAAATAAACTAGACTCTAAAGATAACAAACTAAAAAGCAAACATGTTTTTAACACCATAAGGAAAATTCATACAATTATGGTGAAAGTAAATAATAGTAAAAATAAAAGCCCAGGAGTCGTTACAGTTGATATGAAAGGAACCAACATGGCGGCTCTGCAAGTGATACCAGAACGAAGTGTATATAAGGAACTGGGGGTTAGCCAGTAGACACATGGCAAAGTCTAGTGAACCAAAGATGTCTGGGCTTCTAGGATCATGTGACTGGAATGAAAATAGCACCACAGTTTTCCCACTGTTGACTTATCTACTTGAATAGTTGTAGCTAGAGTTTTTCACTCCAGGTCCTGCCAAGCCCCAGCAGTCCCGTAGCCCACTTATAAAATAAACATATAGACGCTTGTATTATTTAGACTGCTCGGCCATTAGCTCAGGCCTACCACTGTCTAGCCCTTACTCTTATCCTCAGCCCATTTTTGTTAATCTATATGTCGCCACGTGTTTCGTGGCTTTACATGCTGCTACCTGGATGGCAGGCTGGCGTCCCTCCCAGACTTCCACGTCCCAGCCTCTCCTCTCTGTTTGTCCTGCCTATCCTATACTGCCTGCCTGGCTACTGGCCAATCAGTGTTTTATTTATTCACAACATACAGGGCATCCCACAGCAAATAGTTGACTACTCAAGTTTGTATCTCCCTTGCTTTTACATTAAATAATCCAGAATTTGTATAAGTTTTCATCTTGAAGGTATAAGTTTATTGTATTTTACAAATATTTACCCTTTAAATCCATATGCACCTTTCATTATGTATACATTGATACTCAGTTGTGCCTTCTAAGTTTTCTGGGTACCTCAGATTTCGAGTAACAAACGAAGACATTGGCTTTTACCATTTCCTGATTCTTGCCTGCCCATCATTCTGCTCTATTACCTGTTTTCTCCATTAAGTAAACAGCATCATGACATTGAAGAGGAACTTCAGTTGGGAAAGTCTCTCCAACAGATTGCATGTAGGCAAGTGTGTGGGGCATTTTCTTGCTTAATGATTGATGTGCAAGGACCCAGTTTAGGATGAAGAGTGCTACCTTTGGGCAGACAGTCTTGGGTCATATCTGAAAACATGCTGAGAAAACCATGAGGAGCAAACCAGTAAGCAGCTAATGGGTCCATGGCTTCTTCTTAAGTTCCTACTTTGAGTTTCTGTCTTGACTTCCTTCACTAGATTGTTACCCAGGGTATAGAAGCCAAATAATTCCTTTCCTTGCATGTTGCTTTTGGTCATGCTTTTTATGACAGAAACAGAAAGAAACATCCATTGAGCCATCACCTCGGCCTCATCTTGCAGCTGTTTTGAGAAAACTGGATATTAAAAGAAGAAACTATTTCACATGCATGTATTTGCTTTGCACACACTATTTCAAAATCAACTCACCAAAAGAGATATGTGGCCCAGAGAAGATACATATAGTTACTTGCACAAACTGAATTAGACATTATGATTCCAGAGGTTTCTTCAACAATCTGGACTTTCAATTACCTATAAGGAATTGAATCCAGTATGCTTTGAGCCATGTCATTGATCAGTACCTGTGCAGAAGGTTTCCCTTCTATATGAGCCACACAAATGCATTGGTTTGCTAAAAATCTAATTTGCGCTTTTTTTCTTTAATTAATATTTTCTGAAATAATAATATAATTATATCATTTACTTCCCTTCATTTTTCTCCCCCAACTCCTCCCATAGACTCCCCTTTGCTCTCAAATTTATGGTCTCTCTTTATGTTTTTACACAAACACACACACACACACACACACATATATACACACAATACACACACACACACACTCTTAAATATATGAATACAACCTGCTCAGTCAATATAATTTTACATGTATGTATACATGTATTTATATAACCTCAGGGCTGAACATTGGTATTAGATGATTCATTGAGGGAGGTACTTCCCTGGAGAGGACCATCTCTCCACTCCTTAGCATTTCCCACTCACCCATAGTTCTTTATATAGAGGTGTGGCCCTGTGACCTTTTGCCCTTCTATGTTAGCTGTCTATTGATATCATTTTTGTTTAGGTCATGTTTAGGCAGCCATGTTGATAAGACTTTATGGGTGTAGCTACTTTGACTTTTCTAGGAGGCACAATCTCACAGCAAATGTCATCTACTCTCCCTCTATAAGTAACTAAACTTAACACTCTGTCATCCACTGTGATAAAAATTTTAGTATTTTCCAGATGGTTTGTATTAATTCATATTAAGAAAGTTTAAATTACATGTTAATTCTTGAATATGGGATTACATACTAGGTATTAGACACTGGTAATTGTAAGAACTTTTGTTTACAGGATAGTGGATGTTGCTCAGTGTTGGAATCCTTTCCTAGCATCAAACAATGGATTTGAATCCAAGCCTAAAAAATTCTTGTACTTCATTTATGCTATAATCATATTTCCATGAAACATATAGTGGTTGTAGTTTGGTACATTACTGTCAAACATATTATATTCCTCTCATGCCTGAAATGTGCACTAACCTGGTCAATTTATCATTCTAAATGCAATCCATATCAATAATATCTGAATTTTCCTTCATAAAGCATTGTATCTTTATTTCTAATATTTTGCCTAACATTTTTCTAGAAATACTTTATAAGGCATAAAATCTTTACACATAAACTATAAACTTAATTTTTAAAAGGACTGAAAAGATAGCTCAGAATTTAAAGCCCTTACTATTCCTTCAAGAAGACCTGAATTTAGTTCCCAGAACTTACATAGTAACATACAACCACCTGTAATTCCAATTCCACAGATCTGATGCCTGATTCAGGCCTCCAAGAGCTTCAGCACACACATGGAGACAGTCAGGCACACGTGTACATAAACAAATTAAAATAAACATAAACTCTTAAAATCTAGTAATTTCCTGTGAAACCTTATCTTAAACAGTCTTTACAATTAAGGTAAATTTTATTCTGAAAAATTTGCACTCTCTCACTTATATAATGTCCTCTAATGATATATGTATGATAAGCTTAAGCCTCCTGACAAGGTGATTGACATTATGAACAATGTGTCCATAATAACCAGCATGTTAGGATAACTTAAAAAGAATTTATTCTCTAGAACTGAAATTTGTAGTCTCATTACCATTCACACTTATGTCAAGGTTATAGAATCAGTTCTACCCCAGTTTCTAATTGTCTTTACTGCCTGTACTGAGAGATAAAATCAACACTTAGCCAGGTATCCCTGCAGAAAGAGCAGCTAAAGGACACACACATGCACACCCTTATATACATATACATATGCATACATAAAAACAGTCAAAATGGAGTTATTTATAACAGGACCACAATGACCCTACTAGACATCAAAGATTAACAATACAAAACCCATTGTTCAAGAATTGTTTTGTAATGTTAAAAATCATCCAAGTCACTATTTTTGGCAAATTTAACAAAATTAAATTTATTTCAGTTAACACTGAGCAAGTTTGTTGGTTCATGGTTTTCTGCTGATGATAGCCTAGTGACTTGAGTAGCCAAACTTATGAAGAAACTGAACTGTTAAAATGTGCTTCCTGCTTTCCCCATCTGCTCCCTACAACCTGTAAGGACAAAGCCATTTTGTGAACAAGCACCCCAAACAACAACAACAAATGTGAGAATGAAGTCAAGCGAACTAATCTCCTTTTTCTCATCAGCAGAAAATGACTGAAGAAAAGAAGAAACATGATGGACAAGATGCACGTGTGCATTCAAGACTTCCTTTGGTCAGGAGGAAGGAGGACGTGAAGGAGCAAGCTGATTGGCACCACACACAACTGAATGAACTCCTCAGAAATGATATAAAGGAATTAATAAAGGAGGAATTGGCTACAGGGCATGCAAAGATGAGGGAACTCCTCAGAAAGGATCTAGAGGAAATTAGGGGAATACTCAAGAAGGAATTAAGACAACTATTTGTGGAGGAGATGGCCCTGCTGCAAGAGCAGGAGCACTGGAATCTGCAGTACCTGAAGGAACTCTTTAGAAGGGAATTAAAAGAGATGGTTCGGCAACAGGTTAAAAATTCCAAAATTATCATTTGTCCTAAAGAAGAGCCACTACCTGGTGCCTCTAAAGGAACTGCAGACTACCAGGTAGGTCTCTCTCACTGGAAAGGACTGTGTTTGATTGACAGGCTTTGAAAGATGCATCTGTTTGCCTGAGTCAGCAGTCCTGCAGATAGTTCCTGTCAGATGCCCAACCTTGATCATATCCTGGCCCCTCATGTTCTTGGTCCCAAGAATCCAGTGGCTGGTAATCTTCCGATGTTCATGTGACTCAACTATGAAAACAATAGATCAGGAAGTGAACGTGCTGTTAACACAAATGGGCACAAGTCTGGTAATAGTACATAAAATAGAGAATAATAACAAGCCAGAGAGTAGTTATGGTTGACAGGGAAAGAACAGACATGCATGTGGTAAGTGTATAAACAAAAGCAGAATTAGAAATTATATAGCAAATGCATACTGAAGTCAAGAAAGGACACTGGTTTCAATATTTCAAAGAAATAAATCACATGACTAGTAAAACCACACTGTATGTTAACAGGTATAGATAGACTATAGAGCTGCATTAGAGAATTCTAAGCTATTTTTCTCTCTTGTTTCAGACTTCTGTGTATATTTGCATATATAATTATAGGTTTATTATACTTTACAAGTGTTTATCTTTTTTAAAAAAAAAATTGGTTTTTCCAGACAGTGTTTCTCTGTTTAGTTCTGGAACCTGTCCTGGATCTCACTCTGTAGACCATGATGGCCTTGAACTCACAGAGATCCACCTGGCTCTGCCTCCCGAGTGCTGGGATTAAAGGTGTGTGCCACCACCACCCGGAAAGTTTATCTTCTTAAATAATTTGCTTTTCCCAAGTTAGGCTGCCTCCTCTTCTAATGAATTGATAGAGTGCTGTGCATTAACCCTTGGGTGGCCTAATTTCAGGCAACATCACTTCTTACCATTCTCTGAAACTTTCCTGCTGTCATTCTGCTCTGTCCTTTGTTGTTTTCTTCAATCCAGTCAATAGCACAGAAACACTGAAGTTGGGAAGTTCTGGGCTCCAGTCATCCCTCAAAGTACCAACTGGTAACTAAGGTCTGTGATTTTAACCTTTCTCTGCTGACAGACAGACAGAACAGGTTCCTGAATCAACCCCAATGCTTAGAAAGAGAACCTCACCTTCCAGAATGGAACCTTTGAAGTTAGAATTTCACTCTAGTACTTATCTCACTGTAACAAGAGGACAGTAGGCTACATTAGAACTAGACGTAGTAGCATGGATAGTCCGTGTACATGCAACGGCATGTTCACAGCGTGGAGTTTGAAATGAATCCTGTTGGCTGTGCCTGCTGCTTGCTGCCCTCTGGACAGAGAGTTCTACTTGTTTGTCTCTCCTCCCTGGCCTTTTAAAAATGCTTTGTACCAATACTGAACTATTTTTGCAAAACACATTTGATCTTTCTTACAGTTTCTATTTCTATTGTTAGTTAATTTAGTTATGTCTCCCGGTGTAACAGGTGTATATGGCTTTATTAATTAATTGTTGTCCCCAAAGCTTTATTATCAACTGCTTCTCCTCTTTCCTAGAAGCAGCCAAATCCATATAATCATGTGTCTCTAGTTATTTGACACACTAAATAGCTCTTCTCTTACTGTCTGTGACCTCAAGTCAGTATAATACATATATGATTTTTCATGTATGATCTTCCCCCTTGAGAGGTTATTTATGAGAAAAAATCCTTAAATCCTACATGGCACTTTAAAAATCATTTTCTTCCATTTATATGTGTAGTTAAGATAGTCATCAGTTTGAGATATAATAATCAATAATTTGAGGAAGAGAATCATTGTTTAATAAACATTCCCAGGGAGCAATACTACAAGTTCTCTGAGGAAACACGTAGGTGAGGTCAAATCTTTAGGTGTGAGAATTGTTTTTACATGTTAAATCTCATCTAAATAAAAAAAAATTCAAAAAATCTCATGTAATTTATGGTTTTGAATATGTGACACACCATTAGTTTATTCCAAACAACATTGACACAAAAATCACGGGTTCATGATTTTTAGTTAATTCTAGGAAAACGTAATTTGTTTTCAGTTCTTAATGAGAGCCTAGTGATTTGAGACAGACTAAACATATATGAAGAAGTTTAACTGTTAAGTATTAAGCATTTTTTCACTTTCTCATGATCTTATACCTTATGACTTGTGAAGATAAAGTAATTTTGAAAACAAGCACCTAAAAATAAAAAAATTAAAAACTTCTTCTAGGAAACCAAGCAAATGAACCTTCTATCTCTCCTCCTGCAGAGAACATCTCTGGAACAAAGAAAAAAGAAAAAACATGGAAGTGACCATGACAGTGCCCCTTCACATTCAGAAAAGCCCTCAGTGCAAACTGAAGAGGAAGTCATTGGTGGGCAGAGTGATTCCCGTCGTATGCCTCTAAAGGAACTCATTAAAGAAGATTTAAAAGAAGCACTTTCTGAAATACTTGAAAAATATAAATGTGATACATGTATGAAGAAAGAACTACCTCATATCCGTAATGGAAGAAAACAACTAAGGGTAATTCCTTCTAATTTTCAAAGCAATGTACGTAGTGTGGGGTGGGGGGAGAGGCATCTGTGAGCCCTTGTCTCCGGGCTGTACAGAGCATCTCGACAACAGGACTTCAGCCTTGCACATGCCCTACACTTCTCCATTCCCAGGACACTTCCCACCCACCTTGAGCTTATGTGAAAAATTTAGATTACAACAAATATGACTTTAAAATAAATGATGAGACTTCTTATATAATAATAATATAGAAAAATGATAAAGACCTCATGGGGTTTCCAGTTGAATGAAAAGAACTAATATGCTTTCTCTGCAAATAACATCATAAGCCAAATGTAATGACCTGGAAATTTAATCTTAGACATGTGCCTAAGTCTAGTACATTAAAGAGCCATGGTCTCAGTAATTCAAAGATAGGAATCATGGGACTTTAAAAACAGCATGTGATTCTAATGGAAAGCTCTATATCACTGGACAACTGGATCTCCTGGCTTTTCTGTCTTTGATACTCTTATTTAAGTATTTCAGAATTCTGTATAAGCTAACATTTTTAAGTCTAAATTATATTTATGGATGTTTATCTTCTTGAATCCATAAGCTTTTTCACAGGCCACATCCTCCTTGGCTGTCCATGCAGTTCTGTCTCCCAAGGCCTCTGTGTGCCTAAATTTCATATTACAAACTGAAAATATCCTTCTCCATTCCCTGGGTCTTGGCTGACCATTGCTCTTTCTGCTGTTGTCTCCATTCTAGTAAATAGCAGCTGGTGAATCGTATTGAAATACTCAAGTAGAGGAGACCTGGACTCCAGCCCTCCTTCAAAGTCCCAACCAGTCACCAAGCTCTGTCTTTCACATGTGTCTCTTTCTGCAGAGAACAGCTTCATTTAATGATGTTAGGATTCATGTAATAGCATTTTATTTATTTTAATATACTGAGGAAAAATAGATAAAGATCATTGAATATCTTGTTCATTATCTCATATGAACCATGTTAAAACGTGAGTCAGTGCAGATAGTCTGCATGTATGCAGGGTACTCTCACAGGGTATAATCTGAAGTACAATTTAAACTTTGTTGTACCTGCCAGCTGATGTACCTTCAGCAAGATGGCTGTATTTGTTTATCTTCCCTATGATTTGTTTATGATATGTTAATATACAATATACTTTATACCATATAACTATAAACTACACAGTATATAATGTAAAGTAAAATTTAGCAGTTTGTTTTTCTTTTTGATGGTGTTCAGTGATTTTGGTTAATGGTAACTTAGGCTTGCCAACAAGCTGTTTACTGAAAAACAGAAAAAGGCCTCAAATGTACTGTTGGGGCTTAACCTTTCTAGGTAGTGTACGATAATATCTCTTACGAAAGTCATCCGTTGTGATGTTAAAAGTCATGTAATCATTTGTTAGAAGATTTAACAAGTAAAGTGTGGTTATTGTAATCAACACTGTAATCAATACTAAGTTAAGTATGTTGGGTCATGTTTTTCTCCTACTCTAGATGAGAATAAATTGGTTTCACTTCTTATCAATAGCAAGTGATGGTGTAAATAGAAGAGCATTTATGAAAATATTTAACTAATAAATATTAATTAGTTGCTCCTTTTTCTTTGTCCATACACTGTAATATGTAAGGACAGAGTCATTTTGAAAACATTCTACCTTCTCATCTTCAGAAAATATCTACAAAACAAGAGCTAAGGAAGAAATATGACAGTGAGTCCTTATATTCAGAGAAGCCTGCTACCAAGACAGTGAAGGAAATGGAGCATGAGCACAGTGAATTGCAGCACGTGCATCTTAAGGAACTCATTAAAAAAGATTTAAAGGTGAAAATTTGTGATGTGCTTGGAAAATACAAAAATGTTTGCCCCGAGAAAGAAGGACTACCTCGTGTCTCTAAGGGGAAAACAAGATTAAAGGTAATTCTAATTTGAAAAGCAGTATATTTCATTTGAGGGCAAAGATGCATCTGCAAGCCCATGTCCACAGTGCTGCAGTCCAGAGAGCAGAACCCCAGCTTTGTACAGGTCCCCCAACTCTTTCACACCCTCGGGCCCAGATGCATCCTTCTACCTGATCTTTAAAGGTTTAAGTGAAAACAAATTAGACTGTGACTACAACAGACATTAACAAGCTTTTATACAAATGAGAATTCTTATAAAATAAACAATAATAATAATAATGGGGGTGATGATAAAAGACTTCTAGAGTAGTTACAGTTGAGATGAAAGGAACTAACATGTTTGATATGCAAATGAATATATTATAAATCAAAACATAATTAACTAGAAATGCAATATTAGACATGTGCCTAACTGTAGTAAACCAAAAGGACAGAGCTTCCCATGATTCAAAGAAAAGAATCATGTCACTATAAAACAGCATGTGGTTCTACTGGAAAGCCCTACATCACTGGATAACTGGATCCCCTGGCTCTTCTTTGTCTGGTGTTTGAAATTAAATATTTTAGAATTCTGTGTAGATTTACATTTTTTTACATATTAAACAGCATTAAAGTTTTATTTCAGTCTATGATTTGTTTAAGCTGATCACATTTATCCATTTCATCCCCAAAAGAAACAAAATGCTTCTAGCGGTGTAACACTTCACATCACCCATCCAGATAGCATCCACTACAGCCTGTAGAAAACTTGAATGTAATTTGATCTCAAACTGGGTTTTATCCTCTGGACCAAAAGCTTTCAAAATTGCCTCTTAGAAATCCATCACCAGTCAGTCAGCAGGGTAGACCACTGAGCTAACTCCTGATATCTGAGTTCCCACTGGAAATAATTTATCCTAAGTGAATTCCTAGGCCCCTAGGGTGGGGAAGACTCATGGGAGCCTCCCTCCCACAGAATGTCACCTAGAACAGCCTTTTGTTAAATCTATAGACGTCTATCTTCTTTCACTATGGTAAGTCAAGCCTGAGAGCAAAGGGCACAAAGCCAAGCTCACTGCACGTCTCAGAGTAGAAGATTAACACAGGAGGTCCAATGAGGCATCAGCTAGATAAAACTAAAGAGGATGACACAATCAGGTTAGTCTGTATGTCTAGCTGCTTGCTTTTTCACACGGTAGTTGCAGTATTCATTCACATAAAGTGTGCTGCAGCCTAGCCTATTGCCTGTAAGACGAATTGCTGAACAGTCTTATTAATAAAAAAAACCCTGAAGCCAGATATTGGGGTAAAAACTGAGAGATCAGGGAAGCAGAAAGAAGCCAGCCATGTTCTTACCACTAGAAATCCTCAGCCAAAAATAGAGAGACCTATTTCCTGTACTCATGCCTATATGCCTTTCTGTCCCTGCCCTCTTACTTCCTCTCTCCACCCAGTTACATCATTTTCTGTCTGTCTGTACAGACCTCCAGACCTCCATGGTTAGTACTGGGATTAAAGGCATGTGCCACCACACCTGGCTCTGTTCCCAGTGTGGCCTTGAACTCACAGAGATCCAGATAGATATCTGCCTCCCAAATGCTAGGATTAAAGGTATATGCTACCATTGCATGACCTCTGTGTTTACTATAGTGGCTGGCTTTTCCCTCTGATCTTCAGATAAGTTTTATTGGGGTGCACAAATAAAATATCACCACATTTCCCCTTTTTTGTCTAAAATAAAAAAGTTATAACTAATATCAGAAAAACTATATACAATAAGTACAATAACTATATACAGTATACACAGGCAATAAATACATCAACAATGTCTAGTCCATTTGCATTTGACAAATTCAGCAAAAATATTCCATTATCTATCCTATTTTGGTGAGTCCAAAATGTACTTAATTCACTTTCTATCCTAACTTGTATTACCAACCAAAAACTATCTTTTGATGTCTTTCAAACTTATACACTTTACACCTGTTTAGTGAGCTTCTTTTCTGAAATTGTTACCAAGGAAAACGATAACTATCTAATCTTCAACTCCCTCAGAGACCCAAGAAGGAAATAATATTACCTAGTACAACAGGAAGTGTAAACAAGCAACTTCCCAAAAATTTGTGAGTTATGACAGAAACAGCAAGCTGCCTAGACAGTCACTCGAGGTTTCTCTGCAACGTTGGGGCATCCATTCTTCAACCTACAGGCTTAGCATATCTGACAGACTCATCTGTGAAGCAGGATTTTCTAAAGAGCCTTCCTACCTTGTCTTGGCAAGATTTGGCAGTCCTTCCTTTTGTGTCCTGCTTGTCCATTTTGGACAGCATACTGTCAGCAGTCAATTTGACGGCACTTTCTTGCCCAGTGGCTAACTTTTGCCACAATGAAAGTAAACATATGGAGTTTCTTCAATGCCCATCATCTTCTCTGAAGTAAATTGGTGCTGCGAGGAGCAGACATGTCTCATAGTCATAAAAAAAGAATCTATGTTATTAAAACATCTTAAATGCCATAGTCTGCAGATCTCTGAAGTGTTTGAAGATGACCTGTCTATATAAAATATATCTCTGCTTGATCTTGGAAACATACCTACCTAATATGTTTGATTATAATGACTAATTACTAACTTACATTTCTTTAGATCCTAATTAGTTGGTAATAATAACTTTCAAGGACTAGCAAATTGCACTATATTGTTAAATGAACTGTATAGGTACAATACCTTGAACAAGATTAGAAATACGTGTACAGTATTTTCTAATAAAGTCAATCTCAAATTTGTATCAACATACAAAATTTGTATACAATATACAAAAATCCAGTCCAATGTAAAATATTTAAAACTAGTAGTTGCCTTTTAAAAGTAAATTCAATAATCTACCGTTTTATCTTTTCATATCCATATTCTCTCTTTTTTTCTTTTCAGATTAGATTTAATAATCTACCCTTTTTATCATTTCTATATCTTTTTTCAGAGTAAGATTCAATAATCTATCTCTTATCTATATCCTCTTTTTTTTCAAACAAGAACCCTGAATATAATTTCCTTTGTTTAATGTTTTTCCTGACCATTAATAATTAACAACTTGTAACTAACCATCCTAAATAATGACTACTATACAAAACCCATTGAAAGACCAAAACCCACCCACCCTACCTCCTGGGAATGTGGATGTCATGTTCTTAAAATTACTTCCTGCTGTCTGGGGGCAAAAGCATGTTTAGGGGATCCTGAAAACAAAAATTTTTTGGGTTAATTGTCAAGTCCTGGGAGAGGTAGCTGTATCATTTGTTGTCCAGTCTCTACATAATGCAAAAGTACAGGGCTTATCTCAAGTCCTTGCTCGAGTAATCTGTGAGGCTGGATCATCTCAGTTAGCCATCTCAAAATTGTCCTGAGCAGTTTGTAGTAGAAAGCCAATCTTTGGGTGGTGTTTATCGTCGTCGTCGTCCTGATGGAATCATCATTGTGGAGCCCCATCATCTTTTTGGAGACTTCAAATTTGCTGTTAGGCATGGTCATGATTCCCTGCAGAAAACTGATAGAGACTCAAACGCAAAAACATGCAGAAGCAGCTAGATGAAGCTTTTTTTTCTGGAGTAAGTTAGTACTCTATATGACCATTAATATTATGACAAAAGTTTAAAAGTATGCATGTAAATCTTATAAATTTTGATATAAAATCCATACCTTGAAAAAAGTTTTGAAGAATCAAAATAGAACCAAAGAATTATGAGATTAGTGGCAATAGAATAGTCCCTTAATTTTGGTTTCTTCTGTCCCATTTCAGATGGCTCTTCTGGCATGATACAGAGATTTTCCATTTTCTTTTTTTTTAATCTTTTTTTAAACTTTTTCAAGACAGGGTTTCTCTGCATAGTTTTGATGCCTGTCCTGGATCTCACTTTGTAGACCAGGCTGGCCTCAAACTCACAGATCCACCTGGCTCAGCCTCCTGAGTGCTGGGATTAAAGGCGTGTGCCCCCACCACCCGGCTCATTTTCTTTCAGCAAGCATGCTTGTGTTTAGAGAAAGAGAAAGCCATTCTCCAACTCCAAAGGCAGCTTTAATTTTTAATTGAACTAGGACTACATAAAGGTAATTTATGTTGTGTCTGTAGAGAACAGCAGAAACAAACATTTAGGAAGACTTATGAAATTTTATATGTGACATACCAATAGGCCAATTGACTCTTTTTCTTGAGACATTTTCTTTCAGGATAATTTGTCCTTTTTCTTCAGATGTCTCATTTGTCCAGTGTTCTTCAGATTCCTTAGCTGGATGCCTTCATTGTCCTGAAAGACAACAACAAAAACCCTTCCCCAAGCCTAACTTTGGGTAGGTTTCCTTTTGGTAAGTTATATCTGATTAAATGAAAAGCATTTTTTAGTGGTATAAGTTAGTTTAAACTGAATGAGTAGTTTAAATTGATTGATGAACTGCCACCTCTTCTAATTAAGAGGTCTCTTATTCAAATTGAACCTTTATCAATTTTGATGGTATCCATAGCTTTTGTTCTGCTGTAGAACAAAAGTAAAACCTCATCCCCAGTGTAACACATATCCATTCTGAGGTCAGCACATCCTTAAAGTATACAGGCTGATTTAATTCTGTAGTTTTTTCTGTTATACAATGTCTCTCCACAGCTGTTGTTCCTTTCTCATTGGCATTGAGAAAATTCAAAGTTAACAGAGCATTATGTAATCTATTTCTGGGTTTTTTTGTTACCCCTTTCTGTTTATTTAGCATATCCTTTAGAGTTCGAGTTGATCTTTCTATGACTGCTTGGCCTGTAGGATTATGTGGTATACATGTAATATGCTTTATATTGTAATAAGCAAAAAACCATTTCATTTTACCAGAGACATATGCTGGAGCATTGTCAGTTTTAATTTGTACAGGTATACCCATGATAGTCATAACTTCTAGCAAATGCATGATTACCAAATCAGCCTTTTCAAAACTCAGTGCAGTTGCCCCCTGAAATCCTAAATAATTATCAATGGTATGATGTACATATTCCAATTTTCCAAATTCTGCAAAATGAAACACATCCATCTGCCAGATTTCATTCCTCTGAGTATCTTTTGGGTTACATCCTGCTGATAGTGGAGTTTGGTTGTAAAAGGAACAAGCAAGACATTTACTTATAATTTCCTTGGCTTGTTTTCAGGTTATAGAAAAACCTTTTTTATTCTTCTCTCATATATTACATACAGACCTCAGTTTTCCCTCCCTCCTTTCCTCCTAACCTCTTCCCCTACCTCCGCTCTCCCCTAGATCCACACTTCCTCTGTTTCCCTTCAGGAAAGGCAAGCCTCCCGGGGATATCAATGAAACATGGCATATCGCATTGCAATAAGCCTAGGCACATCCCCTCATATTAAGGCTGGGTGAGGCAGTTTCCAGATGAAGGTGCAGCTGGGGTGTGACCTCACTGTTAACAGGGGAGCTGACAGGGCAGGAGTCTTCACTCTCCCACAGGGTTGAGTTACAGAGGTCAGGAAGAGCTTTTTTTAGTGTGTGATATTACAGAGAGAGACCCAGCCATTGACCTGAAAGCCCAGCATTCCAGTTCCAAGATGTTTATTGTGCTAGTTAAAATACCAGTGACAGACTCTGGGAGAGAAATGAAATTGTTGAAGCTTCTACCTAAGAACATGGATTTACCTTCAGGGAAACTCCTGCCAGCACAGCTCCCAGTGAGTGCAGAAGAGGCATTTAGATTCCTGAAGAAACCCAAGGAGGAGACTGACACTGATGAGCCTCTCATCACGCTGCTGTGATGTGGTACAGGTGGGCACCTGGGGACAGGAGGCTGCTGGTCACTGTCATTCTCCACCTAAAATGCCTCTGTGTCCCAGGAGACTTACTCTCCCAGTTCTTGTATGGCCTTGAATAAATGGTTGTTTTGCTGAAGGACTCCAGATTGTGCCCTGTCTATTTGATGAGATTAATCTTGTTAAGTGCCCTTAAGTGTGAACTGAATGGTCTGAAATGCCACAGAGTCTTCATGTTTTATATCACATATATGGTTCCCTAATGTTGGAAAACTGTCTTTAGAAAGGTGGTCTGTTTGAGGCCACTGGGAAAAAACCAAGCCAACTTTGGTATCTGTCCACAGCCCCTTGAGACAGCTTCAGAAAAGAACAGTGTACAGTATGTGTTATTGAGGGTGATGCTGCCTTTACCTGTGTTAGGGCCAGACATTTGCTATTTGATTAGTTTTGTAAAGACCTCATAAGAAAGAGGTTCATTTGCCTTAATGAATGCTGTTGGCTGAGAGGAGAGGTCAGAAGCATTTTAATGCCACTTGTCTCATGGTTAAACATACAGACTTCTTGCTATTTAAAATTCTGTGTACTTTACTTTCTGTATTTATAATAACTTGCTTGGGTGTGTAACTTGCCAAGGTTGACTTTCCCCGTGCTTTGTGTAAATTCTCTACTGTTTGGCACTTGTAGCTGCAGAAGCAGTGCCAGGGATCTCTTACAGCTACAGATGCAATGCCAGGGATCTCTTGCAGCTGGAGATGCAATGCCTGGGTCTCTTGCAGAAAAATCCCCTTTTAAACCCTTACTATTGACATGATGTTTTTTATGAAATTATGAGACCTCCAGCACATTTCCTATTAATGGTCTATCAATCTCATCATTACCTTGTGCTAGAGGTCCTGCCAGACCCATGTGTGATCAGATGTGAGTTATATATAAGGGATGATTCCTATTCCTGATTATATTTTATAACTGAATAAATAGTGAAGTTAATTCTGACTACTCAGGGATACATCCTTCAGTCTCAATATTTAAGACCATTCTTTCAGCATACTGAGAGTCAGTAACTATGTTGAGAGTTTATGAAAAATCCATTAATACCATCAGAATAGCATATGATTCTGACTTTTAACAAAATTATGAGGACTTTGAACCACTTTACTTAAATTTTCTGATTTGTAACTTGCCTTTCCTTGTTTGTTTGCATCTGTACAAACTGTAGGGTTTCTCATACAATGTGAGGTAGGATCCAATCAGCTCTCTTTATAAGTTTAATTCTATCACTTTGGGGATATTTGCTGTTAATCTCTCCCCAAAAATTACTGCAAGCTCTTTGACAAGGTTCACTTTCTGTCCATAATTTGACAATTTCATCCTTAGTTAAGGGTACTACAATTTCTGCTGGGTCTATCCCTGCTAATTGACGAAGTCTCAATTTTCCTTTTAAAATCAAGTCAGAGATTTTTTTCCACGTAAGTTCTAAATTTTTTACTTTGTTTATTTGGTAAAGATATCCATTCCAATACAATATCTTCCCTCTGCATTAAAATCCCTTTAAGAGAATGCTTAGAGGGTAAAATAACCAAATGCAATCAAGCTTTGGATCCACATGATCCACATGTGTATCCTGTATTTTCTTTTCCACCAAAGCCAATTCTCTCTCAGCTTCAGCTGATAATTCTCTTGAACTATTTAAGTCCTTGTCACCCTCTAAGACTTTGAACAAATTACTCAGTTTATTATTTTTTTTACCCTAACAGCAGTCCATAGACTGGCAATGTCTCCAAATAATCTTTGAAATTCATTAAGTGTTTGTAATTGATCTCTTCTAATTTTCACCTTTTGGGGTCTAATTTTTGTAGACCTATTTTATATCATAAAGAATTAATAAAATCTCCTCTTTGTATCTTTGCAGGAGCAATTTGTAATCCCCAACAAAGCAAAATTTTCTGCTTTAAACATTCTTTCTAAGGTGTCTGCATTTGAATCAGCTAGTAAAATATTGTGCATATAATGATAAATTACAGATTTAGGAAACTGTTTACATATTACTTCCATTGGCTGTCTGTGGTGGTATTGTGTTCCCCAAATATTGTGTACCCGAACAAACTTATCTGGGGTCAGGGAACAGAAAAGCCACTAGATAGTTAGGATAGGCAGTGGTAGCACACGCCTTTAATCCTAGCATTCCAGAGGCAGAAATCCATCTGTTCAAGGATACAGCCAAGCATGGTGACTCACGCTTTTAATCCCAGAAAATGAGCCTTTAATCCCAGGGAGTGAGCCAGAAAGCAGAAAGATATATAAGGCGTGAAGACCAGGAACTAGAAGCATTTGGCTGGTTAAGCATTTGGCTGGTTAAGCATTTAGGTTTTGAGCAGCACAGTTCAGCTGAGAGCCATTTGAATATGAGGACTCAGAGGCATCCAGTCTGAGGAAACAAGATCAGCTGAGAAGTTGGCCAGGTGAGGTTAGCTGTGGCTTGTTCTGACTCTCTGATCTTCCAGTGTTCACCCCAATAACTGGCTCAGGTTTGATTTCATTAATAAGAACTTTTAAGATTCCTGCTACAGCTGTCATACAAAATATTGGCATAGGGTTGGGCCATTTAACATTCCCTGAGGGAGAACCCTCCATTAACATCTCTTAACCAGCTGAGAATTATTATAAGTGGGCAATGTGAAGGCAAGTCTTTCTCTGTCTTTTTCTAATAAGGGTATTGAGAAGAAACAGTCTTTTAAATCAATAACTATAAGAGGCCATCCTTTAGGTAACAGAGTAGGCAAAGGAATTCCGGATTGTAGAGAGCCCATTGGCTGAATTACTTTGTTAATTGTTCTTAGGTCTGTTACCATTCTCCACATACCAGATTTCTTTTTCATAACAAATACAGGAGAATTCCAATGGCTGGTTGATTCATCAATATGCCGAGCATGTAACTGCTCTTCTACCAGCTCTTCCAAGGCCTGCAGTTTGTCTGTTGTTAAAGGCCATTGCTGAACCCATATAGGCTTGTCTGTTAACCATTTTAAATGTAGAGCTGTTGGTGTCTTTGAAAGATCAGCAGCTATTGTGCCCTGTTGTTGTGCAATCTGGATGGTTGGTGACCTTTCTTTATAATAATACCTTATAATTTTTCTTAGAAACATATGTTAGTTTATGATTTGTTTCTGAGGTTGGAGGAATGTTAATCTGGGTATTCCATTGTTGTAATATATTATGGCCCCATAAATTCATAGCTACACTAACCACATATGGCTTTAATTTTCCTCTCTGTCCTTCTGGCCCTATCCATCTGTGCTCTGTTTCACTTCAGATAATGTTCCAATCCCTAACAGCTAAAAATTTACTTCCTTAAGAGGCCAATTTGGATGCCAAGATTCTCGTGCAATTATTGTTACTTCTGCACCTGTGTTGACAAGAACTTCAATGAGAATGTCATTTATTGGTATTTTTAATTTTGGTCTTTGTTCATTTATAGATGTTTGCCAAAACATTCACTTTATGGTTTCTCTTGAATTTTTTGTTCTCTCTGCTACAGCTGTTCTATCATCCTGAGCAGTATGGTTTTTTATAATAGGCATTTGGTTATTTAGTTGCTCTGAGAAGGGTTTTTTTCTATGATGGCAGGAAATGACTGAACTGAATTTGCCATGGGGGGCTGCAAGAGGCCCCTCAGGGAGTTTTCTGACTGCAAAGGTAAAGGATTACCTTGTCTGTCCCTTGTTGATCTACATTTGTTAGTCCAATGTTTGCCCTTACCACACCTTCTGCATAATCCAGAAGGGAGGGGCATTCTGTTGTCATTGTTCCTTGAAGAAACATTGTTTCTAGGAATGCCCTATTTACAGTCCCTTTTTAGGTGACCTTGTTTACCACAATTAAAGCATGGACATTTTTTTTTTCTTCAGGCCTCTGGAAATCTCCTCTCCTGTCCAAGTATCCTTGGTCATGGGATTCAATATTAATTGTACCTCTGATCCATTCTTCTAAGGGTGCTAGTCTTTCCTTTAATGCCTAATTAGCCTTTTACATGCTGTATTGGCATTTTCCAAAGCCAGAGATTCAATTATTATCTGTCTAGCTTCTGAATTTGGTATCATTCTATTTACTGCTGAAGACAGCCTTTGTAAGAAATCTGTGAAAATTCTTTGGGCCCGGTATAACTTTTGTAAATAACTCAATTTTCCTCCTTGCTTTTTCAATTCTGTCCCACACATTCACGGCTGCGATGTGGCATAGAATTATGGTGTGGTTATCACATAAAGATTGTCTTTGTATATCTGCATAATTGCCTTCTCCAAGAAGTTGATCTTGGTAAATTTTCATATCTCTAGCCCTACATCATTGTTCTATAGTCTTAGCCTCCTCTTTCCACCAGGTTCTCCACTCTGTGGACTGGCCTCTAGGATTGCTGTAACCAAATCTTTCCATTCCTGGGGGATAATTCTATTATAAGTTGACCACAAGTTTAATATCTGCTTTAAATTGCATACCATGTGAGACTATAACTTCTTTAAGTATCCTCATATCTAACATTTCCACTGGAGTCCAGTCAGCTCATACACAGCCTTGAGCATTTGGCTGTTCCTGTAAGTTTACTGGATAGATTAAAATTGGTTGTTTGAAAACAGGCTGTTTCTCTGTAACTGTGTCATTCAACACTGAGATAGATTCACCTTTAAATTCTTCTGTCTGGGTCTCAATATCTCTATGATTTGTTTTAACAAGTTTTTCTAAACTTTTATCTTGGCACTCAAATTAACCAAACTTTTTAATGCTAAACCAAAAATGACCAAACAAATAATATTCATAATTGATGTTATGTAACTCCCATCAACATTACTTATTCTCTCATTTAATTGTTCCATTTTCAGACTGCCTAATGTGTTATCAAACAGAGACCAAATTCCATCCATTGTAAAAATGTTTCCCTTTTTTAATGTGGTAAAAAATATTTTCTTTTGACTAATTTTTTCCTCTAAGTTATCTTAGTTGACTCACCAAATTTGCTGACAATGATGTTATATCACTACAGTTTCTAAGTTCCCAGTAATATCCCCTCCTTCTCCTTATTCCCAGAGCAGTAAAGTTTGTCCTTGAACTTTGAAAGTAATACACACACACACACACACACACACACACACACACACACACACACAAACACACACACAAATTAGTATTTCTGTCAGTGTCCTTTTCAGCATGATTCAGAATTGCTCTTGAGTGCCTTCTCTTTTGTAATATAAATACTATGCTGTTTGAAGTACATATGAAGTTTAATTTCTGTTCAGTGTTCCTTAATTTCCATTATGAAAAGTTATTTCTGAAGAACTGAAACCCCAAAAGGTAACAGCCCCCTCCAAAAGAAACATTTAAAACAAAATTTTAAATGATGAATCAAAACAAGACTTGAGTAGTACTTAAGAGACAGGGTGGCAAATGTAGTCTCTGAAGGGGATCGTTCTAATTATTATCTAAAAAGCAAAAGTCACACAAGTTTGTCAAAGTCATAAGATAAACTGGTACTTGAAAATTAGGTTGACTGAACAGAGGAGGGGGGATTTCAAAAAACCCACTGAAACAGGATAATGAAAAGGATTTTAGAATGACTTGAACTAGAAAAAGATCCATCAGCTCTCAATGCTTCTGGTGCCTTAGCATCTGTATCACATTGTTTCTTGTCCCCACTGTCACCAACACCTCAAAGGAGCATTCTTACGGAACTAAGTAATCTCTGTTATTTTGTTAGGATTCAGAATTTCAACCCAGTAGCCGTCAGGATCTTGAATGAATGCCAGACCTTTCATTTTACCATTGTCGAGTTTCTTCACAAACTTGACTTCCAGTCATTCAAATCTTTTCAGGCACTGTAGACATCAGGAATGGCAATCCCAATGTGACCAATTCCCTGAGGGTCTGAGTTGCTTTTGCGGTAACTCTGGGTTTCATCATCCTCTGTGGCCCGGTTGTGTGCCAACTCAAGTGTAGCTTTTCTGGAAAATGTCCATGCTGTTCTTTCAGTCTTGTCTTTAGGAATGTCATTCTTATTTTTGTAAGCCAAAAAATAGAGGGAAAATTTCATTGAGGGAAAATCAAAGTTTTGGAGTAACGTCAATCCAAGAACTCTAGTATATAAATCCAGGGATGCTGGGCGGTGGTGGTGCCCACCTTTAATCTCAGCACTCGGGAGGCAGAGGCAGGTGGATCTCTGTGAGTTCGAGGCCAGCGTGGGCTACAGAGTGAGTTCCAGGAAAGGTTCCAAAGCTACACAGAAAAACCCTGTCTCAAAAAACAAAACAAAACAAAACAAAAAATACAGGGACTTCTTAGGGTCCTTAGTTCGTTTGCTGCAATAGAAAGCCCTTGGTGCTGGGGTCTAGATCTGAGCAGCAACTGAAGGCAACTTCATCCGTGAGGCCACTGGAGGCGGGATGTGGCTCTGCCATGGCTGCCTTGGAGGATCACTGACCAGTTCTGCCAACAAACCAGTGGGTCATGACCTCTGCAAAGACCGTGTTCCATCTTTGCACTAGACAGAGTGACTGGCCCAGGAGCGGACAGCCATGGCTCTCAGCCCTGGATTTATATTTTTAATTATATTTTACAAATATTCATTTTCTCGAATCCATGTACTTTTTCCAAGTAAGGCCACCTCCCCCTACTCCATTGAGTTAGTTCTTTCTTCCTAGTCCTCTGAGTACCTCAAACTTCATATCACAAACTGAAGATAATGTCCTGACACTTGTTTGGCTCTTATCTGATTCTGTCAGCTGTTGTATCCACCTTAGTTAATATCACCAGATAAATTGTTTTGAAATATTGACATAGGAGGAGTTTTGGGCTCCAATCATTCTTCATAGACCCATCACCAAGTACTGTGTTTATTCCCTGTTTCTATTGATAGAGAGAATATATTTATTTTTTAAATTTATTTTATTTTAATGTTTAAAACTGTTATACATACATATAACAAATTTTGATCAAATGCACCACAGTTTACAACCGTCCAAATCTTTCCTATATGTCACCAGTACTATTCCTTCCCAAATTCATGTTTTCTTTAAAAAGAAAACAGAGTGCAATTAGTGTGCAAGGAAGTAATAAAATTACTGGATCATGGATAGCCTCAACATGCTGCATCCCTGAAGAAAGCTGAGTCTCCTTCCTCAGCATCCATCAGCTTTCAATAGCTCCTCACAGGGTGGGACTTCATGAACCCCTCCCTCATTAATGCTGGGATGTTTGTTGGCCAGATCTTGTACATGTCTGTTGCATGCAGTTAAAGTTACTATGAGTTAATTGTGCAGCAACCCTGTCTCAGCTAGCAAATACTGTTTTGTTGTGGACATCCACTACCTGTGGGTCTTATCATCTATTTCCTCCCCCTTCTTCTGATATGCTTCATAAACCTAGGGATTTGAGGCTGTGATATAGCTGTGTCATGGAAAGCTGAGCGCTCCACAGGCCCTTATCCTCTGTACACTGAAAAACTGAGGTTGTAGGTATCTAATAATTATTGTCTACTGTAAAGAGAATCTTTTCTAACAATGGTTGGAAGATGCAATATTCTATGTGTCTAAAGTTAAAACTCAGGAGACAGTTCAATGTAGCAAGATAATAGTAGGATCTCCCCTAGGGCCTATGTGTCACCCAGCTGTGGGTGTTTGACTCTGTCAACATTCTCAGCTATAAGTCTTTGTGGAACTTTTCAATCCAGCGAGAAAGTGGTTGGTTACTCCCATAGAATTCATACCATTATTGCACCTGTGTGCATGGCTTGCCAGGCTGGTGGTTATTGTAGCTCACAGGGTTGACAAATGGGTAAGACTGTTGATGATCTTTCCTCTCTGGTAGTGTGAAAACCACCTTCTAATACTTTGAAAGCTAGCCCAGAGGGATGGAGCTTCCAGGTTAGTACCAGATTGATTTCTTCATGTTCTATGACTCAAGTACATAACATCTTCAGCAAAAGACTCATACCATTGAGTTTTGAAGGTTAATCAAGAACCACCACAATATCTCCTAATTTGGAGAGGGAGGCTATATATGGGACTGAAAAAAGTATTACTACGCCTATACTGAACTTTTTGATAGACTATGGTGTCTAGGAGAAAAACTGATCCCTATTATATAGTAACACCATTAAACTTCACTTATATGAATATATGTATATATTTTAACATCTGTATACTACAGAGGGTGAAGCTGTCTACTACAGCATGGTCTTGTCTTGCCATACTGGTCATTATCGCAGTTCACAAGATTCATGGCTGGGTGAGACTCTTGATGGCTTTTCCCCAGCAGATTACGTTGCATACAGCCAGGAGGGTATCAATAATTCAAAATGCTAAGTGAAAGAGGACAGACACAAAAGATTGTATAGCATACAACATCTCATAGGGACTGGGCATAGACATGTTTGTAGCTAGAGTTTTCCTGCCTGGCCCACAGTCAGGATATATCTCTTTCACCTGCCAGTCCCACAGCCTCTCAGACCCGACCAAGTAAACATAGAGACTTATGTTGCTTTCAAACTGTATGGCCGTGGCAGGCTTCTTGCTAACTGTTCCTATAGCTTAAATTAATCCATTTCCATTAATCTATGCCTTGCCACATGGCTCGTGGCTTACCGGCATCTTCACAAGCTGTTCCTCATCGTGGTGGCTGGCAGTGTCTCTCTGACTCAGCCTTCCACTTCCCAGCTTTATTCTCCTCCTTGCCCCGCCTATACTTCCTGCCTAGCCAACGGCCAATCAGTGTTTTATTGATTAATTAGCAACACATTTGCCATACATCCCACAGCACATGTTAAAATATTTATGTAAAAATATCCCTCTAGCCTCTGACACTAGACATGAATCAGTGATCAGTACAGTATGGGAACTCCCAGATCTCAGCTACTTAAGGCATCTCTGGAAGAAATTAGGTTTCATAATGGAGGTCTTATTTCCATATCTATCCCATGCAATTCCCCCTTTGTCAGCCTTTCTTTTTTCATGCTGGAGAAGTTAATACAAATATTATTTTGTACTGACATTTGCTTTGAGTATAACATTGTTTTCCTTACAGCTATTAGTCCTTTGCAGACATTTATAAGAGCTACTAAAATTTTCCAATGGGTGTTCTTTTAATGAATGGAGTCTGGCCGCTTAAGGATTTCTTGACCCTTTATTTTTGTTCCTGTCAACAACACAGTGACCTCAAATAATCAGTTTTTTTGTATTGTTGTTGTTTTGTTTTGTTTTAATTGAAGCTAGGCTGTATCCTATCTCAACATGTCTATTAAACTCGCAGACCCGGACATCATTAGTGTGGCAGTGTTCTACACTGAGATCCATCTAGCTTATTGTCTATAAGAACAGCAGTAAGACTCTATTTAGTAATTTAACTTCACTCATCCTATGGAATCAATTGTCCATTTAACAGTCTGAAGAAACTCAATGTGAATAAGGGATAAATTAATGAGTTAGAAACAGATTGTTTGAACCCTTTTATCTATAGTCTAGCATTTTAATAAAAATGATACTACAGAGAGAAAAATTCACACATAAATGCTTTCTTTGTACACAAGCTATTGGAAACCATTGACATGAAGGGACTGGGTGTAGGCAACAGCTGGTACCACTTAGTTCCTTCCACAAACTGAAACATTGCAAGAGGTGTTGCTTTTGTTTCTACAGGAGAAGATAAACTGTGGATACCATCAAAATTGATTAAAGTTCAATTTAAACAAGAGAGACCTCTTAATTATAAGAGGTGATAGTTCATCAACCATCATGACCATCCAATTTAAACTAACTTATACCATTAACACATGCCTTTTCAATTAATCAGATAATAACTTGCCAAAAGGGAACCTCCCCAAAGTTAGTCTTGGGGAAAGGTTTTTCTTTTTGTCTTTTAGGAGAATGAAAGCTAAGGAACCTGAAGAACACTGGACAAATGAGACAACTGAAGAAAAAGGACAAATTAACTAAAATAAAAAGGTCCCAAGAAAAAGAGTAAAGTGGCCTATTGGTATATCATCTATAAAATTTTATAAGTCTTCCTAAATGTTTGTTTCTGCTCTTCTCTACAGACATTTAACACTAATGGTCTTCTTATAGTCCCAGTTCAATTAGAATTTAAAGCTGGCTTTGGAGTTGGAGAATGGCTCTCTCCTTCTTTAGACCCAAGTATGTTGTTAAAAGGAAAATGCAAACTCCCTGTATCATGCCAGAAGAAAAGAGCCATCTTCTGATACGGGACAGGAGAAAACAAACAAACAAACAAACAAAAAATTTAAGGGACTATTCTATTACTACTAATCTCAATTCTTTGATTCTATTCTGATTCTTTAAACTTTTCTTAAAGTATAAATTTTATATCAAAATTTACAAGATTAATATATATATATTAAACTTTGTTAAGATGTTAATGGTCATATAGAGTACTAACTAATTCTAGAAAAAACGGCTTCAATTAGCTGCCTATATATGTCTTTGTTTCAAGTCTTTATCAGTTTTCTGCAGGAAATCATGGCCAGGCCTAACATCAACTGAAATCTCCAGGAAGAAGATGGGGCCCCACAACAACAATAATTCCACATGGACAATAATAATAACTCTAAGCTGACAAACATCATCTCCAGATCAGCTTTGGACTACAAACTGCTCAGAGCAATTTTGAGATGGCTAGCTGAGATGATCCAGTTTCAAAGACTACTTACTTGAGATAAGCCCTGAACTTTGGCATTATGCACAGACTGGACAACAAAGGATATAGCTACCTTTCCTAGAATTTGACAATTAACCCAAAATTTTTCTTTCCAGAATAAAGATGCCTTTGCCCATATCCAGCAGGAAGCAACTTTAAGAATACGACGCCCACATTCCCAAAGAGTTGGCGTGGGGCGGGTGGTTTTTTGGTCTTTTAATGGGTTTTGGGATGATTTTCATTGTTTAGGAGGGTTGGTTACAAGTTGTTGTTAAGGGTTAGGAAAAGGGCTAAGCAAAGGAAATTAGATTTAAGGTTCTTATTTTTAAAAAAATGATATATGGAAATGATAGAATACAGGGTAGATTATTGAATCTACTCTGAAAAGTAAAAAGAAGATATAGATACAATATAGATAAAAAGATAGATTATTGAATCTACTTTTAAAAGACAATTACTAGTTTTAAATACTTTATATTGGATTGGACTTTTGTATATTGTATACAAATTATATATATTGAGATTGAGATTGTTAGAAAATGCCATACAAATATTTCTAATCTTATTCAAGATATTGTTCTCATACAATTCATTTAACAATGGAATGCAATTTGCTAATCCTTGAATGTTATTATTACCAACTATTAGGATATAAAGAAATGAAAGTTAGTAGTTAGACATTACACTCGAACTGGTAGTCACATTAGATATGTTTTCAAGATTGAGCAGATATATTTGAGATAGACAGGTCATCTTCAAACCTTTCAGAGATCTACAGAATATGGCATTTAAAAAGTTTTAATAACTTAGAAATTTTTTATGACTATGAGACATGTCAGTTCCTGGCAGTACCAATCTACTTCAGAGAAAATATGGGCATTGAAGAAACTGCATATGGAATTAACTTTCATTGTGGCAAAAGTTAGCCACTGGACAACAAAGTATCCTCGAATCAACGGCTGACAAACAGGACAAAACAGACAGACAGGACACGAAACAAAGGACTACCGATTCTTGCCAAAACAACTGTGGTTATGGCTTTATCAAAAGGTATCTTCTGAGGCCAGGACAATATGGCACCATCCCTGAAGTGGCCTTCACAATCCGGAAAAGGTACAGTGCCCTTTTCTTCTAAGGCAGCTGAACAGGCAGTGGGCCGATGGCTTCTGATGTGCAGTGGAACAGTAGCTGAAACACTTATTCTTGAAAGAGTAACTAAGCTGACAGAGTCTAACCTCTCAATGGTAGACTCACATTTAATAAAAGAGTTAAAGCCACCCACAAGCTGAGAAGAACAGGATGCCGAGATGAAGCCACATACAAGTCAAGAAGAAAGGACAGCTGAATTAAAAAAAAAAAAAAAACCATGAGCAATTTCCAGAATTTAAAATCCTGAATCATGACAGGACACTAGTGGAATTCGGTTATTTCTGGTACATGTACTGCTCTCACCAAATGTGAGGTCAAACTGTTGACCTTGTGTACATCCTACTTCACAAATGAGTCTTTCAGATATACTAAGCCTGTAGGCTGAAGATGATGCCCCAACGTTGCAGAGAAACCTTGGGTGACTGTCCAGGCAGCTGGCTGTTTCTGTCAACTCACAATTTTTTTGGAAGTCACTTGTTTGCACTTCCTGTTGTTTTAGGTAATATTATTTCCTTCTTGGGTATCTGAGGGAGTTGAAGATTAGATAGTTATAGTTATAGCTAGTTGAAAATTCGTAGTTATAGTTATAGTGTTCCTTAAGAATTTTAGAAAAGAAGCTCACTAAAGAGGTGTAAGTGTATAAATTTGAAAGACATTATAAGATAGTTCTGTTAGTAATATAAGTTAGGATAGAAAGTGAATCAGGTACATTTTGGACTTACCAAAATAGGATAGATAATGGAATATTTTTGCTGAATTTGTCAAAAGCAAATGGACTAGACATTGTTTAAGTATTTATTGCCTGTATATATTGTATATAGTTATTGTACTTATTGTATATAGTTTTTCTTATATTAGTTATAACTATTTTCCTTTTTTATTAGAATAGAAAGGGGAAATATGGTGATATTTTATTTGTGCTGAAATGTGATTTTATTTGTATGTTAATAAATAAAGTTGCCTGGGGATCAGAGGTCATAAGCATTAAGTAGAAGTCTGGCACTGGTAGCACACACCCTTAATCCGATCACATGGCAGGCAGGCAGAGTCTGTGTGTTCAAGGACACAGCCAGCATGGTGACCTGAGCCTTTAATCCAAGTACCAACCATAGAGACTTGGAGGTCTGTACTGACAGGCAGTGATGAGAAAGTCATGTGGTTGGGTTTAGAGCCAATGAGAAGGCAGAAAAGAAAAGTAATAAAAATACAGACACACAGGAAGCAGGTCTCTTTCTCAGGGGAAGGATGGCAGCAGAGTGGTGAGAAGGTGGTCTCAGCTCTTGGCTATTGCTCTCTGATCTCTGAGCTTTTAACTCTGCATTTGGCTCTGTGTTTCTTATTTAATAAGACCATTTAGAATTACATCTACAAGTTAAACTTCCGGAAATTTCATGAACAATCAGGGTTTTCAGTTGATCATTTTTTAAATTTTTTTTAATTTAATTTTACATATCAGCCACGGATTCCCTTGTCCTCCCCCACCTTCCTTCCTTCCAGCCCATTCCCATCTCCTCCAGGGCAATGACTCCCCTGGGGATTGAGTTCAACCTGGTAGATTCAGTCCAGGCAGGTCCAGTCCCCTCCTCCCAGGCTGAGCCAAGTGTCCCTGTATAAGTCCCAGGTTCCAAACAGCCAGCTCATGCACTGAGCACAGGACCCAGTCCCACTGCCTGTGTGCCTCCCAAACAGATCAAGCTAATCAACTGTCTCACTTATCTAGAGGGCCTGATCCAGTAGGGGGCTCCTCAGCTATTGGTTCATAGTTTATATGTTTCCGTTCGTTTGGCTATTTGTCCCTGTGCTTTGTCCAACCTTGATCTCAACAATTCTTGCTCATACAAACCCCCCTCTTTCTCGCCAATTGGACTCTTGGAGCTCCACTTGGGGCCTGGCCGTGGATCTCTGCATCTGGTTCCCTCAGTCATTGGATGAGGTTTCTAGCATGACTATTAGGGTGTTTGGCCATCCTATCACCAGAGTAGGTCAGTTTGGGCTGTCTCTCGACCATTGCCAGTAGTCTATTGTGGAGGTATCTTTGTGGATTTCTGTGGACCTCTCTAGCACTTTGCTTCTTCCTATTCTCATGTGGTCTTCATTTATCATGGTGTCTTATTCCTTGTTCTCCCTCTCTGTTCTTGATCCAACTGGGATCTCCCGCTCCCCTAAGCTCTCTTTCCCTCGACCTTTGCTGTTAAAGAATTGAACCTGATGTCCTTTGATCCAGGGTTACAGACTGGTACCCTACAAAGGAGGCATGCATGTGCATCAATGTGCTAAGGACCAGACTGTACTTCTTGATGTCACTCACTTTGCCACTATAAACATTAGAACTTAAAAACTCTTTGTTATACATCATACAAAGACTTTAGTGTTTTTAAGGTGGTTAGTACTGACTTATATTGAGATGGTTTAAATTATTGATAGGTCTTCAAAATGGGATTGAATTTAGGGTTCCGGATGTGGCTCAGTGTTAGAGCATTTTGTCCATGAATATGAAATGTGGCTTGAAGTCCTATCACTAAAACAAGCTTCTACTTCCTTTATATTATAAAAGTTCTACTCCTACAAGAGAATATGTAAGCTTTAATAGGTTAATAAAGATATTACATCCCTCTCTTTATTCTTGCTTTTTCAAGGTGCTCTGACTTAACAGCTTCATTGCTCTAAATACTATCCATATGGATCATATCTAAATTCTCCTTGAAAAAACCATTGCATTTTTATTTATGGTTTATAATTTGCATAAAAATTTAGTATAGAGACCAAGAAAATGTACAGAAGTATAGAAATTTACAAAACAAACTCTTAGAATTTGTAGTAACTTCCAGATAAACTTGATTTTTAGAATACAGTTATAATTGAGGTCAGTTTTACTCTGAAAATGTTTTTTGACCTGTTTGTAAAGTGTCCCCAAATGATACATGTATCTTAAAATTTAAGCCTCCTGATTAACAATTGATGTTATGAGCAATGTGTCAGTAATAGGCATTAAGTTAGTTTGAAGTAAAAAGATCATTCCCAAGGCTTAAATGTGTAGTTTCCTATTACCAATCACTCACGACAACTTTAGAGAATTAACTCTGCCTCCTGGTCTCTAGGTGTCATCAGTGTCTATACCGAGAGAGGGAATAAAGGCATAAAATCAACCCAGTGACTCTTAACATAAGTTATATATGTAGTTAATTTTCTACTGCTTTAAGACAACATGACCAAGGCAACTTATCAAAGAAAGCATTTGGTTGAGGGCTTGCTTACAGTTTCAGAAGGAAAATCCATGACCAACATGCCTGGGATCATGGCAGCAGGCAGGTAGGCATGGCACTGGAGCAGCAGCTGAGAGCTTATATCTGATCCAGAACCATGTATGTCATTCATTTTTTGAAAAAAATAATAAATATATAAATAAGCATGAAATAATATGTGTTCATTCTTATCAACATTTACTAGGTTAAGTTTGTTGAATCATGTTTCTCTCCTAGTCTAAGCTAAGGCTATAAATTATTTACATTTATTATTGATAGTCCAGTGACTTTGGAGTAGCTGATCATATATAAAGAAATTCCTGTTAAATATTATGTAGTTTCTTATTTTTTTCTGTTCCCATATCCCATAAAATGTAAGGACACAAAAAAGCCATTTTGAAAACAAGTGCACCAAAACACAAAACCCATGAGTCTGAATCAATCAGAGTAACCCTCAATTTTCTTGTCTATAGAAAATCACTGAAGATCAAGAAAAGGAGAAGTGCAATGTTGAATATGCATCTTTATGGTCATGGCCTTCTGTGAAAACTGATGAGGTGACAATAGACCAGCAGAATTCACTACAGTACAAACACCTTAAAAAATACATCAGAGAAAATGTAAAGGAGATGGTTCATGAACAACTTGAAAATGCTGAACTTATTATTCATCCTAAGGAAGAGCCTGTACCTGATGACTCTAGAAGAGAAATATCCACAAAGGTAATTCCCACCATGTGGAAAAGTACAGTACTTTACTGTAAGATAAGATAGTATCTTCTGAACAGCTTGTCTTTTCAATACTGTGGATTGTTGCAGACAAAAGAAACCTAGCTTGAAAATGTTCTTGAACCTTTCTATGTTCTTCATCACGTACGTTCACTTTCCAGTCATCTTTTAAGATTTAAGTGAAAATTCATTAGACTGTAAGAGTGATAACCCAGGAAGTTAACATACTTAATATAAATAGAAGAATTTAATACTAATGTAGAATTTTTATGATGATGTGGAAAGTAAACGATAATGGTGTTGAGTATGACAACTATGCAAGAGTTAGAGTGGGCCTGAAAGGAATCACATCTTTGATAAGCAAATGATTAGAATATGAACTCCAATAACAATAATCGTAAATAGATATTAGACATGCCAGAGTCTGGCAAACCAAAAGGACTATAGTTTTCATCCTTCAAAGAATTAAATCATGTGTCTGCAAGAAAAAAGACATCACTTTTCTACTCTCAAACACACTGAAAACCAAACTAACACGAGACTTTCCCAGAAGCCACCTGCTAATAGCAGTATAAATAGTATAAAGTCACAGTCTGAGATAGATAATATCAGTTCTCCACCACATGCTATCGGATTGCCAAATAGAAGTCTTTGTAAAGAGGTATAGTCACACCAAGGTTATAATGACACAGGTGTGTACATGGATGATACCTGGCTTTGAAAAATGAGAAAGCTCACATGCCAAGTTCATGGTTTTCTCTTTATCATTTTCATTCTGAACCGATAACAAACAAACTCACATACATATATGGGCCAGAAACACAGCTCAGAGGGTCAGAGCACTTGCTTTGCAAGTCTAATGACCTGAATTCCATCCCAGAAAGCACCACAAGTAGCAAGTGTCTGACATGCATAATCCCAGCACCCGTAAATCCATAATGGAGGCTGAGAGCATAGAACAGCTCTGAAACTCACAAGCCAGCCAGACTGAAACACACAGAGTAGCAGAAACAGTGAGAGACCCTGCTTCACCCAGAGAAGGAGACAGCCAGATCCTGAAAGTTGTTCTCTGGTCTTCACACACAGCAGCAGCATAACACACACAAGCACATGAATACACACACACATGTAAGCCCACCCCCCAGTGAAACATCCCCTCCAACAAGGCCACACCTCCTAATCTTTCCAAAATAGTTCCACCCACTGGGGACCAAGCATTCAAATGTTTGAGTGTATCGGGGCTGTTCTCATTCAAGCCACCACAGTGGTGCTGGAATAGGCCACTGCTCACACATATAACAGTCATGGTTAAGGTGTAAGAGGTCAGAAGGCATCTTCAGAATCCATACTTGCAGCTCAGCAGCTCCCCACTGCTATGGGTAGTGACACACTTTGTTCACAAATGTTCAGGTCACTTTCACTGTTTCGCTATTCTCAGGGTCCCAATGAACAATTGTGAAAGGCCATAAGGAAAGGACTACGTAGTACAGAAGAGAGAGGTTCCTTTCATTCCTGAAGCTCCTCCTTTCACATTCTATTAATCTGGCTGGAATGTAAAATCCAGGTCATAACATTTGGAGAGGACACATTTTGTCCTTTTATTTTTATATCTCCCCATTATACAGAGAATGATGATGTTAGGTAGCCAAGAGCAGAGGAAGAAAGGCATAAATCTGAGAAGGTTCCTTTGGAGGTTCCTGAAAATCCTGGGCCTTTTACTCAAGCAAAAAGGAAGCAGAGGTTACAAGATATCAGCGACTGTAATGATAAAATTAGACTAAACAACAAACATTTGGAGACAAAAATCAAGACTGTGACATTAACAGACAAGTGCTAAAATGAAAATGATATATGAAAAATCATAAAATTTTTAATGAAAAGTAATATCTCAATATTTTTTAAAGGTTAAAGAAAAGAAGTCAGGGTATCTGCATATACCCGTTTTCGAGTCTTTTGAGCACAGAATCGCTGCACTGCGGGCTACCGCACACGTTGAACCAGCTCCTGCTGCCTGCCCTCGTGATGCAGGTGACTTGGGTGACATGGACAAGGCTTTCAAGGCTCAATTGGCCCGTGCAGTTGCTTTGGCTGACAGCACTGAGCACCAAAGATGGCAACTGCACACTGACCCTGAGCTTGCTCCTGGTCACCGCACTGGTGACGCCAGGGACCCTCCTCACAATGCTGACCTGGCTCTTGACAAGCTCAGTATTGATCTAGAATCTGCTCCTCTCTGTGGTCCCAGTGACACTAAGGATCCTGCTAATGACGCTGACCTAGCTTTTCACACTGCACATCCAACTGGCCGCTTCAGACCAAGCATGAGCACCAACAACAGGTCTGACCTATACATGGGTGATATACCAGATTCTACAAGGGTAGTCTGGAGATCTTACCAAGAAGCTTCCAGTAAAAAGAACGATGGCCAGGGTAAGTTAGTCCACAAACAGTGGTTTAAAATAGATGATTTTTGTCCCAGAAAACTAACTCTCTTTGGTGCTAATACTTATGATTAATAAATTCCATGCTTTATATGGGGCTACATAGGCTTTACCTGGTACCAGAAGAAAGTGATTTTCCCCCAATTGTATTGAAAATATATAATGTAAAAGTAACAAAGTCAGTTCAGTCCACCAAAACTGACCAAATAATGTTAGCTGGATCATGGTTGTCTCCTGTTCTGGAATGAGAATTATTTTCTCTCCCAGTGATAACCTTGTGTTTTTGGAGTGGCTAAGCATATACAGAGATATCTAACTGTTAAATGCTAGTCAGTGTCTGCCTTTTCTGTGGACATACACTGACTTGTGAGGATAGCATCATCTCTGAAACACTCCAAAACAAACAGCATAAAACAAAAAAAAAAGGAGCTTCCAATTCACACACCTTATACACAATGATGCTGATGATACTGCATGAGATGATGCCATTAACGACACTGATGCTGCTGCCCATAATCCTCTTGATGATGCCACCGATGTTCCTGATGATACTGCTAGTAATTCTGGCTTTTGCTTTTCTTCCTAGTTGGTGCTGCAGTTGATTGACAGTCCTTTGAAGCAGTCAAATTGATATCTACATTAGCAAGAATTTTAAAACATATAGAAATTCAAAAGAAAAATATTCCTCTGAAAGAGGACATTCTATATATTGAACTCTGTACACAAATTTTTAATGATTTTCAATTAAAATATACTATGAAAAATTTTAAACTGTTTCTTGGCATTAGATAAACTGACTCTATAATCACTCCATTGTATAGGTAAGGGGAAGGTTTTTATTGTAAGAGAGAGAGACAGAGAGAGAGAGAGAGAGAGAGAGAGGGGGGAGAGAGAGAGACAGAGAGAGAGAGAGACAGAGAGAGAGAGAGAGAAGAGAGAGAGAGAGAGAGAGAGAGAGAGAGAGAGAGAGAGAGAGAGAGAGCAGCTAGAGGCATCCGGAAGAATTCAGAGCAGAAAGAGAAAGAAGCAGACTGAACATAGCCAGCAGACAGGAACTGTCTGTGAGAGAAGCAGAGCAGGACAGAGAGAGAAAGAGAGGTGGGGAGAGGGAGAAGGGAAGAGAGAGGGGGGGGAGAGGGGGGGAGACATAGAGGGGGAGAGGGGAAGAGGGAGAGAGAGGAAGAGTATTGCTCTTTCACAGAACTTGAAAGAACAATACTCAACTTCATATGGAAAAACAAAAAACCAGGATATCCAAAACGATCTTATAAAATAAAGGAACTGTATTGGGATTTTGATGGGGGTTGCATTGAATCTGTAGACTGCTTTTGGTAAGATTGCTAGTTTTACTATGTTAATCCTTCCTATCCATGAGCATGGGAGATCTTTCCATTTTTTGATATCTTCTTCAATTTCTTTCTTCAGAGACTTAAGTTTCTTGTCATACAGGTCTTTCACTTGCTTAGTTAGAGTTACTACAAGGTATTTTGTATTATTTGTAGCTACTGTAAAGGGTAATGTTTCTCTGATTTCTTTCTCAGCCCATTTATCATTTGTATATAGAAGGGCTACTAATTTTTTTGAGTTAATCTTGTATCCTGCCACATTACTGAAGGAGTTGATGTGTTGTAGGAGTTCCCTGGTTGTGGGAGCCCATTTTCAGGTTCCTTGTGCCTTTACCCAGCGGGTCCTCATAGAGAGAATAGTTAGGACCACGGGCTGAGTGTAGGTGTCTGAGATGATCTGCACTTGGCTGTGCTGAGGGGAGATCTTTTGCTCTACCCCTTGGCGTTTCTATAAATACCCTGGGACAGAGACACTCAGGACCCATTGGAATAGGTTCCAGGCCCTCTCGAGGCTATCTTGTATTTTCTATTTGTTTATCTCCACAACCTAAATCCTTCTAATATTTCCTGCTGCTCACACTCAAGAAAACTCTGGGGAATTGTGGGTTTGGTGGGTAAACGCCCCACAGAATGGTGCCATGAACAGGGACTAAAAAAGGGGGGGAAGGGACTAAAGACAAAGGAAAATAAGTTTTATTACAGAGTTTCTGGTTAAAGTGCAAGTCAGGCCCTGCCAGTGGAAAAAGGGACATGTCCAGTGTTTAATGGAATATACACATATATGGACAGGGGGATTTATCCTCGAGAGAAAAGAAAGAAAAGGACTGGAAGGATGTCCAATGCTGCAGCTCAAATATCTCCTCTATAAAGGTTTCTATCTTGGCCGGGCGGTGGTGGCGCATGCCTTTAATCCCAGCACTCGGGAGGCAGAGGCAGGTGGATCTTTGTGAGTTCAAGGCCAGTCTGGTCTACAGAGCGAGATCCAGGAAAGGCACAAAGGTACACATAGAAACCCTGTCTCGAAAAACAAAAAAAACAAAAAAACAAAAAAAAAAAAAGAAAAAGATTTCTATCTTCTAGGCAGGGTGCCAGGGAGGCTCTCAGGAATCCACAAGGATGACCCCACCTGGGAGTATTGGCAGTGGTCTAGAGGGTGCCTGGACTGGTCTACTCTGGTGACAGGTCTAGTGAATAACCTAAATGTCATCATAGAGCCTTTGTCCAATGACTTAGGGAGGCAGATGCAGAGATCCACACAGCCAGGCACCAGGCTGAGCTCCGGGAATGCAATCGATGAGAGAGAGGAGGGATTCGGCAGGCAGGGGATGTGGAGATCATGATGGGAAGACATGCAGAGATGACCAGCCACCCTGGTGGAAGCCCATGAACTGTAGACTAGTGGCTGTGAAGCCCCCATGGGACTGGACTAGGCCCTCTGGATACACAAGATGGTTGTTTGGCTCGAATTGTTTGCGGGGCACCCAGGCAGGGGGATGGATTCATCCCTGGTGCATGGGCAGGCTTTTGAGAGCCCGGTGCCTGTGGTGTGATGCCTTGCTCAGCCTTGGTGCAGTGGGGAGGGGCTTGGACCTGCCTAGGCTCAGTGTGCCAGGCTCTGCTAACTTCCCATGGGAGACCTTGATTTGGGGGATGTGGAGATGTGGGGTGGCTTGGGAGGGCTGGGGGGTTGGAAGAGGGAGGAGATGGAATCTGTGGGTGGTATGTAGAGCAGAAAATTTCTTAATAAAGAAAAATGAGAAAAAAGATAATATAAGCAATATATAGTAATAAATTGTAAACTGATGCAAAAAATTTCTATCTTCTAGCTCTTTCTCAATTTCTATCTGTGAAAAATAAATATAAGGTATAGAGTAGTAATATAGTGTAGGAAAAACTTAGAAGTGTAATATTATGTTAAAAAAATTATTTAAGATAAGTAAGGCAACTAGACAGAAAAACTCTTCAATTTTCTAACTTTGGGGCTATGAATGCAAACTGGGAAAAATCTTTCTTTGAGCTTTATGGGTAGTTTAAAAAAAAAAAACTCTTCTTTGAACTTATCACACAGAAAAAAGTTTCCTATGGAAGCTTTTGGCCTGGGGACAGTTAAAATGTTAAGTACAAGTGACAGGAAAAAGTGATTTCTCCCTGAGGCAAAAACGCGGGTGTAAGAAGCCAAAAAAAAAAAATGAAAACTCAGAAGTTTGGGGAAAATTTGGTCTTTCTTTCTCGGGAAAAAAATCTTTCAAACTAAAGCTTTTCTTGGAAAATCTCTCTAAAAAGCCTTAATCTTTTTCAAACTAAAAAGCTCCCTTAAACTTAAAAACCGAAGCCTTTAACTTTCTCAGAAAGACAAAAATTAGAATCACCTGAAGGTATTAGTACGGGGAATCACCTGTGATTAGCTCTAAGGGAAAACAACAAACCTGTTAAGACAGCAAAACCTCTCTAAGTCCTGTCTTTCAAGCCAGAAAAATCCTCCCTGCAATGAGGGAGGCAGGGCTTGATTTCCTAAAAACCTTTTCTAAGCTCTATCTCTTCAAGCTAGTAAAAGGCAGCAGATCAGAATACCCTGAGGAAACGCTTGGGAGAGTGAGTGAAGAGCCATAAAGAGCCCAGCAGGAAATTGTTTACCCAGGAAAAGCAAAAAAGTCAAGCTTTTTCAGTTACAGCTGAGCTGAGGTATGGAGGGTTTTGTTTCTGAGTGAAAGTCTAACAGCATGAAAGGGTGCTATTAATTGCCCTAATGAAAAGATCCCCTGAAGTGATGAGCGGAAACCCTCTCTGTTAGCATTGTATCCTTGCTTCTAACCAACAACTGAGAAGCAAGTGGCCATTACCTCCAAGTTGGAGTGCATTCCAGAGATGCTAGAGTATCTGCAGTTGTAAACAACTTCCTGGAGCACAGAGCTGAGGCAGGAAGGTGCAGGACCCAGGGGAAGATTGCTGATGAACAAACAAAGCTAAAGCCGGTGGGAACAGTATAGTTGCCCGCTTTCCTACAAGTCCGAGATTGATAGGTCTACAGCTGCAGAAAGATCTGAGAAAAGCTTTCCTATCAGAGAAAAGACCTTTCTGGGAAAGCAGTAAAGCCAAACTACATCTACAGTTGGGCTGCCGAGTCAGAAACGCTGTCTGCATAAAGAGCCAAGCCAGAGCAGAACTAACAAGGAGTAACGTTCTTTTCTATCAGAAAGCATCTTCTTGAGAAAAGCTTTGTTTAGACTGACTCCCAGTGAGGTGAGAGAGCCCTTGAGGGGTTGATTGCCTCAGGCCATAAGCTCTGAGAGCACAGACAAATGAAAACAGCCCACTGCTAGCTTAGAGATGGCAAAAACCTCCCTTGCTAAGCTTAATTTATGAACACAAACCTCACAGATCCCGAAAACAGAAATGGACAAAAAGCCCCTACCTTCAGTGGCAGGAAAAGCTGCCACTTCAGTGTCAAAAAAAATGTTTCTGGGGCAAAGGCGATAAACTGAGACCAAACTGGGAACTGTCAGGGAGAAAGACTCTGAAGAAACAGAAACAGAAGGAACATGTAAGTACACATGTAAGGCCTAGGGTGAACAACCCTGGTCAGGAGTGATAAGCAATAGAATGATGTAAGTAAACCACAAATGGAGTAGTGATAAGCTATAAGCTATGTGTGGAAGTAGGGATAAGACTAGAAACCTAGCCAGGAAAGAATATAAACGATGAAGCCCCAGACCCGACCAACAGAGCTCGTCAGGCCATTGCGCGAGACGACTCTCCTCTGCCAGAGACGTGAGATCCTGCGCCCAGTGCAGACATGGCTGACCTGAGGAAGGCTGACCCAAGATCCAGAGGAACCGACGTGGTGAGTCCGGACCTGTGTACCCGGAGAGGTACTCCTGCTTCCATTTGGAAGACAGGATGAATATTGCTTGTAATCTTACTGTGTGAATAAATGAGTGTTATACCAAGTCTGAATCAAGAGTGATTATTCCTCCCCCGTAACTGGGGTATGTGCTCGCTACAGTTGGCATAGTCAGCAGGATTTTGGGCTTAAGGCCTCCTTGACCACTGAGCACTGAGGAATGTAAAATAAGTAATACAAAAGAATTGGCCATTACTCTGGTGGAGTAACAAATTACAGGAAACCAAATAAACTAGCAAGCGACCTCAAAGCCGCTCTGAGAAATCAACTCCTCGAAGTCAACTCTGAGGACCTAAAGAAAATCTGAAGGTCCAAGGAGGAAGAACTGGTAGGAGAGAGAGTATCAGAAGCAGATGGGAAAAACCACCCTCCCTAAGGGTGCAGAGTACCGAAAGAATACCGGACACCTTGATGCCAACCCAGACCCCTGGGGAAGAGCGAAAGGTGCTGGCAAAGAGCTAAATGAGGCGCTGGCTGGCCAAAAGGATAGAAAGGATTGCGGATTTAAAATTTGAAAAATTGATAACTGATTCCTTGAATCAGTCTAAACGAATTAGTGACTGGGAGTGGTACCGTAGGAAAAAATTAATTAAATTTTTGTACGGCTTGGTATACCACTTACAATGAACAGATTAATTAAGAAATTTAGGAAGACTAACATCTCCCCGGTGACAGGTAGAGAATATCAAGATGAGGTTGAAGAACAGTGGGGGAAAGTAGCCTCCAAGGTTAAAAATAAGGCCGGCATGAAATCAGTAAACGTGACTAACACATTAACAAATCCGGATGTGGTAGAACAAGAATTAGAGGGATGTAGCAAGGCACAAACTACCGCACTGCTTATGAAAACGGTGCAGGATATTGATAAGGACAGATTAATGGGCAAAAGGCTAGCCTTAAACATAGTGAGGAAGGAACAGGAGCGTAGAGGACTTGATCAACCCGGCTGGTAGACCATTTGTAGCTATACCTATAATAACTAACAAAGGGCCAAGAATAGTAAAATGGCTAATAGATACAGGTTCTGAAATTAGTATCATAACGGAATTTACAGAACATTTTAAAACTGACAAAAGGGTTATAATACAGGGAGTAGCAGCAGAAACAGAAGTACCAGTAATAAAATTAAGACTCAAATTATATAATAAGGAATATGAGATTGAAGCAGCTAGCTTCAATGCACCCTGTAATATCCTAGGCATTGAAGAAATAAGAAAATTATTCCCAGACTTTCTAAATAATAAGAGAATAGCTAAGGTCAGATGTAATCTAGCAGAAGTAAAAATACAACCTATTAAGTTACCACACACACACCCCCGACCTTCACGGCACAATACCCTATCAAAGGAGGTATTAAATAAATAACAGAGACTATACAAACTTTGCTAAAAGAAGGCATTATAGAGAAATCTCAATCATTTAATTATAACAGCCCGGTATGGCCGGTGTTGAAACCTAATGGCAAATGGAGATTTACAGTTGACTTCAGGAGAATAAATGAAAAAACACCCAAACTTCCAGGACAACTTCCCGATGTGGAAGACATCTTTCTTAGAATTAAAAATTCGGCTCCAAAGGCAATGGCAACTATAGACTTAAGTGATATGTTCTTTGGAATCCCATTACACCCAACATCTAGGGAACTTACTACATTTACATGGCAAGGACAGCAATATCAATTCTTGAGACTCCCTCAAGGGTATTTGAACAGTCCTATTATTGCACACAACACCTTAACAACTACATTAAAGAACTTCGAACCAGAATCAGAATGTAACATATATACCTATGTAGATGATATAATGATAGTAGGACAAGCCATTGAAAAAGTACAAAGTACATTAGAGAAACTAATTCAACATTTAAGAAATGAAGGATGGACTATAAACCTAGAAAAAGTAAATAAAGCAGGAACAGAAGTAAAATTCTTAGGGGTACATTGGACTACAGAAGGACCAACAATACCCGAAACAGTAATAGATAAATTAAAACAAATTAAGCGACCCCAGAATAAAACTGAGGTACAACATCTAATTGGCCTATTTGCATATTGGAGGCAACATATCCCATACCTACAGATCATATTACAGCCTTTATATAAAATAACAAAGAAAGCACAGGATTTTGAATGGGACCAAAACTGCAAAAATGCCGTTAAACTGGTACTGGAATATATAAACCAGTACAGCCACCTATATTATATACAGCCCGGTGACCACGTAATTGTGGACATCTTGTATATGCAGGGCTATGGTAATTGGAATATATTTTCAAAAAATAAAGACAGGGAAACACCAATAGGCTTCTACTGCAAGAAATTCCCATGGTCAGAGAACAAATATTCGCTGTTCGAAAGAACCATATGGACAGCCTACGAGGCATTCAGGACAATCCACTCACTGCTCAAAGAGAACCATGTGACTCTCTGGTCACATATACCCATTTTGGACTGGGTAAAGGCACCAGGAGAGGCATGGGCTGGACCACCCATGGAAGGAAAGGTACTTCAGTGGAAATGGTACCTTCAGGAGTTCCTTCGATCAACACCTCTGTCAGCAAAGGGGTCGGTACCAGCGGTATCGGAGTCGATACTTCAGTCCGACAGGCCCATGACTCCAGAGGGATACATTTTCCCAACCTCAACCCCTCCCCAGAAACAGGTACCAATGGGCCATTGGGGGACTAGAGAGTACGATCCCTCCCTGGTTAATGCCTGGTTCACTGATGGATCAGCAACTACGGTGAACAACAAAGTGAGATGGAAAGTAGCCGCCTATAGACCTGGGGATGGAATGGTCATTACAGACCAGGGCACTGATAAATCAGCCCAACATGCAGAAGTTATAGCCGCACTATTGGCGATAAGACAAACCATAAAGGACAATTATAAACAAATTTATTTATACACCGATTCATGGTGTGTGGCAAATGGCATAGCAGTATGGTCAGGTAAATGGAGAAATAATGGATGGAAAATTAATGGTAAAGACATATGGTCAAAGGCAGCATGGCAGGAATTGGATGCAGCAAGCAGACTAATCAAAATCATAGTATACCATGTAGATGCACATACCAAGAAACAGGATGAGACAAGTAAAAACAATGAAGTAGTAGACAAACTAGCTTCAGCATTAAGTATAAAATTAAAAGGTACATGGAAGGCAAACATTGATCCAGAAACAGGAAAAGGTAAAATACAGAGAGAATGGATACAGGTAAGACCATCAACTAAGGACATACCTATAAGTACAGAAGAGATACTGAAAATCCATGAGCAGTTAGGACATATAGGTACACATGCACTAAAAAGTTGGTTCGATAAAAGAAATCTTAAGATAACATGGCAGACAATAAGGAAAGCAATCAATAGTTGCAACAATTGCCCAAAGGCTATGACAAGATTAACACACAATTACCAAGGGATAATAGGACACCGAATGGATTTTAATAGAATCCTACAAATAGATTTCATAGGACCGTTAAACAGCTTCAAGGGAAAATATTGCTGTACCCTAGTAGACATAACGACAGGTCTTGGGATGGCCCGAGAAAGCACACACCCAGACCAAAACACGACGACGATACTTACAGTCTGGGGATGGTGTGCAGCATATGGAACACCAGATACAATACAATCAGACCAAGGAACTCGTTTCGCAGGAGCCAAAACACAAAGAATGGCTAGAAACTTAAACATTCAATGGGACTTCCATAGAGTCTATACACCGACAGCAGCCGGAGCAATAGAAAGATGGAACAGAATGATTAAAAAACAGCTAGAGATGCATAAGGGAATGCCACTGTCATTAGCAATAAAAATAGCAACTTATGAATTGAATACCAGACCCAGAATAAATAGGAAGTCACCAATAGAAGAAGCTATACAAAAACAACATACAATAGATTATCCTACAGTTATAGATAGAGAAGTAATAAGGAATCCTAATTGCCTTTACAGGAATCGGAAGAATAACAAATTATCCCCAGCAGAAATAATAGCACCAGGAACAGGAAACAACGTGTGGATAACTCAAGGTAAAAAGGACTTGAAATTAGCCAGGCTGGAGGATATAGCATAAATGTGTGTCAGGGAGGTGATATTCATAAGGGCAACCCTCCTGACGATTTGGCTAATAGCTATTGCAGTATACATAGTACTGCCAATCTTAGAATTTGTTTTTCCCTTCTGTAACATCATTTACCAAAGAAGCTACTCACACAACATAGTCAACAATACCAATCCTGGATACGCTTCTGCAGCATCCAGAGCAGCCAAATTCACGGTATGCTGGATACACTATCTGCACAGGAGGCAATAAGAATAGCAAAGGTGATGTACACACTAAAGGCAAGCAAGCTATACGCTATTGGGGCCTCTGTGTGCTCATTTTTCTGTCTCAGGTTAGCAGATGCGATGGCAATAACAGCATACCAATGCCAGCCCTATTGGACAGTACACCCACAACAAACAGACCCACCATCACACCACATGTTATACAAGTGGGCACTAGGAAACAGAATACCATTGCTACTCCAACAATTTATGATCTAGAAGGCAAATTACCACTATATTGGTCAGCAGAGCGAAGATTTACACATTATATAGGAAAAACACATAGTTTTTGGCAAAAATAGGCAGCATGTTTAACATATGCCTGGTATAAGGGTTGTGATCAATATAGAATGGCACTTAGCATATACCATCCAAACAAAGAATATATGCTAGAATCAGGGGATGGTGTTAACACCAACATACATGAGCAGAACCCATTAAAATGCCATTACAATGAATTATGGACCAACATTACCAATCACGCAGCCATATACAACATGTATTGGACAAAGAATTCACATATCAGAACAAACACATTAAGGGTAGACTCACACTATAGGACCAATACAATGGGAATAGAGACAGAACCAGAATTTGACTGTGAACTAGGCATGAATAGCTCCTTTGTGAGACAATATTTTGCACCAGTAATAGCACAACAAATGGAGGAGATAGGTATGCTGTATAATAAGATATCAGAAAGGTGGAAAGAACAAGTATATAATTACAATGATGATTATTATGATGGTGATTACCCTACTAGTACATATTCAATGACACCTAAAGTAACTACAACACCTATAAACCCATGCAACCCTATGAATTGGACAGTATGCAATGATGGTGAAATGGTAAAACCATGGCCAGTAGTATCTGGAATAATACCATTACCCAAACCCTGGGGAAATAGATGTCCCAATAACTTATGGAGATACATTAAAAAAGCATAAGCTAGATGTACCAGGACAAAATAATACTAACTGGTTATGTGTAGCAGACTATCCCAATTTACCATTCTATGGTAACTTCTCTGTATTATATAGCACAGATAACCCATCAGTAAAAGGAAAGGAATGGAAATGGGATGACTGGACAAAAATACTGCAATTAGGAATAGAACATTGGAGATTCCCAATCATACTTACAGATATTATACAACAACCTTGGGCTTCAATGAGACACACAATGAAACCTAAATATGATTGCAACACAGACACCACAACACACATCTGCATACTTACAGTAAATTCCACATTACACAGGGAAAAACACTCTTTTGCATATGCATGTATAAACATGTCCGAAGCAAATACAAACATTAGACAAAACAACAATACGAAAACCATAGTGGACCTACACGTAGGACCTTTATTTACTGGAAGAACATCAAGGTCAGTACAAGATCTAATAGCAATCACAGATACAATAGGCCAGGAAATACCATGGCTAAAAATTTTTGCAGACAGTACTGCAAATATAACAGCTACTAAACAGGTCCAGGCAATAATGAGATTTAATGACGACCAACAGTCATATCCAACATATTTTACGCAAGCAAGCAATTTGGGACTTTTTAACCTAACCTTAGCAAAATCACTAACACGAGGTGCCACAAGCCTGAGAAACAAATTATCATGCTTTACCGAAATAAATAATACAGCGGTATGGACTAACTGTACCACAAATAAAGCAACCACAATAATAAATTTGAATATATATGGTAAAATTACCATAATAAACAAACATATGTCATTAGCAAAATTTGACAGCACACCAATATTAACCATAGGCATGATACATGAACCAAAACATAAAATACATAACATGCTAGGTGGCAGTAAGATATCAATTTGCTGGTTTCACGAATCTAAAGACTTACTGGACATGCCCATACCCTGGGAAGTCAGTGCCAATGTTACTACAGATGAAGTAGCAGCAAAAAATATTTTCATATTTAATAGGGCAATTGAACAAAGGGCATACAATTTCACAGGTATAAGGGAGGTAGAATATATCCCACCATATGTACAAATGGCAAAGGCTATGAGAATCAATAAGGTTATGGATCCAGATGACCTAATGGTACATTATAAAAATGGGATAACTAGATCAGGTAGTTTTTGGCAAACTTGGGATTATGAAATGGATAGAGTAATTGAATTACAGCACCATAATCTCCCATATTATTTCTACATGTTAATGCCAAATCCACAATATAAAGAATGGGATAAGGCTGAATGGGTAGCACATAAACCTAGAGGATCGATGAAATCACATACACAATATTGGGATAAAATATATTATCTCCCAATATCAAGAAATAAGGATTTTCTCAGCGAACATTCCAACACACCATTAATTATATTTAGAGGAAATATGACCAGACCAAATAAAGAAAATATTGGATTATATACAGCTCATTTTCCAAAAGGATACCTAATACCACCAGAAGGAACCCCAACAGTAGTCAAGGCACCAGCTATTATACCAGACCTAAAAAGTCCAGCTAAATTAGTTTTATACCCTAGGATTAGAAAAATTGAAATTACAATAGACTTGACAGCACTGAAACCACCTATAGAATATTGTAGTGATGTGAATTTTAGATTTGATTTAGACTACTCATCACCGACAAGAGTAGGAAGAAAACCACTACAAGCAATGGCAGTAGCAGCCTTTATGGCAGGAGCAATTTTAGGTGGGATAATGGGTGGAGGAGTATCAGCAGCAATGATAGAACCAATAAAGGCAGAAATATACCACATACAAGAAGTAAATAAGAAAACAGCAGAAGCTTTAGCAGCTATATCAAATTCTATAGATGGCATGCATACACTAATACAAACTATGCAAGGCAAGATAAAAATGTCAGAAGACCTTTATAAGGAGCAATTCTCCTATCAAGCAAAACTTATTAATACTAACCATAACATGATGATGTGTCAAATGTATCGAACTCAAGTCAGTAATATGAATAATGAATTAAATAGTTTATTTAGCACAGGGTTAGGGAGAAGAACAAGAGAATATCAAAGTATACTAAACCCTGAATATGAAAGCTCATGTACAGATGGATTATGCAATATACATTTAGTACAGATCTTCTTACAAAATTCATTTTCAGCATATCATTCCAAGGCGATACCACAGCTATATACTGAAAGAACAGGAGTATCAGAATGGAACTACCAATACTTAGTACCCATAGACCATTACTTATGGACCAATATGAATGACACACCGGTGTACATACCATTAGAAGACTCCATATCATTAGGAGCAAATACATACGTTTATCCACATCTACCAGAAAGCACACTTGAAACTAGTCAATTAGCAGTAACTACTATCACACAGTCACTAGAAGATACAGGAGATTACACTTTCTTGATATGTGCTAAATATTTACCTACTTTAGTTAGCTGCATAAATCTTAATGAAACCACAATGAATGATGATATCACAACATTCAATATTACAGAATCAGGATGCTATATGGTACACAACTGTAGCATCCTACAAATGAATTTCACTAATTAGGATGGTAAAAACATAACCAAACAAAGAGTGACCACATTAACACTAGAAGAAAAACATTATTTTGATGGCTCACACTTATTTAATGACCCAACAGAATTAGAACATCACCAAACATTTGTAAAACAAGCAATGGAGTTACAACACATTGCAGATTTCAATCAGAAACAACTAGAATCCATACATAACAAAATTAAAGAACAAGATGCAGCCATACATACATCACAAGCACAAACGCACAATCTAGTGAATCTGTTAAGAACAAATACATACATACACAAGGACTGGGCGAAACGGATGCAGAAATGCAGCTTTTGGGATTATTTAGGCAGATTAGTCAGATTAGATCTAATATGTACACCAATTTACACATGGTGGCACTGGATAAAGTTAGCAACCTTTTGGTTTTTAGTAATTTTAGGGATAAGTATTGCTTTATGTTTGTCTGAAAAAATCAAATGCTTGATAATAACTCCATGCTTAAGATGTCTTACAGGAATCAAGTAACAGGAAATCCACTTTGGAATCCATCAGGCAGACGCTTCGATTTACTTAGTAAAAATGGAATGAGTAATTTACTATATACCACATACCAAAAATATATGGAACCATTGTCTGATATTTTCTATAGAATAGGTATATTATTTATGGCAGGAACGATACAGGGATGCAAATACTGCACCCATAAATATGCAATGTTCTACCTTTCAGAACCAGATGAGGTAGACAACCTCCCAATGCTCTTGATGCACTTAACGTTCCACTTGACAATAGAAAGAGGTATACATGATATGAGATTAATTGGAGATGAATACATGAGATATTATGGAACCATGCAATCTAGTATATATAGGGTGAATGGAATGTATAAAATACACAGAAATGCCGGGCGGTGGTGGTGCACGCCTTTAATCCCAGCACTCGGGAGGCAGAGCCAGGTGGATCTCTGTGAGTTCGAGGCCAGCCTGGACTACCAAGTGAGCCCCAGGAAAGGCGCAAAGCTACACAGAGAAACCCTGTCTCGAAAAACCAAAAAAAAAAAAAAATACACAGAAATAACATGGATGCAGCCCTACATATAAGCACCGCTTTAGCTGCAGCATATGTGGGCCGTGGTAATCACAGAATATATGAAACATATAGAACATGGCTAAAACATAATCCTGATGAAGCAATAATAAGCATTGATAAAGATTTCCTGAATGACCCACAGTGGGAAACAGGAGAACCAATGTATTTACAAAGCATATGTACTAGAATATTGTGTAGAGATTTTGTTATAGATGTGTTAAAAGAATTTGCAGCTTATAGCACTTGGTTGAAGTTATATAATGCATATATAGAGAAAAAACATAAAAATAAACCACCCAGAATGAGAAGGATAAGAATGCTAGGATTAACAAATTAGGATAATATATTGTAAATTCCCAGGCTGCGACCTCATGTGATGCCTTTTATGTTGAAGACATTTCAGGCATCAGGGGATGGAATGTAAGGAACACATGTAAGGCCTAGGGTGAACAACCCTGGTCAGGAGTGATAAGCAATAGAATGATGTAAGTAAACCACAAATGGAGTAGTGATAAGCTATAAGCTATGTGTGGAAGTAGGGATAAGACTAGAAACCTAGCCAGAAAAGAATATAAAAGATGAAGCCTCAGACCCGACCAACAGAGCTCGTCAGGCCATTGCGCGAGACGACTCTCCTCTGCCAGAGATGTGAGATCCTGTCCCCAGTGCAGACATGGCTGACCTGAGGAAGGCTGACCCAAGATCCAGAGGAACCGACGTGGTGAGTCCGGACCTGTATACCCGGAGAGGTACTCCTGCTTCCATTTGGAAGACAGGATGAATATTGCTTGTAATCTTACTGTGTGAATAAATGAGTGTTATACCAAGTCTGAATCAAGAGTGATTATTCCTCCCCCGTAACTGGGGTATGTGCTCGCTACAGAACAGATTCCTCCCCAGAAAATGAAAGCTGCTAAAAGTTTGAGGCAGATTCTGGGGGCAGGGAGCCCCTATCTCCAAAGGCAGCTAGCAGAGGAACAGAGGCACAGCCTGAGATATCTGAAACTCTGCATCTGGGGGGAAGGAACAAGCAAAATGAGATAAAGATCTATCAGTGGGAGAAATTTCTCTGAATGTTGTGCCCAGATCGTGAGCCCCAGAGAGACCACTGAGGACATGCATACCAGCATGCAAAAGCAAGGTTTACTCTGTTTAAATTTACAAGCTGCGGCAGGGAAGCCAGGCCAATGCACTCATGGCAGTGAGGCCAGGAAGAGCTTGCCCTTTCTTTGTGAGGCTAGTTCTTAAAGGCACAGACCACAGAATTCATTCCCCACAACCCGCTTCCCTCTCCTTGGTTAATATCAGTTTCATTTTTTTCAGGCTTTCATGGTATCTTTATCTCTCGTTTCTTCAGCAACCATGTTAGGAGTTTTACGAGCTGTCTCCGGGGTTTGAGAAGTTTGGGCTGTTTTATGGCCAATTAGCCCCTACCAGATGGCCGAATATCCTGACTCTGTTTTTAAGTCCCTGGAGCTGATATCACTACCTGGGAACTTGAAAGGGGTCTAAGTTCTTATCTGTAAAGGAATCCTGGTTTAAGCTTCTCTTTGTCTGTAGGGGATAGAGTGTTTTTTTTTGGGGGGGGGGGGTTTGTTTTGTTTTGTTTTGGTTTTGGTTTTTTTGAGACAGGGTTTCTCTGTGTAGCTTTGCGCCTTTCCTGGAATTCACTTTGGAGACCAGGCTGGCCTCAAACTCACAGAGATCTGCCTGCCTCTGCCTCCCGAGTGCTGGGATTAAAGGTGTGTGCCACCACTGCCCCGAGTGGGTTTTTTTTTTACTGAGGTTTCACACTGAAGGAGCTATGGAAAAGCTCTGTTGCAAATGTTTTTGTTTTACTCTGACTGGCTAAGGCAAACACAAGCCCTGAGGGAAGTTGGTAAAAGGAATGCCTGCTTCAATGCCTGCTAACGAGGCAGGTGCAATTCTGATCCTGGGCCAGTGTCAAATGAAGGAGAGACACCTGTTGAAGCCAGCTCAGAACAGAAATCTCGCAGTGTCCCATAATTGAAAACTCAAGCTTGGGCTGGAGAGATGGCTCAGAGGTTAAAAGCACTGACTGCTCTTCCAGAGGTCTTGAGTTCAATTTCCAGCAACCACATGATGGCTCACAACCATCTGTAATGAGATCTGGTGCCCTCTTCTAGAGTGCAGGCATACATGCTGTATAAATAATAAATAAATCTGAAAAAAAAAAAAGAAAAGAAAGAAAGAAAGAAAAAAAGAAAACTCAAGCTTGGTTCAAACCTCCCCAGAGAAAACTTTGAAGGTAAGCCCAGTAAAAGAGACCCAGAAATTGACTCCTGGACCCAAAAAAGAGCTATGGGAAATGAAGTCCATGAGCTAGGTCATAACAGCGAGCTGATGAAGAGAAATGCATTCTGGGAAATGTAGTTTTTCAGCTAAAGATGGCGATACTGTCCAAAAACTTTTCAGCTCAGAATGTTATTGCTAACAATAACAATATCAGGGTTAAAGTTTCTTCTCAAAGCAATGCTAGAAAGCTTAATCTTACCTCTTGAGAACTCAGATGAGACAAAAAGCTACCTATAAGAGCAAACAAGCCACTCTAAAATCCTTAAAACAAGGGAAAGCAGCTTATACACTGAACGTTGTTTTAGATATGAAGAAACTTATGGGAGATTTAAAAAGTTCTTTACCTCTTGAACAAACAGCCTGCAATGAGTGATTCCTTTGCAAATCTAATAAGGGAGATAAGGAAACAGGCATTCAAAAAGAAATGACTGCTTTATAGATGGAAAACAAATTTCATAAAATCTAGCTATCTTACAAAATAGAGTTGTTTCACCTGAAAGTTCCTTATAAAAAAAACCAACGCTAAATATCACAGCTGCAAACAATAACAACATCAGGCTAATGAAGTGAAATGATGAAAATGCTTTCTCAGTAAGCTAATGAAGGATATGTTTCATGAAAGAACAATATGTTAACTCCTTTGAATAGTAGCAGTTTGGGTGAAAATATTGGGCTAATAAAAAATCAATCAAACATCATTGTTATAGAAATCATGGCAAATACAGCTTTAAAAATCAAGAAGGGGAAAATTGTATCAGAGTTTGGTGGTGATTGTAAAGAGCAACTGCTGTGGGATGGTCTGTATGTCAAGTGTGTTGCTGATTGGTCAATAAATAAATCACTGACTGGCTGGTGGCCAGGCAGGAAGTATAGGTGGGACAAGGAGGAGAATAAAGCTGAGAAGTGGAAGGCTGAGTCAGAGAGACACTGCCAGCCGCCATGATGAGAAACAGCATGTGAAGATGCTGGTAAGCCACGAGCCATGTGGCAAGCTATAGATTAATGGAAATAGATTAATTTAAGCTGTAAGAACAGTTAGCAAGAAGCCAGCCACGGCCATACAGTTTGTAACCAATATAAGTCTCTGTGTTTACTTGGTTGGGTCTGAGTGGCTGTGGGACTGGCGGGTATCAGAGACTTGTCCTGACTGTGGGCCAGGCAGGAAAACTCAAGCTACAAGCAACTAAATTAATTTTCCTGATATTAAGGTTTCATCTTGCAGTCTGGGGATAGTAGGAGAATAAAGAGGCTTCCAGACTGCTGAGGAGTTTGAGACAATTGTAAGTAAGTCTCAGCAATGTCTTCAGACCTGTTGTAAGCTGCAGGTCTGGAACCTCACTCCAATTTAGACCACTATCATCTCCTGTTGGGAAATTGACTGTTATGGAATAACTAGCTAAGCAATTCAGAAACAGAATATTCCTTACAAGGTTTTTCTTTTCTCTTCCTTTTTGGGTTTGCTGTAAACTCACGTAGCTCTTAATAGAGTAACAACAATAAAACATCTGAAATGCATAGCAACAAAAGTCACTAAGTCCCAGAGTTAAGAGAAAGCCATTAAACACTCTTGTTTCAAAAGAACTCCCAAAATTATCAAAGCTGTCTATAAGCTCTGAACTTTAGAAATGATTTGCATACTTCCTATCTAGTTAAGAGAATCTTTCTAATAGAGATAGTGATAATAATTATGAATAAGAAGTAGAAAAATATTCTGACTTGCTAGAAAATGTTAAATCTCTAAGTGTTAAGAAATCTTTAGGTGTTTGCTAAGTTAGATATATGCTAATGGTAGCCCTATATAAGTTTGTAAAATAGATCTATAGAGTTCCTTTAAGAATATAAGCTTGCAAGAAGTATCTAAGGTAGTCTAAGATATGTAGTAATAAGTTTAAGAAGTAAAGATCTAAGGTAGTTCTATAATAAGCTTAAAGGAAGAATATAAGTAAGAAGTAAAGATGCTAGTTGTAAATGTAAGTTTAGATAAGAATATAGAATGAATATAAGAAGTAAATAAGAAATATATATGCTAAAGCAGTTCTATAGTTTCCTTAAGGAGTATAAATAAGGAGATGTTAGTATGTTCTATGTGAGTTTGTAAAACAGTGTAAATGTTGAATGTGAGTCTAAATGCTTTGCAAGATGTGAGTTTGTGAGTTTGTGAAAAAGTGTAAATGTTAATTGTGAGTCAATGCTTAATGTATATGGTGAAAAAACGTGAGACAGAGAAGATAGTGTCATAGTAGACTGCAAAGCAGGCAGTCTGAGTGGTTTCCAAAAGCTCCAGAAGCTGCTAAGAAGCTAAGAATCGTGGATGCCAGAACGAGCACAAGGCATTTGCAACTGAGATCCGTGGAAAATCAACGCAACACAGAAAAACCTGAGCTAACAGCAAAAAATGGTGCAGTTTAAAATATCACTGTAACTAAGAAGGTCTCTGACTTGAGAATGAAAGTTGCAAAGATGCTTGTTTGAACTAAAATTGTTAACTGCAAAAAATTTTGGTTGTAAAACGTCTCTTCATATTTGGAAGTGAAAGTCTGATACCAGAATTTACTACTTTTGAACTTTTTGAACTTTAAAAAATGAAAAAACTACAAAAAGATTTTTTTTATGGATTTCTTCATATTTGGAAGGCTGGTACCAGAATTTATTATTTGAATTTTGGGACTTAATGAAATGAACAATAGTGATTTTATTGCTATGGAACAATTTTGAATTTACTTAGAGTAATGAACTGTTTTCTGAAATTATTTGTGTTAAAAATGGAACTGTTTAAATGAAGAAATTTATTGTTTCTATATAGACTCAAGATGCAGTTTTGTGTATGCATATATGCTTTATTAACTAGTGATTCATGGATTGTTTTGTGTTAAAAATGGAACTGTTTTATGTAACTGTTTATGTAAAAATGGAATTACTTATGGAACTGGTTTTATGTTACAAATGGAACTGTTTAAATGGAAAAATTTGAGTTTTCTAAGTAGGCTTGAGATTTTGTTTAAAAAAATTATAAAGAAAAGGAGTTATGAGTGAATTAAAGTTGAATGTATGTTTGCAAAAATTATGTTAATTTATTGATATTAATGCACCCTAGTTTTGTGAAGTTAAGGAAATATTTGTTTGACGTAAAAACATCAGAAGTTTTTCCTATGTTCTGTTAGCAAGTTAATTCAAATGGTTCTGTTAAGAGTTTGCTTTGACTATGCAGGATCGCTTGGCTCAGCCTGGGAGGAGGGGACTGGACCTACCTGGACTGAGTCTACTAGGTTGATCTCAGTCTGCAGGGGAAGGCTTTGCCCTGGAGGAGGTGGGAATGGGGGGTGGGCTGGGGGGAAGATGAGGGGGGCAGGAGGGGGGAGAACAAGGGAATCCGTGGCTGATATGTAGAACTGAATTGTATTGCAAAATAAAAATTAAATAAATTAAATAAAAAAAAGAGTTTGCTTTGAGATGTAAGATTGAGAGAATTATAACTATGTATAGCAATATTTATGTTAACCTGTTTATGGTAATGATGAAGCTAAGGGATTCTTTAAGCTTGCAATTGCATTAAGTTTTTGGTTTAGAAAGGGCTTGATGCAGCTAAGACTGCTGTAGTCACCTTGGACCTAATCCAAAAGAGAAATGCCATCTTTATCATCCTCTACTCCCACACTGGGAGGTTTAGCAGCTATGAAGATCGCTGTAAGCTATTAATAATGAGCTATTTTTTATATATTAAGAAAGTGGGGCCTGTGGGAGCCCGTTTTCAGGTTCCTCATGGCTTTACCCAGCAGGTCCTCATAGAGAGGATGATTATGATCACGGGCCTGAGTGCAGGTGTCTGAGATGATCTGCACTTGGCTGTGCTGGGGGGAGATCTTTTACTCCACCCCTTGGTGTTTCTATAAATACCCTGGGGCAGAGACAGTCAGGGCCCATTGGAATAGGTTCCAGGCCCTCTCAAGGGGCTAAATCTATTTCCTTCTAATCTAAATCCTTCTTTCTAACATTTTCTGCTGCTCACACTCAAGAAAACTCTGGAGAACTGTGGGGTTGGTGGGTAAACACCTTGTACCTGGTAGAATTTTGGGGTCACTGATGTATAGTATCATATCGTCTGCAAATAGTGAAAGTTTGACTTCTTCCTTTCTAATTTGTACCCCCTTGATCTCCTTTTGTTGTCTTATTGCTCTGGCTAGAACTTCAAGTACTATATTGAATAAATATGGGGAGAGTGGACAGCCTTGTCTTGTTCCTCATTTTAGTGGAATCACTTTGAGTTTCTCTCCATTTAATTTGATGTTGGCTCTTGGCTTGCTGTAAATTGTCTTTATTATGCTTAGGTATGTTCCCTGTATTCCTGGTCTCTCCAAGACCTTTATCATGTAGGGGTGTTGGATTTTGTCAAAGGTCTTTTCAGCATCTAATGAAATGATCATGTGGTTTGTTTCTTTCAGCTTGTTTCTATGGTGGATTACATTGACAGACTTATGTTGAACTAACCTTGCATCTCTGGGATGAAGCCTACTTGATCATGGTGGATAAGAACATCAGGGAATGGGATGGTTGAGCTGGAACAGGGAGGGAGGGGAAATCAATGAAAGAGATACCATGATAGCGACATTGTGGGGATAGGGAGAAACCCAGTGCTAGGGAAGTTGCCAGGAATCCCCAAGGATGACCCCAGCCTGGAAAAAGTGGAGAGGGTGCCTGACCTGAACTGGCTTGCCCCAGAGATCAGACCGGTGAATACCCCAACTGTCATCACAGAGCTTTTCTCCAATCACTGATGGAAACAGATGCAGAGATCCACAGCCAATCACTAGACAGAGCTCCAGGAGTCCAGTCAAAGAGAGAGAAGAGAGATTCTATGAGCAAGTGCATCAGGATCATGATGGGGAAACATGCAGAGATGACCAAACCAAACTAGAGGGAACCCATGAAAGTTGGATCAAAAGCCGTGGAGCCTACATGGGACCGGACCTTTGCATGGCGAGACAGTTGTGTAGCTTGATCTGCTTGGGGGTCCCCTGGTGGTAGGATTAGAATCCAGCCCTAGTGTATGAGCTGACTTTTTGGAGGCCTCTACCTATGATGGGATACCTCTTGCAGCCTTGAGGTAGGAGGAAGGGCTTAGACTTGCCTCTACTGGATGTGCCTTCCCATGGGGGTCTTGCCTTCTTGTGGGAGTGGGGAGATTGGGAGGGGGAGGCTGGGTGGATGCGAGGAGGAAAGAGGGGGAACTTTGGTGTATAAAATGAATGAAAAAATTTTCTCTTTTTAAATTTTATTTTATTTTTCTTTATTAAGAAATTTTCTACTCACTCCTCATGCTATCCACAAAACCCTTTCCTCCCTCCTCCCACCCCTAGCCCTCTTTCCCAAGCCACCCGGCATCCCCACATCCCCCAAATCGAGGTCTCCCGTGGGGAGTCAGCAGAGCCCAGCTTACTGAGCCTAGGCAGGTCCAAGCCCTTTCCCACTGCACCAAGGCTGTGCAAGGTGTCACACCACAGGCACCGGATTCCCAGAAGCCTGCCCATGCACCAGGGACAGATCCCGATCCCCGTGCCTGGGAGCTCCCAAACAGTTCGAGCCAAACAACCATCTTCCATATCCAGAGGGCCTAGTCCAGTCCCATGGGAGCTCCACAGCCACCAGTCCGCAGTTCATGGGCTTCCACTAGTATGGCCGGTCATCTCTGCACATCCTCCCATCATGATCTCGATGTCCCTCACCTGCAGTATCTCTCCTCTCTCTCATCAATTGGATTTCCGGAACTCAGCTTGGTGCCTGGCCGTGGATCACTGTATCTGCCTCCATCTGTCACTGGACAAAGGCTCTGATGACAGCTAGGTTATTTGCTAGACTGATCACCAGAGTAGACCAGTCCAGGCACCCTCTGGACCACTGCCAGCAGTCCAAGGTGGGGTCATACATGTGGATTCCTGAGAGCCTCCCCAGCACCCTGCCTCTTCCTATTCCCATGATGTCCTCATCTATCATGGTATCTCCCTCCCTGCCCTCCCACTCTGTCCCTATTCTAGCTTGCCTACCCCTCATTCCCAGTTTACTCATGGAGATCTCATCTATTTCCACTTCCCAGGGTGATCCATCAGTCCCTCTTAGGGTCCTCTTTATTAGCTAGCTTCTCTGGAGCTGTATCACACAAATTCTTAAGCTGTCCCCAGGTAGAAGGATCAGCTGCCTGCTCCAGCCTTCTGTGTCTTTTCCCCCCAGAGTCATGTCATTTATCTTAGCAGCTGAACATCCAAAGACTCCTCTTGCTCATGCTGGATTTTTTTTCAAATTTGATGTGATTCACAACCTTTTATCTCCTGTGGAAACATAAGCATACACTTGACCCCATCTTAACACTTTCCCTGGACTCCATTTTTATGTTAAAACATCTTGATAATATACTGGCTGACCCAATTCAGCAGTTTTTTCCACAATGCCATGTCTTTCATCAGCTGTTGTTCCTATTTCATTAGCATTAAAAAATTAAAGTTAGTAAAGTATTATGCAGTCTATCGCTGGGGATTCTCATATCCCCCTTTGTTTTATAAGCATCTTTTTTATCATGTGATTAGGTCTTTTGATAACTACTTGTCCTGTAGGATTATATGGAATTTTATAATATGTTTTATGCTGTAATGTGTAAAAAAAAAAAATTGTTTCATTCTACTGGAAACATAAGCTGGGGCATTATCAGTTTTCATTTGTATCAGTGTGCCCATTACAGCCATTGTTTCTAATAAATGTATAATTATAGAATCAGCTCTTTCAGAACTTAAGGCAGATACCTGTTAAAATCCAGAGTATGTATCAATGGTATGGTGAATAAATTTTAACTTTCCAAATTTTTTTTATGTGAAACACATCTATTAGTCAAATTTTATTTTTCTGTGTATCTTTAGGATTAGTTCCTATAGATAAAGGAACTTGATTATACAAAGAACAAGTAGGACAGTTTTGGGTTTTTTATTATTATTTTCTTAGCTTGTTGCCAGGTAATGGTGAAAGGTTTAAATTCCTATATACTGGGACACCCTAGTGTTTATTAAACTTGATATTCTGGCCACAGTCCAGCAGAGGCAGGGATTCCAGAAGGGGGCAGAGATGCATAAGCTCCCTCAATAGGCCTGGAGGGGCAGGAGTTCCCAGGAGTCTATGCCACAGGTCTGTGTCCATCAGAAATATGTGGTGATGTTTCTCCTGTCTTTGGAACAGGGATTCTTGATCTTGGGTGCCTATTAGTTCACAGTTAGTACACATAATCTGCATTTCTGCAAATGAAACTGAATGTCAGGGAAGCTTTATAAACTACCCAAGAGATTTCAGTGTTCCTCCAAGGTGAGCACAGAGGTCTAAAGCAATGCTTGCCTAAGCAAAGTTCCAAAACCTCAGCACTGGCATCACCTGGAAAGTGTGAGGCAGGAAAATCCTCAGGCCACACCACAGACACCTGACTCTCGACTCTGGACACACACACACACACACACACAGGGAGAGACAGAAACAGAGAGACAGAGACAGACAGACAGAGACATAGAGAGGCAGAGACAGAGAAACAATGAGGTGCTGAAGAAATGCAAAGAGTGGTTTTATCTCAGACAGGACCAAGAAGAGTAATGATGAGTCCTAGGTTTTACAGCCACAAACTGCAATGTACCAAGTGGGACCAGGGCACTCCACCTGCTACCAGGATCTTTTAGCACACAATCATTTGCCAGGAAAGTAGCAAGACTCACCACAAACTCAGAACAACTAGCATATCACCTAAACCACCACCTATCAGGGTCTCCCCAAATGCATGCTGGGAACCCATGCACTACTACCTCAATCCCTCAGTTGTGTGACTCAGGCCATAGGCTCTGGATTTCAAATGGAGGAAGCAGAATGGTCTGAGTCCCCATCTCACTCCTGCCCAGGCATCAGGCTTTACCTCTGAGAAGCACTGAGAGACATGCCATTGGAAACAGGGACAACCTGTAGGTGCAGCCTCCTAGATCCCAAGATCTTAGAGGGATGAAGCTGTGGGTGACATTATGGACAGTCATCATGGAGTTTGAAATAATGAATACCTACTGTCCAAGGTTCCTCCTTCAGTGATGAAGATCAGGTGATCTCACGGCTCATTTCACTGGTCATCAACTGCAGCTGTGTGCTCAGCTTCTTCACTTTCTTCTTTGCCTGCTTCTTGCCGAGGCTGACTAGGGTGGATGATGACTCCCCAGAAGTCCCTGTAGGACAATGAACACAGATGAACTTGCATAGTGACAAGGCATAGAGCATGGACAGAGCACCCTTAGTCCTAAAGAGATGTTTGAGAAACCATTCATAGCTGTGACCCAGTGACATCCGAAAGTATTTTATCCTGTTGTGTGATATTTTGTTTGTGTACTGACAAACAAAGCTTCCTTGGAGTCAGAGGGTGGAGTTAGCCACTATTAACCATAGAAGTCTGGAGGACTGTGCAGAGAGGTGACAGGAAGTGATAAAGCAGGGTGGAGACAGTATCTCAGACCTTTTTGGTCAGAGAAACCAGAGAGGTAGGAGGCAACTGTCGCTGCTCCCCTGCTTCTCTGAGCTTTCAGGCTTTTCCCCAATCTCTGACTCCTGTTTTTTATTGATAAGATTAATTAGATTCATGCTTCATCTGGTGTCCAACTTTTGGGGCATGAATCCACAAAAAAAGCCACTTGGCAGTAGCTTTGCAGCCACTGGTACATGTCAGAGTTGCACATGGGAATTGCACCTGATGGAGACACTGGGCCACCAGCTGGCTTTTCCTTTACTTCCCCAAGCCCTCTGAACAAGTCTAGGATTTTTCAGTTGCAGCCTCTCTACAGCAAACTCCACAGGTGCTTGGGCTCCAAATGCTGCTAGCGTTAACCCCTCACCACTGGCCAGCTCTGCCTCTGGCAGCTCTGTGCTTTCACTTCCCACTGCTCACACATGATGCTTTAACACATTCCCCCGTGCAGACAGCTGTCTCTTTGGCTCCTTTTCCCATGTGGGTTATGGGCTTTCCCTGGACCCCCTCCTCAGGCTGCTGATATGCAACCAATGGCAGCTGTCCTCAGCCAGGCTGTGACTGCCTGTGTTATCCACTCAGATGTGCTACACAGCAGCAGTCAGCCTCAAACTTCACCATCATCATCAGTAGATTTGGTGAGACAACTGGGAATTCTTAAAGGGTGGAATTAATTTAAAAAAAAAGAGAGGGGGAGTTTTTTCCCACATTAAAAAAATTGGAAACACTATTACAATAGAGGGAGTTAGGACTCTGTATGATTACTCAATGGATGGTTTAAAAATGGAACAATTAAATGAGGGGATAATCAACTTACCTGGGATTGACACATTAATTATCATTTTGATAATTCTTGTGTTATCCCTAAAGAAGTTGATTGATATGAATGCCATGATACAGGCCTTAGAAAAAGTTACTAGAGAAAATCTTTCCATTTTGACTGATAAGTTACAAGCCTTAGAAAAAACGTACAAACACAGATAATACAAATATTAAGACAAAGACAGAGGAATTTTAAGGAGAACCAACCTCACCATTACATTATAAAATAAGATAGGAACAGCCCAAGGTTATCAAACAACCAACCTTAATTTATCCAGTCACCTTACAGGAACAACTGCCAAATGACAGGCATCCCCAAGGCTGTGTAAGAGCTGATTGGAAAAGTTAGAGTTGAGGAAATTTAAGGAAACAATAGTCAAATATGGCATGCACTCATTTTTTGTGAAGCAGATGTTAAATTCATGTTCAACTAGTAACAGAATTGTCCCACAAGACTGGAAAGACTTGGTTACAGCAGTATTGGAACCTAGTCAATTACAGTGGAGGACCTAGTGGAAAGATGAAGTGAGGACCATTGAACCATGAAGTTGAGCCAGAGGTATTGAAATTTCCCAAGACCAACTTCTTGGAGAAGGCAATTATGCTGATATACAAAAACAGTCTCTATATGATGACCACACCCTGGCCTTACGCTGTGTAGCAGGTTTGAATGTGTGGGACAGAATTGAAGAAGTCAGAAAAAGAACTGGATCATTAACTAAAGTTATACAGGGCCCAAAAGACACCTACACTGATTTTTTTTACAGAGATTGACTTCAGCTGTAAATATAATGACACCAAATTCAGAAGCTATACAAATAATAATTGAATCTCTGGCTTTTGAAAACACCAATTCACAATGCAAAAGGATAATTCAGCTTTTAAAGGTAAGATCAGCACCCATAGAGGAATGGATCTGAGATACAGTCAATATTGAAACTTATAACCATTATGATGCTTGGATAGGAGAGGTGATTTCCAGAGGCTTGAAGAAAAATCAAAATGTCAGGTGTTTTAATTGTGGCAAACAAGGTCACCTAAAAAGGGATTGTAGACAGAGCATTCTTAGAAACAATGTTTTTTCTAGGCATAATCTAAACAGAAGGCCCATGCTTCTGGAGTAGGCAGAAGGTGCAGCAAAGGCATACATCACATATAGGAATACAGATCAACAGGGGATGGACAGAGTGACCCTTTGCCATCTGGAAATGACACGGGGGGGGGGACTCTTTTTTTTTTCTTTTGATACAGGTGACTTTTTTTCATTTTTCTTTATTAAGAAATTTTCTACTCACACTACATACCACCTAAAAATCCCACCTCCTCCCTCCTCCCACCCCCCAGCCCTCTCTCCCAAGCCACCCCACATCCCCACATCCTCCAAATCAAGGTCTCCCATGGGGAGTCAGCAGAGCCCAGCACACTGAGCATAGGCAGGCCCAAGTCCCTTACCACTGCACCAGGGCTGAGCAAGGCATCATACCACAGGCACCAGATTCCAGAAGCCTACCCATAGACCAGGGACAGATCCTGATCCCCGTGCCTGGGTGCTCCCCAAACAGTTTGAGCCAAACAACCATCTTCCATATGCAGAGGGCCTAGTCCAGTCCCATTGGGGCTCCACAGCCACTAGTCTACAGTTCATGGGCTTCCACTAGTGTAGCTGGTCATCTCTGCACATCTTCCCATCATGATCTCAACATGCACCGCCTGCAAAATCCCTCCCCTCTCATCGATTTACAGAGCTCAGCCTGGTGCCTGACCATGGATCTCTGCATCTGCCTCCATCTGTCACTGGACAAAGGCTCTATCATGACAGGTTATTCACTAGACCTGTTACCAGAGTAGACAAGTCCAGGCACCCTCTGGACCATGGCCAGCAGTCCAAGGTGGGGTCATCCTTGTGGATTCCTGAGAGCCTCCCTGGCATCTTACCTCTTCCTATTCCCATGATGTGCTTGTCTATCCTGGTATCTCCCTCCCTGCCCTTCCACTCTGTCCCTGTTCCATCTCGACCTCCCATTTCCATATGTTCTCATCCCCCTACTACTCACCTTCAGCCACTCCCCACACCCAGTCCACTCATGTAGATTTCATCCACTTCTCCTTCGCTGGGTCAACCATGTGTCCCTCCTAGGGTCTTTCCCTGTTAGCTAGCCTCTCTGGAGCTGTGGGTTGCAGTCTGGCCTTCCCTTCTCTCACAACTAGCATGCACTCATGAGTGAGTACATACTATGTTTGTCCTTCTGAGTCTGGGTTACCTCACTGAGGATGATATTTTCTTGTTCCATTCATTTGCCTGCAAATTTTGTGACATCATTGATTTTTACTGCTGGGTAGTACTCCATTGTGTGTATGTGCCACATTTTCTTTATCCATTATTCAGTTGAGGGGCATCTAGGTTGTTTCCAGGCACTTGCTATTATGAATAATGCTGCTATGAACATAGTTGAGCATGTGTCCTTGTAGTAAGATTGAACATTCTTTAGGTATATGCCCAAGAGTGGTATAGCTGGGTCTTGAGGAAGACTTATTCCCAATTTTCTGAGGAAACTGCCATACTGATTTCCAGAGTAGCTGTACAAGTTTGCATTGCCACCAACAGTGGAGGAGTGTTTCCCTTGCTCCACATCCTCTCTTCATAAGCTGTCTTTAGTGTTTTTGATCTTAGCCATTCTGACATGTGTAAGATGGTATCTCAGAGTTGTTTTGATTTGCATTTCCCTGATGACTAAGGATGCTGAGCAATCCCTTAAAATGTCTTTCAGACAATTGAGATTCTTCTGTTGAAAATTCTCTGTTAAGCTCTGTAGCCCATGTTTTAATTGGGTTGTTCAGTATTGTGAACTCTCGCTTTTTTAGTTCTTTATATATTTTGGAGATCAGCCTTCTGTCAGATGTGGGGTTGGTGAAGAACTTTTCCCATTCTGTAGGCTGTCGTTTTGTCTTGTTGACCATGTCCTTTGCTCTACGAAAGCTTCTCAGTTTCAGGAGGTCCCATTTATTAATGGTTGCTCTCAGTGTCTGTGCTACTGGTTTTATATTTAGGAAGTGCTCTCCTGTGCTGATACGTTCAAGACTACTTCCTACTTTCTCTTCTATCAAGTTCATTGTAACTGGATTTATGTTGAGGTCTTTGATCCACTTGGACTTGAGTTTTGTGCATGGTGACAGATATAAATCTATTTGCATTCTTCTGAGTGTTGACATCCAGTTATGCCAGCACTATTAGTTGAAGATGCTTTTTTTTCCATTGTACAGTTTTGGCTTCTTTGTCAAAAATCAAATGTTCATAGGTGTGTGGTTTAATGTCAGGGTCTTCAGTTCGATTCCATTGGTCCACATGTTGGGTTTTGTGCCAGTACCAAGCTGTTTTTATTACTATAGTTCTATAGTAGAGCTAGAGGTCAGGGATCATGATGGTTGCTTTATTATACGGGGTTCTTTTAGCTATCCTTGGTTTTTTGTTTTTCCATATAAAGTTAAGTATTGTTCTTCCAAATCTGTGAAGAATTATGTTGGTATTTTGATGGGGATTGCATTGAATCTGTAGATTGCTTTTGGTAAGATTGCCATTTTTACTGTGATGGTTCTATCTGTCCATGAGCATGGGAGATCTTTCTATTTTTTGATATCTTCTTCGATTTCTTTCTTCAGATTCTAAAAGTTTTTATCATACAGGTCTTTCACTTGCTTAGTTAAAGTTACTCCAAGGTATTTTATATTATTTGTGGCTATTGTAAATGGTGATGTTTCTCTAATTTCTTTCTCAGCCCATTTATCATTTGTATATAGGAGGCCTACTGACTTTTTTGAGTTAATCTTGTATCCTGCCACCTTACTGAAGGAGTTTATCACCTGTAGGAGTTTCCAGGTAGATTTTTTTGGGGTCACTTACTTATACTATCATATCATCTGCAAATAGTGAAAGTTTGACTTATTCCTTTCCAATTTGTATCCCCTTGTGTAGCATGATTCTTAAAAGTTCTTATTAATAAAGAACAAACTTGAGCCAGGTATTGGGGTGAACACTGGAAGATCAGAGAGACAGAACAAGCCACAGCTAACCTCACCTGGCCAACTTCTCAGCTGATCTTGTTTCCTCAGACTGGAAGCCTCTGTGTCCTCATACCTGAATGGCTCTCAGCTGAACTGTGCTGCTCAAAACCTAAAAGCTTAACCAGCCAAATGCATCTAGTTTCTGGTCCTCATGCCTTATATTCCTTTCTGCTTTCCACCACCACTCCCTGGGAATAAAGGTGTGAGTCACCATGCTTGGCTCTATCCTTGAACAAATGGATTTCTGCCTCTGGAATGCTAGGAATAAAGGCGTGTGCTACTACTGCCTATCCTAAGTATCTAGTGGCTTTTCTGTTCTCTGACCCCAGATAAGTTTATTAGGGTACACAATATTTTGGGGAACACAATACCACCACACCCTTGATCTCCTTTTGTTGTCTTATTGCTCTAGCTGGAACTTTAAGTACTATGTTGAATAAGTATGGGGAGAGTGGACAGCCTTGTCTTGTTCCTGATTTTAGTGGAGTTCCTTTGAGTTTCTCTCCATTTACTTTGATGTTGGTTGTCGGCTTGCTGTAAATTGCCTTTATTATGTTTAGGTATATTCCTTGTATTCCTGATCTCTGTAGAACCTTTATCATAAAGAGGTGTTGGATTTTGTCAAAGGCTTTTTCAACATCCAATGAGATGATCATGTGGTTTTTTTCTTTCAGTTTGTTTATATGGTGTATTACATTGACAGATTTTCATATGTTGAACCATTCTTGCATCCCTGGGATGAAGCCTACTTGGTCATGATGGATAATTCTTTTGATGTGTTCCTGGATTCGGTTAGCCAGTATTTTATTGAGTATTTTTGCATCAATGTTCATGAGGGAGATTGGTCTGTAATTCTCTTTCTTTGTTGGATCTTTTTGTGGTTTGGGTATGAGGGTAACTGTAGCCTCATAAAAGGAATTTGGTAATGTGCCTTCTGTTTCTATTGTGTGGAACAATTAGAAGAGTATTTGTATTAGCTCTTCTTTGAAAATCTGGTAGAATTCTGCCCTGAAACCATCTGGTCCTGGGCTTTTTTTGTTGGGAGACTTTTAATGACCATTTCTATTTCCTTAGGGATTATTGGTCTATTTAAATACTTTATCTGGTCTTGATTTAACTTTGGTATGGGGTACCTATTCAGAAAATCATCCATCTCTTTTAGATTGACCAATTTTGTGGAGTACAGGTTTTTGAAGTATGACCTGATGATTCTCTGGATTTCCTCAGTGTTAGTTGTTACGTCTCCCTTTTTGTTTCTGATTTTGTTAGTTTGGATGTTCTCTCTCTCTCTCTCTCTCTCTCTCTCTCTCTCTCTCTCTCTCTCCCCTGCTTTTTGGTTAATTTGGATAAGGGCTTGTCTATCTTGTTGATTTTCTCAAAGAACCAACTCTTTGTTTCATTGATTCTTTGTATTGTTCTCTTTGTTTCTACTTTATTGATTTCAGCCCTCAATTTGATTATTTCCTGGCATCTGTTTCTCCTGGGTGAGTTTGCTTCTTCTTGTTCTACAGCTTTCAAGTGTGTTGTTAAGTCACTAGTGTGATATTTCTCCAACATATTTATGTGGGCATTTAGAGCTATGAATTTTCCTCTTAGCACTGCTTTCATAGTGTTCCATAACTTTGGGTATGGTGTACATTCATATTTATTGCATTCTAGGAAATCTTTAATTTCTTTCTTTATTTCTTCCTTGACCCTTTGGTGATTCAATTGGGCATTATTCAGTTTCCATGAGATTGTAGACTTTCTGTAATTTTTGTTGTTGTTGAAATCTAACTTTAAGCCATGGTGGTCTGATAAGATACAGGAAGTTATTTCATTTTTTTTGTATCTGTTGAGATTTGTTTTGTGAACAAGCATGTGGTCAATTTTGGAGAAGGTTCCATGGGGTGCTGAAAAGAAGGTATATTCTTTTGTGTTAGGGTGAAATATTCTGTAGATATCTATTAAGTCTATTTGAGTCATAATGTCTGTTAGTTCCCTTATTTCTCTGTTAAGTTTCTGTCTGGCAGACCTGTCCATTGGTGAGAGGGGGTGTTGAAGTCTCCCACTACTAGTGTATGGGGTTTGATGTGTGATTTAAGCTTTAGTGATATTTCTTTTACCAATGTAGGTACCCTTGTATTTGGGGCATAAATATTCAGAATTGAGACTTCATCTTGTCAGATTTTCCCTGTGATAAATATGTAATGTCCTTCCTGATCTCTTTCAATTGATTTTAGTTTGAAATCTATTTTATTAGATATTAGGATAGCCATACCAGCTTGTTCCTTAAATCTTAAATTTGATTGGAAAGTCTTTTCCCAACCTTTTATTCTGCAGTAGTATCTGTCTTTGAAGTTGAGGTGTGTTTCTTGTATGCAGCAAATGGATGGATCTTGTTTTCATATCCATTCTGGAAAGCTGAGAATTTTAACAGATCTAAGAACCATTAATAAGGTGATTCAGCCAATGGGCTCTCTACACCCTGGAATTGCCCTGCCTTCTCTATTACCTAAAGGATGATCTATTATTGTTATTGATTTAAAAGATTGTTTCTTCACTATACCTTTACAAGAAAAGAATAGAGAAAAATTTGCCTTCACAGTGCCTACTTATAATAATTCTCAACCTGTTAAGCTACATCAGTGGAAGGTTCTCCTACATGGGGTGTTATACAGCTCCACCTTATGCTATAATATTTTGTATGACAGCCATTGAAAATGATTTGTGTACAGTTTCTTTGATCTATAATTTACCATTATATGGTTGATATCTTATTAACCGACTCAAATGTAGAGAAATCTTTTGAAGAAATCTTTAGAGAACTTTAGAGAAATCGTTTGAAGAAGTAAAGAAAATTTTGCCTTGTTAGGGACTACAAATTGCTCCTGAAATAATACAAAGGGGAGATTCCATTAATTACCTAGAGTATAAAATAGGTTTACAAAAAATTCAGTAGAAATCAATTACAGATTCTAAATGACTTTCAAAATTTGCTGGGAGACATTAACTGGCAGTGACCCATATTTGGATTAACAATTCATGAACTGAATAATTTGTTTCAAACCTTACAAGGTGACAAGGACTTAAATAGTCCAAGAAAATTATCAGCTGAATCTGAGAGAGAATTGGCTTTGGTAGAAAAGAAATTACAGGATGCACATGTGGATCATTTGGATCCAGAGCTTGATTACATTCTGGTCATTGTACCTTCTATGTATTCCCCTACAGGATTTTTAATGCAGAGAGAAGATAATATTTTAGAATGGATATTACTACCCCATAAAGAGAGTAAAAATTAAAGACCTATGTAGAAATGTTTTCTGAGTTGATTCTAAAAGGAAAATTGAGACTTTGTCAATTAGCCAGAATAAACCCAGCAGAAACTGTAGTGTCTTTTACTAATGTTGAAATTTCCTTTTTAAGGTCAGAAAAAATGAACATCAGTAAAGAGCTTGAGGTAATTTATAGGAGATATTAACAACAAATATTCCAAGAGCAAGAGAATTCAGTATATAAAGAGAAATAATTGGATCCTTTCTCACATTGTATGGGGAACACCAATATCTGAAACACCTACATTGTATGCTGATGCAAACAAATCAGGAAAGGCAAGTTATAAATTAGAAAATTTTAATAAAGTGGATCAAAGCCCTTATGATTCTGTTCAAACATCAGAATTATATGCTATTCTCATGGTATTATTAGATTTTCCAGAGCTTTTTAATATAGTTACTGACTCTCAATGTGCAGAAAGAGTTGTTTTACATATTGAAACTGCTGAATTTATTCTGGATGACACAGAATTGACTTTGTTATTTATACTCAGTTACAATAAATAATCAGAAATAGAAATCATCTCTTATATATAATACATATTTGATCCCATATGAATCTACAAGGCCCTCTAGCACAAAGTAATGATGAAATTGATTAACTATTGGTAGGAAATGTTCTTGATACCTCAGAATTTCATAAAAACACCATGTCAATAGCAATGGTTTGAAAAAAGATTTTTCCATCACTTGGCAGCAAGTCAAGGAAATTATAAGGAAATGTCCTACTTGTTATTTGTATAAGGAAACTCCACTACCTGCAAGAAGTAACCAAAGGGTACTCAAAGAAATAACATTTGGCAATGGACATTTTTTCTTTTGCAGAGTTTAGAAAATTAAAATATGTACACCACACCATAAATACATATTCATAATTTCCATGGGCAACTGCCTTGAGTTCTGAAAAGGCTGATTCTGTGATTACACATGTATTAGAAGTCATGGCCATCATGGGAATACCTGTACAAATTAAGGCTGACAACGCTCCAGCCTATGTCTCTAGTAAAATGAAGTAGTTTTTTTGCATAGTATAACACATATTAAAGGCATGCCACACACTCCTACAGGGCAAGCAGTTATAGAAAGATCTAATTTAACTCTAAAAGATATGTTTAACAAACAGAAAGTAGTAATAAATATCCCCAGAGATATATTGTATATTTACTTATTAACTTTAAATTTTCTAAATGCTAATGTGATAAGAATGACAGCTGTAGAGAGACATTGGATAATAGAATATACTACTAATTTAAATCAGCTTGTATTCTTTAAAGATGGGTTGACCTCAGAATGGAAACCAGGATATGTGTTATGTTGGGAAGAGGTTTTGCTTTTGTTTCCACAGTAGAAGAAAAGCTATGGATACCATCAAAATTGATAAAGATTAGATTTGAACAAGAGAGACTTCTTGATTAGAAGAGGTGATAGTTCACCAAACATTGTGACCATTCAATCTAAACTAACTTATAAGACTAACAAATACTTTTCATTTGATCAGCTATAACATGCCAAAAGGGTAACTCCCCAAAGTTAGGGTTGGGGCAGGGTTTTATTTTTGTCTTTCCAGGAGAATGAAGGCATCCAACTAAGGAATCTGAAGACCACTGGACACATGAGACATCTGAAGAAAAAGGATCGCTCATGTAGAGAAAATGTCCCAAGAAAAGGAGTTAATTGGCCTATTGGCATATTACATTTCCAAAGGGATAAAATTTTATAAATCTTCTCAATTGTTTGTTTCTGCTGTTCTCTACAGACATATAATGCAAATGGTCTTTTTGTAGTTCTGGGTCAATTAAAAGTTAAATCTGGCCTTAGAGTTGGAGTGTGACTCTCTCCTTCTCTGAACCCAAGCATGCTTGTTAAAAGGAAAATCCAAAATCTCGGTCTTATATCAGAAGAACCACCAATATGGGACAGAAGAGAAACCAAAATTGAGAGACTATTCTATGGCCACTAATCTCATAATCTTTTGGTTTTATTTTGGCTCTTTAAAACTTTTCTTAAAGTTTGAATATTATCTCAAAAATTATAAGATTAATATATATATATATATATATATATTAAACTTTTTGTCATGATATTAATGGTCACTAATTCTAGAAAAAGGCTTCACCTAGCTTCCTGTACATGATGATTTCAAGTTTGAGTCTCTATCAGGTAACTAGGAATTAAGGTTTTCTGCTCTGGATGTACTTAATAAATTTTGGTCCTTTTACCTCTTCAAGATCTGCTGCATATGACATTTAAAATGTTTAAGTTTTCTGCAGTAAACCATGCCTAGCAGTGACTTTTGAAGTCTCCAAAAGGAGAATGGGGCCCCACAACGATGATTCCACCAGGACTGTGGTAACACCGCTAGCTGACAAATGTCACCCAAATTTTGGCTTTAGACTACAAACTGCCCAGGACAATTTCTAAGTGGCTAGCTGAGATAGTCCAGCCTCACAAACTACACTAGCCAGGACTTGAGATAAGCCTTGCTCTTTCCCATTACACAGATACTGGGCAACAAATGATACAACCAGCTCTCCTGGGACTTGACAATTATCCCATTTTTTCAGGGTCCCCTAAAGATGCCATTGCCCCAGACAGCAGGAAGTGATTTTAAGAACACAACACCCACAGTCCCAACAGTGGTGTGGATGCTGTTTGGTCGTTCAGTGGGGTTGTGGATATTTACCATCATTTAGGGGGTTGGTTACAAGTTGTTATTGGTAATGGTCAAGAAACAAGCTGAACAAAGGGGATTTGATTCAGGGATCTCATTCTAAAAAGAAAAAGGGAGAATATAAAAATAGAATAAAATGGTAGATTATTGAATCTACTTTTATACCAAAAAAACCAACTACTAGTCTTAAATATTTTACATTGATATGGATTTTTGTATATTGATACAAATTTGAGGTTATTTTTGATATGCTGTATATATGTTTCTAATCTTGTTTAAGATATTTTTGTATATTGATGCAAATTTAAGGTTATTTTGGTTAGAACACACTGTACATATGTTTCTACATTTCTACTCCTGTTCAATATATTTTACCAATACAGTTCATTTAACAATGTAACATAAATTTCTAGGCCTTGAAAGTTATTCTTACAAAGTATTTAGGATAATAAAGAAATGTATGTTAGACACCTATTACAGTCAAATTTGTAGTCAGGTTAGGTATTTTTCAAGGTCAAACAGAGATATATTTTAGATAGACAGGTGGTCTTCAAATACTTCAGAGATCTACAGAATATGGCCTTTAAGATGTTTTAATAACATAAGGTTCTTTTTTATGACAATGAGACATGTCTGCTCCTGGCAGCACCAATATTTTCAGAGAAGATAATGGGCATTGAAAAATCTCCATATGGAGTTTACTTTCAAAGTGCCCTTGCCTTGATTACTGACAGTTGCTGCCCAAATTGGACAAGCAGGACAGATAAGAAGATGACTGCCAAGTCTTGCAAGATGTGGTGGGACAGTCCTTCAAATGCTGCTTCACAGAAAAGTCTTTCAGATGTTCTCGGCCTATAGGCCAAATATGGAGGCCCCAACATTACAGAGGAACCTTGGGTGATTGTTCAGGCAGCCAGCTGTTTCTCTAATTTCTTAATTTTGGAAGTGGTTTGCTCTGCACTTCCTGTCTACTCAGGTAATATTATATCCTTCTCAGGTCTCTGATGGAATTGAAGACTAGATTATTACAGTTATAGTTTTCTTAGTTAACAAATTCAGAAAAGAAACTCACAAAAAAGATGTAAAGTATATAAGGTTGAGAGACATAAAAAGTCAGTTTTGGGTTGGAAATGCAAGTTAGGATAGAAAGTGAATTGGGTACAACACTATGGACTCACCAAGATAGGATAGATAATGGAGTATTTTCTCTAATTTTGTTAAGTGCTAATGGACTAGATATTGTTAATGTAATTATTGTCTGCATATATTTGTATATAGTTATTGCTCTTATTCTATACAATTTTTCTATATTATTTAAAACCTTTGCCTTTCATTTAAACAAAAAGGGGAAATGTGTGATGTTTTGTTTGTGTTCTGACAATAATGCTTACTTGGAGTCAGAGGGTGGAGCTAACCACTAGTCAACCATATAGGTCTGGAGGTCTGTACAGAGAGGTGACAGGAAGTGATAAGACTGGGCAGAGACAAAATCTCAGCCCTTTTTGGTCAGAGAAACTGGAGAGGTAGGAGGCAACTGTGGCTGCTCCCCTGCTTCTCTGAACTTTCATGCTTTTCCCCGATATCTGACTTTGATTGATAAAATTAGACTTCCACTTTATTAGCCCATGTTGAGATGATTTCGCCATGGATCTCAGCTCTCCCATCTCCCTAAAGAAAGGCAGGTGTCCCAGCCAGCTGGTTTGTTGTGCCTCCCTTAGGACATGCTTCAGGTGACAAGGAGACAGCCTCCTCAGCCTTATTCACAGCTGCACAGAGTTCCACTCAGCTGTAGAGCTTACAAGCCCATGGTTTTAGAAGCCAGAGAAAAATTGGCTTAGTCCACAAGCCCTCAGGTAGTGTGGATATGTCCAGATCTCCTGCCAGGTCACTCCAGACACATGGTATTAGATGGAGAAACCATGCAGCAGCAGAACATGGTCACCAGACTCATCATGCCAAACTCACTGGCATCTTAGGACTGACTTCTGGGAGCTTGCAGGAATAAGCCAATCTCTGTCCTGGTCCACTGCCTTTAACAATACTTTGGATGCAATAGAGAACAGCCTACCACCCACATTTGCTGACTCAGAACATTCAGGGCCACTGCCCAGGAGTGGTAGTCAGAGTAACTCTGCTGTACAGCCTGAGGACATGAGGTCTTGACCCAAAGCGTATTCCTCTCCCTATTACTAATGGCAGATAGCCACTGTATCTAGAGGAATCCACTGGGGGCAAAGTGCAGTGATGCCCTGACTCCTGCTGGCTTCATTTTGTCCCCCTCAAACCTCCACCCTGCAGTAAAAGTGTAAGCCAAAAGCTCCAAGCACAACAGCTTCGGCTTTAACAACTCCTGCCTTCTGGGACAAACAAACTAATGTCCTGTAATCCTTGACATTCAGGAACCACAACAATCAGGGAAGTCCAGAAGTTTCCTAGAGACTCCAGCTATTGAGCTCATAAGTGGAAGAACCAGCTTAAGCACACCTCCTCTAGGAAGCTCCCCGTACCCTGCCAAGCACTCAATGAACCCCAGGACCATTTACTTCTCAGTGTTTTACACTGAGACTGATGGTCAGCTTCCTTCTGCCTTACTCTGGTCTCTCTATGCTCTACGTTCTGTCTCCCAAGTAGCCTGCTTAGTCTTTTCAACCTGTCTTCTATGGGTGAACTGTAAAGGGACTGAACGAATGCCCCAAGAGCAGTTGGTGTTGTCACATCAAAGTGACATCACAGAGGATATCAGGGCTCTCTAGGATACAACAGAATGTCCAGGGAAGGAACTGCTCCTGTCATGGGGAGCTACCATTGCCTCCCTGCTCATCAGCTCTCCTCGAAACTCACCAGAAGTCATGCTTCCCTTTCCAGGAGTTACTCCTGGGACACAAGAGAAGCCTTTCAGCACATCCCCCTTCCAAAGCTAGAGATAAATTTCTGCTTGATTGGAAATCTCTTAGTACTTCCCATGTAGGGAACTGAGTGTTTACTTTCCAAATACTGTTCATAAATATCTCATTTCTTCCTAAAAAATCTTCCCAGTCATCATGATGAGATAGAAAATACTACTGAGAAATTACATCCTATGAATGTGGAGGAGGAACTATCAGCTGCCTCACATACAGACACTTGGAAACACACCCAGGAAGAGCCTGCATGGCTGATTACAATGTGGGATTTGGATTAAGGGGTACGTGCAGAGAAAAAATGTTCCTAGCTCTGGAAAGCTTTCCCCCCAAAGATAGCAGCTATGGACATAGCTTAGCTGGCAGAGTGATTGCCTAGCGTGTAGGGAACCCAGGGTTCATCTCTAGCTCTGTCCCCACTGTAGGAAACCCAGGGTTCATCTCTAGCTCTGTCCCCACTGGCCTTGGCAGCCCCACTTGTAATCTTAGTGCTTGGGAAATAGAAGCAATATGATGCTAAGCCTGAGGTCAACTTTGGCTGCAAAGCTAGTTTCAGGACAGCTTAAAATACAGGAGACTCATTTTGCTGGATAATGAGAAGTTTCTATTTTATTTCCTTTTAAAGCATTTAAACTCAAATAGACAATGCCTAGCTAGGGCCTAGCCTTCTATTTTAGACTTTGCATTCCCAGGTGATTTTTCCAGTGATACATTGATGCTGCTTTTCATGGTACTACATCTTGTTTCCAAAAGTAAAATAACAACAAACACTGCAAATCCCCCCAAAAGAACAAATAAATAACAGTAATGTGCTTACATGAGTACATCAGTGGAGCATTCAACATAACTGAGAAGTGAGGAACCAGGACTGTGACCTGCCTGGCCTTTGTGAGCATAGACCTGGCTCACAGTCAGGTGTGGGCACATTCTGGGAGCCGGAGCAGGGACAGAGTGAGGTGGAATGAGCACAGAAGCAGGGTGGGCAGCAGGACAGTGCACCCCCATGTCGAGTAACAAGCAGACTCCCAGTTCCCCATTCCAGGTGCTCCTGTGGATGTCATGGGTTTTATTTGACCATGGACACTGATGAGGTCATGTAGGCATCTGTCCATGTTACACAAACTTCTTCCATTCAGCACCAGACAAGACAAGAAACCAAGGTCAGGAATGGTGCTCTCATGCCATGAACTAAGTGAGAAGGGGGACTTAGAATTCATTTGTGATGAAAAAAGATCAGGGGCCTCCTGGGTGAATTTGTGTCCGTGTCGGCCTTGTGCTTGAAGAGCCCAGTCCCGATGTTCATTGGGATTCCCAAGATGATGCACTCAGACACGGAAAGAAACAACCAGAACCAAGGTCAGTCGCTGCACTCTCACAGTGGAGGGAACATGACTGAATCCGGACTGAAGACTCGGGATCTGAGGCCCAGCTATAGCACATGTTACCTGGTTGAACTAGGCTCATCACTTTCCTTCCCATGAGTGCTAAGAGGATGGCCAAGGATCACTGCCTCTGGAAGGACATTGCCTGCCTCAGCCAGCAGGTCACCGGTGGCCAATTTTCCTCAGTAAGTCCTCTCATAAGAATAAAAAGCAGGAGATAGACTCAGTCTTTGAGAAACTGAGTAGGCAGAAAAAACCCTGCATATGATTAGGAGATAGTGAATTTGCTACCTGCCTTCTGTAGCTTAGTGTCTAGAAAGAAAGATAACACCTGCTTTGGAAGTACAGGGCCAAGGGTACCAGTGCCTTTATCAGAACACTTGGGCAGGCTTCCACCAACTTCTAGGAAGGATGGGTGAATAGTTCCTCTCCTTTCTCCTGTTCAGCTCTTAGAAGCTCTAAGTATTGGGTCTGTGCTACAAGTTAGATTCTACAGGAAGCAATAAAGAAGCCAATGCATTCTAAGTTGGTGCCAAAGACAGCAGCACCAGAGAGTCAAAGAGCCAAACTAACCTTGATGTATTGTGAGAACTAGTATTTGGGCCACAGTGCTCTGGACATAGAACATTTGGAACATTTCCAAGTAGTGTGGGGGACAGAGGCTATGCCAAGGCTGCAAAGGGATCAGTGGCAGAGAAGCATCATGAAGTGGGTGCTGCAAACCTTTAGTAAGAACCCAGTCTCCTGTGTCAGGGCTGGGTGCTAGGTCCCAGTCCTGGTTTATGACAGCTATACTCTGGCTTATCACTGGGATCCTCCCATCCTTAATCTCCCCACTCTAATCATGTCCATTTTTTCATTTCACCTTAATTTGATGCTGTTGTTTGATGTTTTTAAGACAGGGTCACACTAAGTAGCCTTGACTTGCCTAGAACTCATTATGTAGAACCAGCTGGCCTTGAACTCTCTGCCTCCTGAGTTCTGGAATTAAAGGCATGCACAACCAGGCCTTCCTCTCACTGTGTTTCTCTTTCCCTCTTCAGTCTGTATCCCACGATTTGGGGAGGACTTGACTATTGAATTGCATGCTCAGTGTCTTACTAGGAGGAAGGACAGCAGGCCACCCTACTGCTACCTGGTGCCTCTTCCACTGTGCACATCTTGCCAACACTGGACAACATGTAGGGTGTTAGTCAATATGGCCAAGTATAGCTTCAAGGGCTAAAAGGTCCCATTGGCTTAGGCTCCATCTTTTTCTTCTTGGAACTCAAGCTTACTACACCGAACATCGCTCACAATGGGGGAGGGCAGGGCAGGGTGCCTTTGTTGGGCTCTAGAGACAAAAGATCCACTGCTTCTGTAAGCAATAGGCCTTTGACACTGCAAACCTACCTCATAAGGAGTCTTTCTGCACAAAAAGGCAGCATCAAAGAAATGGTGAACTATCTTCTCAAAGGAGGACAGCATCAACACACACTCCATATTTGGCCAGGCCAAACCTGGTAATAATCAAGACTTCACCCTGTGTCAGGGGAGATGATCAGAAGGGTCTCAAGCCAGTCCCAGAAGTTCCAAAGAAAGCAGCAGATATCCCAACACCAGAAACAACAAAATCAGCCAAGCAGATATTCATGGTGCCACTAAAGGCAGATGGCTATCGGTACAGCCTCATAGCCAACGATGCAGTGGGCCTAAAAATACGTGGAGTCTTTCAATTGTACCCCAGATGCTGTGCCACAAAGAATTAAGAATCTGAGTTTTCAAAGGGGGAGAACTTCTCCTTTACTATGCTCAAGAAGATAATACTAGAAACAATTTATGTACTTCCAGTCAAGAAAATGTGGCACTAACCTTCACAAGAGGAGTTATGTCAACATCTTGGCATATTGGGGGAGGGAGGGATACATGAAGCCCCACATCTCATTGAAGATTTATAGCCAATTAGCTGTTGGGACAGGGACAGATACTTTCTTCAACTGTGTGCACAATGTAAAGGTGCCCATGTTCCTGCAAATAACCCTCAACACTTGCCCTTGTAAGCACCCCAATGAGATTCATTGTTTCTTTAAATAAAAAAGGAAGAGAATGAGCCAGTTTAGGAAGTGGATAAGAGAGTAACAGAAGGTGATTATGAAAAACGTGTGCCATATACATTCATGAAAAGATCGTAATGAAATCCATGTTATACATAATTAGTTAAAAGGCAAAGGTCAAAAGTAAATGGCACCCAAGGTTGACTTCTGGCCTCCACATACATGCAAGGGCACCTACAAAAATATGCACCCACATGTACACATGACAAACCAATAGAAATAAAACTTGTATGGGAGATACAGTGAAATGGAACATGCAAACAAAACAAACACACAAACAAACAAGCAAGCAGACCAAGGAACACAAACTTACAGATGACCTCTCTCTCGGGCAATGCCACTGTCACACACGACCTAGTTGGTTTTCAGTGCTGATAGTGAGCCCGGGCCTGAGATATTTACCTCAGCTTTGTTCTACCACTGAGTAACACCTTTGATTTCTAAAAGTCCCCACTGAAGCACAGGCTTATCAGGAAAGGGTCATGAAAAAATAAATCAACTTCTTTATGGGGAGTAATAAAGAACTCACAGCAGATGCAGATTCCTCCTGCACCCCAATCTGAGACCGAGGTAATTCTCTCCCCTCCCCTCCCTGTGTATGTGAGTGTGAGTGAGTGAGTGAGTGAGTGAGTGAGTGAGTGAGTGAGTGTGTGTGTGTGATGGATGGATATCAAACAAAGAGGCCCATGCTTTCTAGACAAGCCCTCTGGCACTGAATTACATCCCTCGCCATACTCTCTGGTAACAGCTACAAGAGCAGCATACAGACTGGGTTGGGGAACTGACTCCCCAGCTCACCATGTGGCGTCCTGATTTTTGTAATGGCCAATACTGGTGTAGTATAAAATTCAGGACATGGACAAAAGCCTTGTTCCAGCTTTTCTTCTCCAACAACTGGCTGTGTTGGAATTCTCACACTGGGAATTTATCAGAACCCCATCACCACAATTGGTGTTTGGTGGTGACACCTTACTTTCTGTCCAGGTCAGTCCTCATAGGAGTGTGCTTTACATGCCATAGAAGTTCCTGGCCTTGTGTGCCAGATAGTGAACTTCAAGCCTCCCTCATAGCTTGTAGGTCTTCAGGTCAGAGAGCAGCATCACATGCCTCCTGTCCATGTTCATGCTCTGGTTGATCATCCTGTATTTGATCTCATTGATGATAGTTATCTGGGCAGCCTCAATACCCTAAGTTTTCTCCACCAGGAGAGCTGAGGTGATTGGAGAAAGTGTCTCCCAGAAGCGAACCCACTCCCACTTCCTCCCTGTAAGACAAACAGAAAGGATATTCTGCTCTATTTCCCAAAACAAATTGCTGTGTAATTGGAGGAAGAGTGAGCAAATGCCAGAGTCAGGAAACTTCTGGGTATCGGCTGAAGGTCCAGACATGATGGCACGTCATAGGTGTTATGTAAAGAAATCTAGGTTCCTTTCACAACATGGGTGGCCATGGCTACCTGCAGGTTGTCACCTTCTATTAGAAGCTGGTACTTCTCCTTCCTGCTCAGCTCATCCAAATGTATGACAGCTCTGGACACTTCTGGGATGCCTTGTACCATCATGTGCATTCAACACAGAAGGCTGCAGATTCTGCAGCCCCTTGCTTCCAACTGAGAACATCAGAAATCCCAAGCCTATAAGAGTTGGGTGGTAATCTCCTTATGCAATTCTCAGCCATCATCACTACAATTTGTGCAACCCAGGAGTACTTATGTACTGTTTGGTGTCAGGGAAAAGATGGTTCAGGAAATTGTACTCCAGTCTATAATCAATTTGAAGAGAGGCCTAGGTGAACCTGAGGAGACCTGGTGTCCTCCAGAGGACCCTGCAGCAGTAGCAATCACAAGAGGCAAGGCAAGGCTTTATTTTTCCCAGGAACCTCAGGATAGAGGCAGTAGGAGTGAATTCAGGTCCAGTTATCAGTTCCTCTCCTGTATGGACTGAGCAAGAAAGTTACCTGAGCAATAGAAAGAGAGCAGCGGCTGCTACCAGATCCTCACCCCAGATAAACTACAGAAGGAAGCGGTGCCCTGAGGGCCACACAGGACAGCCACCAGTCACGCACCTGTGCCCTTGGTAGGTTATAGTCTGATGCCCTTCAGGTAGAGAATGGGCAGCAGGTGAGGCTGCTTCTCATCCAGCATGAGGATCGGGTCCTAGAAGTGGCCCTGCTCCTTGGCCAGGAGCAGCTGGAGCAGTAGCTCTGCCTTGCCACCCCCTGCCTCCTCCTCCTCCAGCTCCCACAGCTCCTGAGGTCTTAGCACTCCTCAGGCCTGCAGCACTGTGAGCAGAGCCTCTGCTGTGTCATGGCCGGGGCCAGGCTCTGCTGACTCTGGGTGAGCAGCTCCTGGCTTTATGGCTCCATGGTGGCCCACACTCCTGCCCTGCCCTACCAAATGACAATGGGGATCCCCATGGGAGGTGGGCTGTGAGCAGAGCAGGGCCTCAGCCAGGAGCCAGGAGGCCAGGGTGGTATCCATGGGACGGGACTGCATGCCTGTGGCCCCAGTGTTAAGGCAGTACTTAGCAGCCTGTTCCTGGGCTCCAGACCAAGTTAGCTGATGCTGAGGCCTTACTTGAAGAAGAGGAGGAGACACAGGAGAAGGGAGAAGCTGGAGTAGGGACCATGAACTCCAAGGTCTCTCCACAGCTGAGCTTGACCTCCCCTGATTCACTTCCAGGTAGTTCCCCCACCTCAAACTTCTATGCCTGTCTGGGTGGTAAAGCCCCTGGAGCCCAACTGCTAGAGCCCAACCATTCCCTGAGCTCAACCTTGGAGGCCTGCCCCTAAGTGGCCCACCCCACAGGCCTCTCTCATTCCTGGCCCATCTTCAGATCCAAGGAACCATGGAGGAATAGTGCTTGCTGACTTGCTTGCCAGGCTCATATTCACCTGGTATCCTCATGTATCTCACGACCACTTGCCCAGGGAATGGTACCACCCACAATGGCTAGTCTTTCCTACCCAAATATCAATCAAACATATCTATATCACAGATATGCCCACAGACCAACCTTATACAAAGACAGTTACTCCCCTGAGCCTTTCTTTCGGTTGATTCTAGGCTGTATCAAGTTGGCAGTTAATGCTAACTAATACACAAAGTTTTAGGGGAATGGAGGGCGATTGCTCTCATGGGACTATAGTTTTGCATGGACTCCCTGGCTTTCTCCCATCTCCCCTACACCCTGGGATTACTTCCTCTACATATTTACTCTCTATCAGTCTCAGAAGTCAGATATATTCCAGGGGAGCTTCACAGGAATAAAGTACTCATGGAAGACACATTCCTCAATGTACTCTGAGATGGCCTCTGGTAAAAGACCAGCATCAACCATCCTTATCCCACTCTACCCTTGCACAAACATGCTTTCCACCAGAGCCATGTGGCCTCTGCTGCAGGCTCCATCCACTCAGGCTCTTCGGAAGCTTCCTCCCAACTGTACTTGGCTGGAGCATCAAAAGACATTCCTTACCCCTTCTCTACCCCCAGGAGGGTCTCCTTAATACTACATTTCATCAGATGGACCTAATGTGCCTTGTTATCCTAAATAAGAGGTGACAAACCTACTCCAATGCTGATAAGTGATGCTGGGATAGGATCCTGAACCCACAAATTCCCTGCATGAGTGCCTGGCAGCCTAAGAGATTTAGCATGTCTATCTCATGTATCTGCCCCTACAGGTCTCCAGACACTTCTCTTTTTTGTTGTGGAGGACCCAGTCCTAATTAATACAACACACAGGGCAGGAAGGACAAACACCAAGTACTGGGGATGGAAAGATGGCTTATTCGTTAAGAGAGTTTGTTGCTCTCCCAGAGTACCCAGAGAACAGATAACAGTCCTGGGTAACTCCAGTTCCAGGTGGAATCTGATGCCCTCTTCTGGTCACTGAGAGATACTAAGCAGGAAAAATACCCATAATACAAATAAAAGAAATCAATCTTAAAGAAACAAACAAACCTCAATGATACAGCATGGATAGTTTTTCCATCATAAAATGGGTATTCACAGAGTAGTTAATGTCATCCACATCCAGGACACCATCCCCAGTGTAGTCCTGAGATCCCTGGCTGGGAACTCTGTGTAGGCCAAGCTGCCTGGAACTTGCAGAGATCCATCTCTGCCTGTGAGTTCTTGGGTTACAGGAGCATGACAGCAAACCAGACTCAAGAAGGGTCAAAAGAGAGAAGAGTGTGAAATTGCTTTTTTATTCATAAAAATACAGTCATTTTACTCAATGGAGCTTATAATGGCAGTCATTATATATAGTGTACAGAATCAGCAAAATATCAATTGAATGACAAGAACAAAAGAAAGAACAAATAAATAAGAAAACCTCAAACAAAAACAAAGAAAACCAAAAACCAAAGCAAATGAAACACAAGCTAAAACCCTCACCAAAAAAATTAAGCTAAGCAATATTCTCTTGCTTTAAATTTAGCAGCAAAGACCTATCTATACCCTGGAGCTGGCGTGGGACATAGGGTAGAAAGGCAGTCATAGACTGTAATAGCCTATCATGACAAGCGTAGTCATGTTTCTTTGGTGCTTTGTAAGTCAAGCCCTCCCAAGACCAAGGATGAGCTATGTTACATGTAGCTGAAGTTTTCCTGTGTCCTGCCTGGTCCACAGCCACTCAGACTCAAGTAAACAAGCAGAGACTTATACTAATTAAAACTGTTTGGCCAGTATAGGGGGGCCCCAGGCAGTGGGATCGGGACCTGTCCCTAGTGCATGAGCCAGCTTTTTGGAACCTAGTGCCTATGGTGAGACACTTTGTGCAGCCTTAGTGCAGGGAGGAGGGCCTTGGACCTGCCACAACTGAATGTACCAGGCTCTGCTGACTCCTCATGGGAGGAAACCTTGCCTTGGAGGAGGTGGGAATGGAGGTTGGGGTGGGGGGTAAGGCTGGGGGAGCGAGAGGAGGGAGGACAGAGTAATCTGTGGTTGGTATGCAAAATGAATAGAAAAATCTCTTAATAAAAAATGTATTTAAAAAAAACTGCTTGGCCATTGGTGAGGCCTACCACTGACTAGCTCTTACATTTAAACTCAGCCCATTTCTCTTAATCTATATGTCACCACATGTTCCATGACTTTACCTGTGTGCCATTACATGCTGCTTCTTGGATGGTGGGTGGGCTGGCATCTCTCTTGGCCTTCTTCCTGTCACTCCCTTTGAATTTGCCACCTGCCTCTAAGCTGCCTTGTCATAGGCCAAACTGCTTTACTTATCAACCAATCAGAGCAACACATATTCACAGCATACAGAAAGACATTCTCCCATCACTTCCCCTTTTCTGTCCAAACAAAAGGAAGGTTTTAACTTTAACCTAGTAAAATTACATATATCAAGCAAGAATTACAATTATAGTATCTAGTCTATTTGTATTTTGTAAAATTAAAGAAAATATTTTATCTATCCTATATTTGTGAGTCCAAAATTTCATATCTACCTTATCTCTTATCATAACCAATGAAAACCATATTATAACTATCTAGGTTTCAAATACATCAAAAATCTCAGAAGGATATAATAGTACCTAAGAAAACAGGAAGAACATTGTAAGAAACTTCCAAAACTCTGGAAAAGACAGAGACAGCTGCCTGCCTGGACAGTCATCAAAGTTCCTCTGCAGTGTTGGGGCATCCATTCTTCAGCTCATAGGCCTAGTCTCTCATTCACTTTTCCCTGTGTCCTGTAGAATATCTGGCAGTCTCCTCTGAGAAGCAGGAACCTGAAGGACCATCTCGCCTTGCAAAGTTCAGTGGTCACCTTCCTATGGGTCCTGCATGTCCAGTCGATACAACATTTTGTCAAGCAGTCCAGGCAAGAACACTTTCTTGACCAAATGGCTACTTTTGCCAAGAAGAAGATAAACTCCACATGGAATGTCTTCAATACCCATCCTCTTCTCTGAAGTAAATTGGTCCTGCAAGGAGCAAACATGTCTCACTGTCCAGAAAGTCTAAATTTTTTTATTAAGAATTTTTTTCATTCATTTTACATACCAATCAAAGACCCCTCTCTTCCCTCCTCCCCCAGCACCCCCCTCCCAACATACCCCTCTCACTCTTACCCACACAAAGGCAAGGCATCCCATGAGGAGGCACATCAAGTAGAGGCAAGTCCAAGTATGGTGATATTTTATTTGTACTGAAATGTGATTTTATTTGTATGTTAATAAATAAAGTTGCCTGGGGGTCAGAGCTAATAGCAAGCCGTAGCAGAAACCAGGCAGAGGTGGCGCACACCTTTAATCCAAATCACATGAACATTCTGTGTGTTCAAGGATAGAGCCAGCATGGAGACACACACCTTTAATCTCAATACCAACCATAGAAGACCTGGAGGTCTGTATAGACAGGCAGTGATGAGGAGGTCATGTGGTTGTGTTTACAACCAATGAGAAAGCAGAACAGAAAGTCAATAAAAAGACAGATACATAGGAAGTAGGTCTCTTGCTGAGGGGAAGACAGCAGTGGCAAGAAGGGTAAGAAGGCAGTTTTAAGTCTCAGCTCTCAGCTACTGCTCTGACCTCTTGGGCTTTTAACTCTGCCTTTGGCTCTCTGTGTTTCTTATTTAATAAGACTGTTCATCTACATCCAAGCCTTTCCACTTGCCTCAAGACTGCAAGAGGTGTCCCATCATAGGTAGTGGGCTCCACAAAGCCCACTGGTGCACCAGATGGATTCTAATCCTACCACCAGGGGGCCCCCAAGCAGATCAAGCTACACAACTGTCTCGCCAGGCAAAGGGCCTAGTCTAATCCCATGTAGGCTCCACAGCCATTGATCCAACTTTCATGAATTCCCTCTAGTTTGGTTTGGTCATCCCTGCATGTTTCCCCATCATGATCCTGGTGCACTTGCTTATAGAATCCCTCTTCTCTCTCTTTGATTGGACTCCTAGACTCTGTCAAGTGATTAGTTGTGGATCTCTGCATCTGCTTCCATCAGTCATTGGAGAAAAGTTATGTGATGACCATGAGGGTATTCACTGGTCTGATCTCTGAGGTAAGCCAGTTCAGTTCAGGCACCCTCTCCACTTTTGCTAGTAGCCCAGGCTGGGGTCATCCTTGGGGATTCCTGGCAACTTCCCTAGCACCAGGTTTCTCTCTATCCCCATGATGTCTCTCTCTCTCTCTCTCATGGTATCTCTTTCATTGCATTCCCCCTACCTCCCTTTTTCAGCCTAACCATCCCATTCCCTTATGTTCTCATTCCCTATCCCCTATTGTCCATTGCCCACCCCTCATCCTCAGTTTACTCGTGGATACCTATTACTCCTTCCCAAAGTGGTCCATGTGTCCCTCTTTGGGTCTTCTCCGTTAGTTAGCTTTTCTGGAGTTCTGGGTTGTTGCCTGATTACCCTTTGCTTTACATCTAGTATCCATTTATGAGTGAGTACATACCATATTTGTCCTTCTGAATCTGGGTTACCTCACTCAGGATGATATGTATTCCATTGTGTATATGTACCATGTTTTCTTAATCCATTCTTCAGTTGAGGGGCATCTAGGTTGTTTCCAGGTTCTGACTATTACGAATAATGCTGCTATAAACATAGTGGAGCATGTGTCCTTGTGGTATGATTGAGTATTCCTTGGGTATATGCCCAAGAGTGGTATAGCTGGGTCTTGAGGTAGATTGATTCCCCATGTTCTGAGAAACTGCCATACTGATTTCTATAATGGTTGTACAAGTTTGCATTCCCACCACCAGTGGAGAAGTGTTCCCCCTGCTCCATATCCTCTCCAACATAAACTGTCCGCAGTGCTTTTGCTCTTAGCCACTCTGACAGGTGTAAGATGGTAACTCAGAGTCAGTTTGATTTGTATCTCCATGATGATTGAGGATGCTGAGAAATTCCTTAAATGTCTTTTGGCCATTTGAAATTCTTACTTTGACAATTCTCTGTTTAGCTCTATAACCCATTTTTTAATTGGATTGTTTGTTATTTTAATGTCTAGTTTCTTAAGTTCTTTATATATTTTGGAGATCAACCCTCTGTCAGATGTGGGGTTGGTGAAAATCTTTTCCAATTTTATAGGCTGTCATTTTGTCTTATTTATTGTGTCCTTTGTCTTACAGAAGCGTCTCAGGTTTAGGAGGTCCCATTTACTAATTGTTGTTCTCCATGTCTGTGCTACTGGTAGTGTATTTAGGAAGTGATCTCCTGTGCCAACGTGTTTAAGATTATTTACTACTTTCTCTTCTATCAGGTTCAGTATAACTGGTTTTACATTGAGGTCTTTGATCCACTTGGACTTGAGTTTTGTGCATGGTGATAGATATGGGTCTATTTGCAATCTTCTACATGTTGATATCCAGTTATGCCAGCACCATTTGTTGAAGATGTTTTCTTTCTTCCATTGTACAGATTGTAGGCTTTCTGTAATTTTTGTTGTTATTGAAGTCTAACTTTAAGCCATGGTGGTCTGATAAAATAGAGGAAGTTATTCCAATTGTTTTGTATCTGTTAAGATTCACTTTGTGACCGAGTATGTGGTCGATTTTAGAGAAGGTTCCATAGGGTAGAAGAAGGTATATTCCTTTTTGTTAGGGTGGAATATTCTGTAGATATCTATAACTCCATTGAGTCATAATGTCTGTTAGTTCCCTTATTCCTCTGTTAAGTTTTAGTCTGGCAGACCTGTCCACTGGTGAGACTGAGATGTTGAAATTTCCCACTACTATTGTGTGGAGTTTGATGTGCAATTTAAGCTTTAATAATGTTTCTTTTTACAAATGTGGGTGCCCTTGTATTTTGGGCACAAATGTTCAGAACTGAGACTTCTTCTTGTTGGATTTTTCCTGTGATAATTACGTAATGTCCTTCTTGATCTCTTTTGAGTAATTTTAGTTTGAACTCTATTTTGTTAGATATTAGGATAGCTACACCAGCTTGCTTCTAAAGTCCATTGATTGGAAAAGTCTTTTCCCAGCCTTTTACTCTGAGGTAGTGTCTGTCTTTGAAGTTGAGGTGTGTTTTTTGTATGCAGTAGCAGGATGGATCCTGTTTTCATATCCATTATGTCAGCCTGTGTCTTTTTATAGGCAAGTTGAATCCATTGATATTAGAAGATATTAATAACCAGTGATTGTTAATTCTTGTTTTTGGTGGTAGTGTTGTGTGTTTCCCTTCTTTGGTATTTGTTTGTGTGCAATTGTCTATTGTCTGTGTTTCGTGGGTGTATCTAACTTCCTTGGGTTGGATTTTTCCTTCTAGGGCTTTCTGTAGGGCTGCATTTGTGAATACATATTGTTTAAATCTGGTTTTATCATGAAATATTTTGTTACTCCATCTATGGTAATTGAGAGTTTTGCTAGGTATAATAGTCTAGGTTGGCATCCATGGTCTCTTAGTGTCTGCATAATGTCTGTCCAGGACCTTCTGGCTTTCAGAGTCTCCATTGAGAAGTCAGGTGTTATTCTAACATGTCTGCCTTTATATGTTTCTTGACCTTTTCCTTGCAGTTCTTAATATTTTTTCTTTATTCTGTATGTTTGGTGGTTTGATTATTATGTGGTAAGGGGACATTTTTGGAGGGTCCAGTTTATTTGATGTTCTCTAAGCTTCTTGCATCTTCATAGGCATTTCTTTCATTATGTTGAAAAAGTTTTCTTCTGTGATTTTGTTGAATATATTCTATATGCCATTTAGCTGGTATTCTTTTTGTTCTTCTATCCCTATTTTTCTAAGGTTTGGTCTTTTTATGGTGTCCCAGATTTCCTGGACATTTTGTGTTATGACTTTGTTGGCTTTAATGCTTTCTTTGTCTGATGAATCTGTTTCCTTTACTGTATTTTCAATGCCAGAGATTCTCTCTTCCATCTCTTGTATTCTGTTGTTTATGCTTATAATCATCTGTAGTTCCTATTCATTTACTCAGATTTTCCATTTCCAGCATTTCCTCAGTTTGTGTCTTCTTAATGCCTCTGTTTCAGTTTTCAAGTCTTGAACTGTTTCCTTCACCTGTTTAATTACTTTTTCTTAGTTTTCTTGGCTTTCTTTTAAGGAATTTATTGATGTCTTCTAATTTTTTGGGTTTTTTTCCCCCTCGATTTCTTTAAGGAAATTTATTCATTTCCTCTTTAAAGTCCTCTACCATCTTCTTTTTTATAAATATTTTTATTTTATAATTAATTTAATTTTACATATCAGCCATTGATTCTCCCATCCCTCAGACGTCCCCCCAAATCCACCCCCCATTCCCACCTCCTCCAAGGCAAAATCTCCACTAGGGAGTCAGCCCAGCCTGGTAGACTATGTTGAGGCAGGTCCAGTCCCCTCCTCCCTGCACCAAGGCTGAGCAAAGGTTCCCAGCATAGGCCCTAGGTTCCAAAAAGCCAGCTCATGCACCAAGAACAGGTCCTAGTCCCACTGCCTGGGGGCCTCACAAACAGTTCAAGCTCATCAACTCTCTCACTTATCCAGAGGGCCTAGTCCAGTTCCATGGGGGCTCCTCAGCTATTGGTTCACAGTTCATGTGTTTCCACTAGTTTGGTTATTTGTCCCTGTGCTTTTTCCAATCTCAATATCTCTTGCTCATATAATCCCTCCTCTCTCTTGCCGATTGGACTCCTGGAGCTCCACCTGGGGCTTGGCCATGGATCTCTGCATCTGCTTCCATCAGTCACTGGATGAGAGTTCTATCATGACAGTTAGGGTGTTCGGCCATTCTATCACCAGACTAGGTCAGATCAGGCTTTCTCTCAACCACTGCCATTAGTCTACAGTGGAGGTATCTTTGTGGATTTCTGGGGACCTCTCTAGCACTCTGCTTCTTCCTATTCCCATGGGGTCTTCATTTATCATGTTATCTCTTTCTTTGTTCTCCCACTCTGTTCATGATCCAGCTGGGAACTCATGCTCCCCTAAGCTCTCTTTCCCCTGACCCTTGCCATCTAGTACCCCCCTCATCCCCAGTCTTCTCATGTAGATCTCATCCATTTCTCTGTCATTGGGTGATTCCTGTGTCTTTCTTAGGGTCCTCTTTACTAGGTAGCCTCCTTGGAGTTGGGAGTTGCAGTCTGGTTATCCTTTGCTTTATATCTAGTATCCACTTATAAGTGAGTACATACCATCTTTGTCTTTCTGAGTCTGGGTTCCCTCACTCAGGATGATTTTTTCTGTGCTGAGTAGTACTCCATTGTGCATATGTAACACATTTTATTTATCCATTCTTCAGTTGAAGGGCATCTAGGTTGTTTCCAGGTTCTAGCTATTACAAATAATGCTGCTATGAACATATTTGAGCATGTGTCTTTGTGGTATGATTAAGAATTCCTTGGGAATATGCCCAAGAGTGGAATAGCTGGGTCTTGAGGGATGTTGATTCCCAATTTTCTAAGAAAGCGCCATATTGATTTCCAAAGTGGCTGTACAAGTTTGCATTCCCACCAACAGTGGAGTTTTCCCGTTCCTCCACATCCTCTCCAACATAAGCTGTCTTTTTTATATTAGCCATTCTGATGGGTGTAAGATGGTATCTCAGAGTAATTTTGATTTGCATTTCCCTGATGACTAAGGATGTTGAGCAATTCCTTAAATTCCTTTCAGCTGTTTGAGCTTTTTCTGTTGAGAATTCTGTCTTCAGTTGGGTTCCATTGGTTCACATGTCAGTTTTTATGCCAGTACCAAGCTGTTTATATTACTGTAAATGGAGAGAAACTCAAAGAAATTCTACTAAAATCAGAAACAAGACAAGGCTGTCTGCTCTCCCCATACTTATTCAGGGTAATTGTAGCCTCATAGAAGGAGTTTGGTAATGTTCCTTCTGTTTTTATTGTGTGGAACAATTTAAAAAGTATTGGTATTATCTCTTCTTTGAAGATCTGGTAGAATTCTGCATTGAAACCATCTGGTCCTGGGCTTTTTTTGGTAGGGAGACTTTTAATGACTGTTTTTATTTTCTTAGGGGTTATTGGTCTATTTAAATAGTTTATCTGGTCTTGATTTAAATTAGGTATGTGATACCTATCCAGAAAATTATCCATTTCTTTTAGATTTTCCAGTTTTGTGGAGTACAGGTTTTTGAAGTATGACCTGATGGTTCTCTGGATTTCCTCAATGTTAGTTTTTATGTCTCCCTTTTCATTTCTGATTTTGCTAATTTGTATGCTCTCTGTCTGCCTTTTGGTCAGTTTGGATAAGGGCTTGTCTATCTTGTTGTTATTCTCAAAGAACCAACTCTTTGTTTCATTGATTCTTTGTATTGTTCTCCTTGTTTCTATTTTATTGATTTCAGCTCTCAATTTGATACTTTCCTGGCATCTATTCCTCCTGGGTGACTCTGCTTCTTCTAATTCTAGAGCTTTCAGGTGTGCTGTTCAGTCACTAGTGTGAGATTTCTCCAACTTCTTTCTGTGGGCATTTAGAGCTATGAATTTTCCTCTTACCACTGCTTTCATAGTGTTCCATTAGTTTGGGTACATAGTACATTCATTTTTATTGAACTCTAGGAAGTCTTTAATTTCTTTCTTTATTTCTTCCTTGTTGAGGATTATTCAGGGTCCATGACATTTTAGGCTTTCTGTAATTTTTGTTGTTGTTGAAATCTAACTTTAAACCATGGTGGTCTGATAGAATGCAAGAGGTTATTCCAGTTGTTTTGTATCTGATTAGTGGCCAAGTATGTGGTCGATTTTAGAGAAGGTTCCATGGGGTGCTGAGAAGAAGATATATTCTTTTTTCTTAGGTTGAAATGTTCTGTAGATATTGATTAAGTCCATTTGAGTCATAACATCAGTTAAGTTCTTTATTTCTCTGTTAAGTTTTGATATGGCTGATCTCTCCAGTGGTGAAAGTGGGGTGTTGAAGTCTCCCACTATTAATGTGTGGGGTTTTATATGTGGTTTAAGCTTTAGTAATGTTTCTTTTACATATGTGGTTGCCCTTGTGTTTTGGGCATAAATGTTCAGAATTGGAACTTCATCTTGGTGGATCTTTCCTGTGATCAGTATGTAATGCCCTTCTTGATCTCTTTCGACTGATTTTAGTTTGAAGTCTATTTTGCTGGATATTAGGAGGCTACACCCACTTGCTTCTTAAGACCATTTGATTGGAAAGTCTTTTCCCAGCTTTTTATTTTAGGTAGTGTCTATCTTTGAATTTGAGGTGTGTTTCTTGTATGCAGCAGAAAGATAGGTCCTGCCTTCATATCCATTCTGTAAGCCTGTGCCTTTTTATAGGTGAATTAAGTCCATTGATATTAAGGGATATTAATTATCAGTGATTGTTCATTCCTGTTATTTTTTGGTGGTAGTGTGTGTGTACTTCTCCTCTTTGGGGTTTACTGCTGTGGCATTATCTATTGCCTGTGTTTTCGAGGGTGTATCTGACTTCCTTAGGTTGGTATTTTTCTTCTAGTGCTTTCTGTAGGGCTGGGTTTGTGGATAAGTATTGTTTAAATCTGGCTTTGTCTTGGAATGTCTTGTTCACTCTGCCTATGATGATTGAAAGTTTTGCTGGGTATATTAGTCTAGGCTGGCATCCATGGTCTCTTAGTGTCTCCATTACATCTGTCCAGGTCCTTCTGGGTTTCAAAGTCTCCATTGAGAAATCGGGTGTTATTCTGATGGGTTTGCCTTTATAAGTCATTCGGACTTTTTCCTTTGCTGCTCTTAATATTCTTTCTTTATTCTGTATGTTTAGTTGTTTAATTATTATGTGGCAAGGGGACTTTTTTTTGGGGGGCGGGGGTCTAGTCTGTTTGGTGTTCTATAGGCTTCTTGTATCTTCATAGGCATTTCCTTTTTTAAGTTGGGAAAATTTTCTTCTATGATCTTGTTGGATATATTTCCTGTGCCTTTGAGTTGGTATTCTTCTCCTTCCTCTATCCCTATTATTCTTAGGTTTGGTCTTTTCATGGTGTCCCAAATTTCTTGGACATTTTGGGTCATGACTTTGTTGGCTTTAGTGTTTTCTTTGACTGAGGAATCTATTTCTTCTACCGTATCTTCAACGCCAGAGATCCTTCTTCCATCTCTTGCATTCTGTTAGTTATACTTGCATCTGAAGTTCCTGTTCGTTTACTCATATTTTCTATTTCCAGCATTCCCTCTGTTTGTGTCTTCTTCATTTTTTCTATTTCCCTTTTCAGGTCTTGGACTGTTTCCTTCATCTTTTTCATTGCTTTTTCATGATTTTCTTTCAGGGATTTATTGTTTTCTTCTGCTTTATTTGTCCTTTCCTCTAGTTTTTTAGAGCATTCTTCCCATTTTTTGTTTGTCTTTTCCTCAATTTCAGTTGTGATTTCTTCTTTATAAGCCTCTAGCCTCTTCATGATGTTGTTCATAAGGTTGCTTTCTTCTGCTTCTTCCATTTTGTGATGTTCAGGTCTAGCTGTTGGAGGAGGGCTAGGTTTGGTGATGCTGTATTGCTCTTCATTTTGTTGTATGAACTTCTGCCTTGACGTCTGCCCATCTCCTTGTGGATTCGTTCTTGGGGATATCAGCGCTCTTGGTCCAGACAGAGCTGACAGATTCAGGAAGTCTCTCTCTTGTCCAGATGGAAGCTCTGGGCCTGATGGGCACTGGGGGCTGGTCTCTGAGTCTCAGGTAGTGGTTGGGGTCTCTCTTGTCCAGATGGGAGCTCTGGGACAGGATGGGATCTGGGGGCTGGTCTCTAAGTCTCAGGAAGTGGCTGGGGTCTTGGGCAGATGGGTGTGAGGGCAGGGCGTGGAGATTGCCGAGCCTGCCCGGGGTCTTGGAGAAGGTGAACCTTCCCGGTGGGGGTGGGGGGAGTTCCTGTATGATGGCTAGAACCTGGGGCCAAGTTGGGCAGGTCTTCCCCGGAATGGCTGGTGCCCAGGGATGGGACCTAGGGGCAGGCCTCTCTGGGTATCGATTTAACCTCTTAAAAAAATCATTTACACTTAAAAAATGGGATGAGGCAGGACTTCCTCACACCTTTTAAAAATGTTTCGAGAGCTACTAAAAAACTCGTATTTACAAAATAGTTGATAAAGATATTCATCTGGATTGTACAAGAAGGGAGGCGGGGACACTGACAGACAGATGGATGGTTAGTCGGCCTTGGCTTCTTCTCTTCTACTTCATAGGCTGTAATCTGGTTCTCAGCCTCTCCATTTTCTGCAGGCACATCTGTGGTTTATTGCTCAGCCACCTCAGCCTGTTTGCCCTTTGCTCCCCTTTTCCCTTTGGTTTGCACTTTTTTATCTGATGATTTATCCTTTCCCGTGGCCTTCTTCGGCTTCGCGTCCACCTTGGCAGGGGTGGCTTGGCAGACAGCCTGGTGGAGCGCCGCTTGGGCTCCGCCTTCGCTGCTCCATCCGTGCTAACCTTCCTCTTGGGCATCCTGTCAGTGCTGGGTGGGATGCGCGTGCGAGGCGGAACCTGTCACCGCACGAAATGCTGCGACCCTCTGGGGGGGGGCAGTGATCTAGGTAGAGAATTTAGCCTTCATTTCAAGCCAGTTCTGTCCTCGGTATAGTTGACTAGGTCCATAATGGAGGACATTGTTATCTTCTTTAATGGGGCTGTATATAATAAAACATGTTACATATTGTTAAATAGCTGATTTACTCCAAGTTAAAAAATCCCCAAGTTGGCAGAGTTAATTACCCATGTAAAGATTCATAATTTTCTGGTAGCTACATTTCAAAGACACACCTTGAATGTTAAATTCTACTTGGAATTCTAAATAGTTCCACAGCAAATAACAAAAATTATCCACCAGGTTTTATTTTTGTCTTCATGTTATTACCTTGTTTAGTCTTTGTAGAAATCCTTGTTTAGCACATAAACAGCCAGATTGTGGTGCAGGATTCCCTCCTGAATGGGCTGTCAAGGAAAGGTTTGAGAGTTAGAGTGTTAGCAGAAGCGGGACTCTATTCTATGATCTGCAAACCAAGCTCTTGGGAGGTAACACCACAGTCACTGAAATGCCAAAAAAGTATGACAAAGAAGGTGCTGTGGTGCTCTAAGGGCAAGGAATGGGGATGGAGTCATGATATTAATTCCATTGAGCATGTGACTATAGAACCACCAGTTACTGTAGCCATCGAACAAAGGCTGTGAAAGAACCAGTGTCTCTTCTGTCTGCCTGTCTCTGACTCTCTGTCTCTCTTTCTCTCTGTCTCTCTGTCTCTAGCCCTGTCTCTGTCTCTATGTCTCTCTCTGTCTCTCTGTGCTTTTCTTGAGGTATTTTTTGTGGCTGAGTTCTTCTTTTCTTCAACACAAGAAGGAAAGAGTAAGGAAAGAGTCACCCACTACAGTCAAAATGTTGAAGAACGTATTAGTAGCTGTTTGTAAATTTATAGTGTAAGTTATGTTATGAACTGAAACAACAACAAATTCAAATCATTGGGTAAATGTTTTTTTAAATGGTTATTAAATTATCACTTTTAAAATATGTCGCAGTGAAGAAAGACATCCAGGAGAGCTACAATTGATACCCGAAAAGCCTGTCCAGATCAGTACAGGTAAGATTAATAGTGAATACTCTATTGGTCCTACCTTAATTGAAAAAGAGTAATAAGATTTGTTCCTGCAAAAAACTGCCAAGGAAATCCAATAAAAATGCAGTTATAGTCTTTCTTAATTTGCTTCTTAACATTTGTAGAATACAAAATCAGTTAAATTATTTCTAAGAAATTTCATTCTAAAACCATATCATCTGAAACATGTTTGTGTTTTTCACATGAGCCATTGATGAATGGCTCTTTGTATAAATAAGAAAAAGCTACTTAATTTAGTCCACAGTATCCTCTATATGCACTTAATAGCAAGTTGGCTCTGTTATAAAATGGATTGTTTTCCAGTTGTTATAATAAATGCATTGTATTTTTGCTATGTATTATTATGTAGTTAAGTATCATGAAAATATGATTATATTTAAAAACCAAGAATACAATATCCAATTACCTTCATTAATTTTTTGTGACTAAATGTAATTAAGATTATCTGTTTTTTTCCATTCTGTAATTTTTCAATTTAGACATATTAGACAATTCACATATTGTCTTACTGTTACCTTTAAGTATCTGCCACTTAATGTGAATGTGTCTTGAAACAGTATGTAAGAGTTTCAAGGAATATCTTTTAAAAGTCAATGGATATTGAATTTTGTAGGCAGTGCTAGGGATTGAACACTGCCATTGTGAGCATTCTAGGCAAGTGCTTTCCCTATTGATTATGTGGCCAGATTATGCCAGCATATGCCGGTTATGATGACAATTGGTTTATGTGTTACAAGATGTATTTTCAAGAAAATATGCCACAGTAGCAGGAAAGTTGAGAAAACAACACTATTATCAAGTAGGCAACGTTGACTACAGGGTCCTGGCCCACTGAGTCTGGACAAGATTCTAACAGTGGAGAGAATGCTACAGAATTTGTGCTTTCAGCAACTGTAACCATAGAATCTTTCACACCTATCTTGCCTTTGGAAGGCAAACCAGGGAGTGATAGTGTAGATGAATTGGAATGCCCCTCTTCACATAAGAGATGAGGTGAAAAGTGGCAGCCAGTATTACTATAACGTGGGTGACTTTCTTTTATATTATTTCAACACGATATTATTGAACTTCCCTTGTGGTGATGAGGACTGACCAAGGCCTCCAACATGCTGAATGTAGGCTCTACCACTGAGCTGCATTCTCAGTCCATTTATTGGTGGGACAAATGCTCACCTCAGTCATGGGCAGGGTCAAGGAAATGACTCTGGACTTTTGCATACTGCAAATGAAGCCAACAAGAATTGATTTTCTTTCTTTTTGGAGGGCAGAGTGTTAGCATAGAGTGAAAGTTCAACTCATTGATGGTTTACACGTGGAAACATAAAAGTGTTTCATGTGAGATACTACTCCCTTGAAATGGCTGCTTTGCGCCCATGCTTCTTCCACGATTCTCTCACTGGAGATCCAGTTCAGGGTGCACAACTGCTAAGGGACAACCTTTCTAGTAGTTCTTATGGTGGGAGGTGATGGGAGCTGATGCTGAGCTCCTTTACACTGCACAGGCATGAGGGATTCTAGCTAGAATGGAGGGGCTTCTTAGCATCCTCCTCAGATGGGGACAAGGAGACAAAGCACACTGACCTCTCCGGAGCTTTGCCACACTGGCAGGTGGAAATTCTTCCCAAAGGTGTTTGTCCTTGGTCTGTTTGCATCTCCTATGTTCTGCTATGCTGCAGAGGGCAGTCACCATAGACTTAGCTTCCTTGTGTCTGGAATTTTCATCCTCAATGGAGCAAGTTAAACTCAATCCTTGGAGAAGCTCCTTTCACTCCTATACAAGATGAAAATATTCATAATTTCTAGCACCATTAGTCCACAGACAAAACAGCAACAGCAACAAGGTGCAGTTTAGGATACTGATCAGGTGTAGATGCCAGTTCCTTCTGTCTGGTAGGGTCATAGGTATTTGCACAATTTGTTATGATTATTAACTTCTGGTAATGTTGTCTCTTTGCCTTTGAAATATACAGGAAAATGGAAATTAAGAGTTCTCCATATATTTATTGTATATAAATCAATATTCACATGAAAGACTATCCAGAAATGGTGTCAAAGTATATGTGGTAGCAAAACTTTAGCCTTGGCATTTAATAGTTGTATTTTCTGCAGTTGTTTATAACACATTTTGTCTTTTTCTTTCATAGTGATTGCAGGAACTGAACAGAAGACTCCAATCAGGTAAGAGTATATGGGTTTTAAAATACACTGAATGTCTGGAGATATCAAATTTGGAAATCACACTGTTTTCCTCTGTGTAAGTCAATTTCACCATCTTTTTTTTTTTTTTTTTTTTTGGTTTTTCGAGACAGGGTTTCTCTGTGCAGCTTTGCGCCTTTCCTGGAACTCACTTGGTAACCCAGGCTGGCCTCGAACTCATAGAGATCCGCCTGGCTCTGCCTCCCGAGTGCTGGGATTAAAGGCATGCGCCACCACCACCCGGCAATTTCACCATCTTTATTCCTCCTTTATTCACAAGCTGAATAATTATTTGTAGAGCACACAATTTTGCAATTACTGATTACACCTGATGCAGTGTGAAATACTGTTAAGAATCCATGGCTAGAGAGATGGTTCAGTAAAGAAAGTGCTTGCCATGCGTGTGTCAGACTGGGAGTTTGGATGCCCAGAAGTCACATGAGGCCTAATGGTCTCATGTGCATCTGTAATCTTGAGGAGCTTAGAGTGAATTGGAAGGGAGACAGAGAATCCCACAAAGTAGACTCAATAATTATTTGGGGGTGTGCATTCATGGACAAGACACAGCAACAAAAACAAGGTTGAAGGTGAAGGTTGACCTTCCCCGCAGTTTGTACTCTAATTGCCAAACTATGCACCCTAGCACGCATGTATGTACCTGAAATCACATATACATTCAAGTGCACTGCCCATAACATGCCATGCACGTGTATTTAAAGTATCAGTTCCAGGTCATTAATTCAGATCACTAGTATGTTTGGGCCAAGTTATCTGTTGGCAAGAGTGTGAGTAACAAGGCAGGGTTCAAGACTCTCCCAGGCATTGCTGAAGATCTCTTCAGAATGGCCTTATGGACATGTTCTGCACAGACATAAAGAGCCTCCTCAATGAGTTCCACAACGGTGCTGAAAACCAAGGTCGGTGGAAGGTAGGAGAACGAAGAGGTTTATTATTACCAACAACAAGCCCTGAAGTCTGGAGTTCTGAACTGTAGTTTGGATAAAGTGGTGCTGAGGGGACAGCGTTGCTCCCCACTGTGCTATAAAGACTCAACATTACAGAATTGCTTGTTGAGTATAAAAATAGCCATTTGACAGCTTCATCATATACTTGTGAATAGACTATCAAAAAGCAGCTTTAAAGCACCAAAAAATGTGGTGGCTTCTGAGAGTGCTGGCCCTTCAGTGCTTAGAGCTATGAATCAGTTTCATGTTCTACCCACCAACCTCTTTGGAGGGAGCATGAGACTCATCGAAATACCTAAAAAGTTTCCTGATAGTGAAGGGACCATGGTGCTCTAGGGTGTGGGAAAGGAATTAAACAGGAGCATTAAGTGCATTGAGCACATAAACAAAGTCAGCAGTTCCTGCAGCCATGGGAACAAAGTGTGTGGAAGAACCCCTGGCCCCTCCTGTGTGTGATCATTAATTTCTGCCCTCATGTCGAGTTCCACATACTAATTTGGCTTTGCTGGGTTCTCGTTTCTCTGAAGCCCTAAGATGCATCATTAAGTTATTTGAGATCGTTCTGACTCTTTTTAATGTAGGTACTTATAGCTACTGATTTCTTTCTGAGTATGTCGTTCATTGTATACCAAAGATCTAGCATGGAATATTTTTATATTCATTCAATTTTAGAGAATTTAAAATTTCTTCTTAAAGCCTATGATAAATTATTACTCAAAGAGAGAGACATCTAAGTTAAATGACATGCCATCAAATGCACCTAACAAACATCTATAGATCATTCTAAGCTTACATTCGGAACATTCATTCTTCTTACCTGTGCAAGGAATATGCAAAAACTTATGAAGAGTGAACAAAAGAGTAATGTGTGTGGTGTTTTAATCAGGGTAAAAATTATTGCCCTGTCTTTGACATGAGGAAAGCATTCTCTAATCATAGTTAACCACTGAAGCACAAATTATTATTTTGTAAATGACTAATGTAAGTATATTTGGAAATCAAAAAGAAAGAATTAAGAGTATTTGTTAAAAGTTTTTCATGTGAATTTAAATGTTACTTAAAAATACTTCACAGTGAAGCTATGCCTTTGAAGCAGATGAAGTCTGTTAACAGAACAAAGTCTGCAGAGTTCCGTGAAGGTAAGAGTAAAATTCTTTAACGAGTATTTATGTGTGTGAGCGTTTTTCTTGCGCATGTACAAGCAATACCACATTTGTGCTTGGTGCCTGTGGAGGTCAGACGATGGCGTTGGAACTCTTGGAATCCTTGCACCTGGACTTATGGTGGTTGTGAGCCACCATGTGGTGCCTGTGAACTGGACCTGGATCCCTTTAAGAGCAAGCTGTGCCCTTAACTGCTGAGCCATCCCTCTAGCCCTAGGCAAACTTTTGAAAATGAATAACTCTAACACTAAATAAAAATAAAAATGTGAACAGTTTAAAAAGTGAGTAAAGGAAACCACATGAAAATTGCAGTTACATTGCTTCTTAGTCTATTTTTTAGCATTTTTGAGTGCAGAATTACTAAGAAAAATCTCAAATCTAAAAACATATCTCTAAAAAATATTGGTGTATTTCATTTTAACAACTGATATCATTGTAAAAATAAGAAAAAAACCCTGCTACACAGTATGTGTTCCTTATAGTCACACAATAGCAAGTTGACTTTATATAAAAATAGATATTTCGTTTAGTTTTTAACAATAGATACATTGTATTGTGTATGCATGTTAGTATATAGTTAAATATCACTAAAATATTATGTCACAAACAAAGGGTACATATTTAGTCATTTTTATTATTTTTATGCCTAATAAAATAATATAGTCATCTGAATAAAATATAAAATAATGATTTATTTCTGTTTGTGGAGAGCAACAGTTGACTTATGGGGAAAGAGTTAGTGAGTCGGTAGTTTATATGTGTAGTCACATAAATTCGTTTCAGGCCAGATAATACTCTCACAAAAACTTCTGTCCTGTGTCTTCTCTGCTTTTCTCTCACTAAGAGATGCAGTTCAGGATACACAAATATTAAGGGTGGGATCTTTCCCTAGTTCTGTTTATGAGCAGCAATGGAAGCTAATGAAGATAATTATCCTTTATACTACAGGGAAGACAGGGACCAGAGTTAGAACTGGAGAGTTTATTAGCATCTTTTCCAGAAGTGAACAAGGAGAATAAGTACGTTTACCTCTCTCAAGATTTCCTACACTGGCAGTTTGATATTGTTGTTGTTGTTGTTGATGATGACGATCATGACGATGATTTATGATGTTGATGAAGATGATGATGATGGTGTTCATGATGATGATGTGTTGTTCATGATGATGATGACAATTCTTTTGATTTTACAGACAGGACTTCTCTAATTTAGCCTGGCTCTCCTGAACTCACTCTATAGACTGGGATGGCCTCCATCTCAGAGGTCCACCTGTCTCTGCCTCCCAAGTGCTGGGAGTAAAGACATGTGCCACCACAGCCGATTCTAGATATTCCTTGGAAAGATTTTTGTCCCTGGTTTGTCTCTGTCTCCAGTTTCCATCATGCTTCATGGGATAGTCACCAAAACCTAGCTTCCTTATTCCAGAGAGTTTTCATCTTAAATGAACATTTTTTTTAATTTAAAAGTTGTTTTTTTCATTTTGCATACCAACCACAGTTCCTACTCCGCTGCCATCCCATTTTCCACATCCCGCCCCCTCAGAGAGGGTAAGGCCTCCCATGGGGAGTCCACAAATTCTGGCATATTAAGTTGAGGTAGAACCAAACCACTCCCACTGCATCAAGGTTGAAGAAGTTATCCCACCATAGGGAATGGGCTCCAAAAAGTCAGTTCATGCACCAGGGATAAATCCTTGTTCCACTGCCAGGGGCCCCACACACAGATCAACTACAGAATTGTCACTCACACTCAGAAGGCCTTTTTCAGTCCCATGCATGCTCCCCAGCTGTCAGTCCAGAGTCCCTGAATTCCCACTAGCTTGGGTTAACCATCTCTATGGGTTTCCCCATTATGATCTTGACCGCCCTTGCTCATATAATCCCTCCACTCTCTCTTCAGCTGGAATCCAGGAGCTCAGCCCAGTGGTTGGCTGTGGATCTCTGCACACTCTTCCATCAGTGTTATAGATGAAGGTTCTATAATGACAATTAGGGTAGTCATCAATCTGATTACAGGGGAAGACCAGTTCAGGTACCCTCTCCACTATTGCTTGGAGTCTTAGCTGGGGTCATCCTTGTGGATTTTTGGGAATTTCCCTAGCACCAGGTTTCTCCCTAATCCCCATAATGACTCCCCCTAACAATGTATCTCTTTCCTTGCTCTCCCTCTCTGACCCTCCTCCAACTTGGCCCTTCCCTTCCCAACATTCTCATTCCCCCCACCCACAACATACACCCAGTTAACCCAGGAGATATTATTATTTTCCCTTCCTAGGGTGATCCATGGATTTCCCTCTAAGGGCCCTCCTTGTTACCCAGCTTTTCTGTGGCTGTGGATTGTAGCCTGGTTGTCCTTTACTTTATAGCTAATATCCACTTATAAATGAGTGCATACCATATTTGTCTTTCTGGGTCTGTATTACCTCACTCAGGAGGATTTTTTTTCTAGTTCCATCCATTTGCCTGCAAATTCATGATGTCATTGTATTTTTACCACTGAGTAATACTCCATTGTGTAAATGTACCACATTTTCTTTATCCATTCTTCAGTTGAGGGGTATCTTGGTTTTTCCAGGTTCTATTCCAGGCTATTATGAATAATGTTGCTATGAGCATAGTTGATCAAAAGTCCTTGTGGTATGATTGTGCATCATTTGGGAATATGCCCAAGAGTGGTATTGCTGAGTCTTGAAGTAGATTGATTGTCAATTGTCGGAGAAATTGCCATACTGATTTCCAAAGTGGCTGTACAAGTTCGCACTCCCACCAACAGTGGAGGAGTGTTCCCTTTACTCCACATTCTCTCCAACATAAGCTGTCATTTATGTTTTTGATCTTAGTCATTCTGACAAGTATAAGATGGTATCTCAGAGTCATTTTGATTAGCATTTCCCTGATGGCTAAGGATGTTGAGCAGTTCCTTAAATGTCTTTCAGCTGTTTGAGATTCTTCTGTTGAGAATTCTCTGTTCAGATCTATATCCCATTTTCAATTTGATTATTTGGTTTTTGATGGCTAATTTCTTGAGTTCTTTATATATTTTGGAGATCAGCCCTCTGTCAGATGTGGGGTTGTGAAGATCTTTTTCCATTCTTTAGGCTGCTGTTTTTTTCTTATTTACTGTGTCCTTTGCCTTTCAGAAGCTTCTCAGTTTCAGGAGGTCCCATTTATTAATTATTGCTTTCAGTGTCTATGCTACTCATGTTTAGAAAGTGGTCTCTTGGGCCAATGTGTTCAAGGCTACTTCCTACTTTCTCTTCTATCAGGTTCACTGTAACTGGATTTATGTTGAGGTCTTTGATACTTTGGACTTGAGTTTTGTGTTGGGTGATAGATATGGAGCTATTTGCATTCTTGTACATGCTGACATACGTTATGCCAGCAACATTTGTTGAAGATACTTTCTTTTTTTCCATTGTACAATTTGGCTTCTTTGTCAAAAATCAGATATTCATGGGTGTGTGGATTAATGTCAGGATCTTCAATTTTATTCCATTGATCCATGTGTCTGTTTTTATTCTAATACCAAGGCATTTTTATTACTATAGCTCTGTAATAGAGCTTGAAGTCAGGGATGGTAATGACTCTAGAGGTTCCTTGATTGTACAGGATTATTTTGGTTATCCTGGGTTTTTTGTTTTTCCACATGAAGTTGAGTATTGTTCTTTTGACATCTTTGGAGAATTGTGTTGGGATTTTTATGGAAATTGCAATGAATCTGTAGATTGCTTTTGGTAAGACTGCCATTTTTACTATGTTGATCCTACCTATCTATGAGCATGTGAGATCTTTTCATTTTCTGATATTTTCTTCAGTTTCTTTCTTCAAAGGCCTAAAGTTCTTGTCATACAGGTCTTTCAGTTGTTTGGACTGAGTTATCCCAAGACATTTTATGTTATTTGTGGATATTGTAAAGGGTGATGCTACCCTGATTTCTTTTTCAGCTCATTTATCATTTGTATATAGGAGGACTACTGATTTTTTTTTAGTTTATCTTGTGTCCCACCACATTGCTGAAGGTGTTTACCAGTTGTAGGAGTTCCCTGGTAGAATTTTGGGGTTGCTTATCTATACTATCACATTATCTGCAAATAGTGAAAGTTTGACTTCTTCCTTTCCAATTTGTATACCCTTGATCTCCTTTTGTTGTCTTATTGTTCTAGCTAGAACTTCGAGTACTATATTGAATAGATATGGAGAGAGCGGACAGCCTTGTCTTGTTCCTGATTTTAGTGGAATCACTTTGAGTTTCTCTCCATTTAGTTTGATGTTGACTGTTGGCTTGCTGTATATTGCCTATATTATGTTTAGGTATATTCCTTGTATCACTTATCTTTCCAAGTCCTTTATCATGAAGGTGTGTTGAATTTTGTCAAAGGCCTTTTCAGCATCTGATGAGATGATCATGTAGTTTTTTCCTTTCAGTCTGTTTATATGGTGGATTACATTGACAGATTTTTGTATGTTGTACCATTCCTGCATCTCTGGGATGAAGCCTACTTGGTCATGGTGGATAATTTTTTTGATGTATTCTTAGATTCGGTTTGTCAGTATTTTACTGTATATTTTTGCATCAATGTTCATGAGGGAGATCGGTTTGTAATTCTCTTTCTCTGTTGTGTCATTTTGTGTTTGTATGTCAGGGTGACTGTAGCCTCATAAAAAGAGTTTTACAATGTTTTTTTCTGTTCATATTGTGTGGAACAATTTGAGAAGTATTGGTATTAACTCTTCTTTGAAATTCTGGAAGCATTTTGTGCTGTAACCATGTGGCCCTGGGCTTTTTTTGTTGGGAGAATATTAATGACTTAAAATGGTTATAGGACTATTTAAATTGTTTGTCTGGTCTTGATTTAATTTTGGTAAGTGGTAACTATCCAGAAAATTATATTTTCCAATTTTGTGGAGTACAGGTTTTTGAAGTATGACCTAATGATTCTTTGGATTTCCTCAGTGTCTGTTGTTATATCCCTCCTTTCATTCCTGATTTTGTCAATTTGGATATTATTTTTCTGCCTTTTGGTTAGTTTGGATAAGGGTTTGTCTATCTTGTTGATTTTCTTGAAGAACCATGTCTTTGTTTCATTGATTCTTTGTATTGTTCTCTTTGTTTCTATTTTATTGATTTCAGCCCTCAATTTGATTATTTCCTGTTGTCTACTCCTCCTGGGTGAGTTTGCTTCTTTTTGTTCTAGAGCTTTCAGGTGTGCTGTTAAATCCCTAATGTGAGATTTCCCCAAATTCTTTATGTGGGCATTTAGTGCTATGAACTTTCCTCTTAGCACTCCTTTCATAGTGTCCCATAAGTTTGGGTATGTCATGCCTTAATTTTCATTGAATTGTAGGAAGTTTTTAATTTCTTTCTTTTTTTTTCTTTTTTAATTTTTGTTTTGCAACACAATTCAGTTCTACATATCAGCCACGGATTCCCTTGTTCTCCCCGCTCCCACACCCCTCACCTTCCCCCCAGCCCACCCCCATTCCCACCTCCTCCAGGGCAAAGCCTCCCCCTCGGATGTAAAATGAATAAAAAATTCTTAATAAAAAAGAAAGAAATTCCCCACAACAGAGAATTTCTTTCTTTTTATTAAGAATTTTTTATTCATTTTACATACTAATCACAGACCCACCTCTTTCCTCCTCCTGTCCCTCCAGCCTTCCCCTGACCCAATCCATCCCACATGCCCTCCTACAAGAAGGTAAGGCCTCCCATGGGGAGTCAGTAGAGGCAGGTACATTCAATAGAGGCAGGTCCAAGGCCCTCTCCCTGCATCAAGGCTGTGAGAGGTGTCCCACCATAGTTAGTGGGCTCCAAAAAGCCAACTCATGCACCAGGGATGGATCCTGATCCTACTGCCAGGGGGCCCCTTAAGCAGATCAAGTTACACAACTGTCTCACTTATGTAGATTGGTGAAATTCTTTCTTTATTTCTTCCTGACCCAGTGATGATTCAGTAGAGTATTATTCAGTTTCCATGAGTTTGTAGGCTTTCTGCAGTTTGTGTTGTTGTTGAAATCTAACTTTAAGCCATGGTGACCTGATAAGAAACAGGGGGTTATTCCATTTTTTTTTTGTATCTGTTGAGATTTGCTTTGTGACTGAGTATGTGATCAATTTTAGAGAAGGTTCCCTGAGGTGTTGAGAAGAAGGTATTATTCTTTGGTGTTTGAGTGAAACGTTCTACAGATATATGTTAAGTCAGTTTGAATATTAACATCTGTTAGTTCCCTCATTTCTGTGTTAAGTTCCTCTCTGGCAGTCCTGTCCATTGGTGTGAGTAGGTTGTTGAAGTCTCCCACCATTAGTGTGTGGAGTTTGATGTGTGATTTAAGCTTTAGTAATGTTTCATTTACAAATGTATTTGGGGCATAAATATTCAGAATTGACATTCATCTTGATGGATTTTTTCTTTGATGTGTATGAAATTAATCTCTTTTGATTAATTTTATTTGAAATCTATTTTGTTAGATATTAGGATAGCTATACCAGCTTGCTTCTTAGGTCCATTTGATTGGAAAAACTTTTCCCAAACCTTTACTCTAAGGTAATGTCTATCTTTGAAGTTGAGATGTGTTTCTTGTATGCAGCAGAAAGATCTTTTTTTTATTCATTCTGTTAGCCTATGTCTTTCTGTAGGTGAATTGAATGCATTGATATTAAGGGATATTAATGATGAGTGATTATTAATTTCTGTTATTTTTGGTTTTGTTAGTATGTGTGTTTCCCTTCTTTTGGATTTGCAAATGTGAGATTATTTATTGCCTGTGTTTTTGTGGGTGTAGCTAACTTCCTCGTGTGGAAGTTTTCCTTTTAGTACTTCCTGAAGGGCTGGATTTGTGGATAGGCATTGTTCACATTTGGTTTTGTCATGGGATATCTTGTTTTCTCCATCTATGGTGATTGAAAGTTTTGCTGGGTATACTAGTCCTGGCTGACATCTGTGGTCTCTTAATGGCTGCAAAACATCTGGTCAAGACCTTCTGGCTTTCACAGTCTCCATTGAGGAGCTGGGTGTTTTTCTGATAGGTCTACCTTATATGTTGTGTGACCTTTTTCTTTTGCAGCTCTTAATATTCTTTCTTTAACTGATATGTTTAGTATTTTTATTATTATGTGGTGAGGGTATTTTATTTGGGTCCAGTCTATTTGGTGTTTTGTAAGCTTCTTGTACCTTCATAAGCATGTCCTTCTTTAGGTTGGCAAAGTTTTTCTTCTATGATTTTGTTGAAAATATTTTCTGTTCCTTTGAGCTGAAATTATTCTCCCTCTCCTATCTGTATTATTTTTAGGTTTGGACTTTCATGTCGTTCCAGATTTCCTGGATGTTTTGTGTTAAGAATCTGTTGGATTTGACATTTTCTTTGACTGATGAATCTATTTCCTCTATCATATCTTCAATGCCTGAGATTCTCTCTTCTATCTCTCATATTCTGTTGGTGATGCTTGCATCTGTAGTTCCTGTTTGTTTATCCAGATTTTCCATTTCCAGAATTCTCCTGGTTTGTGTTTTCTTTATTGCCTCTATTTCAATTTTCAAGTCTTGAACTGTTTCCTTCACATTTTTTATTTTTTTCTCTGCTTTCTTTAAGGGATTTATTGATTTCTCCCAATTGTTTGTTTGTCTTTTCATTGATTTCTTTAAGGGAATTTTTTTATTTCCACCCTAAGGGCCTCTATCATTTTCATAAGGTTATTTTTAAAATTGCTTTCTTCTGCTTCATCTGCATTGGGATGTTTAGGTCTTGGTATTGTAGAACCACTAGGTTCTGGTCATGCCATGTTGTTCTTTATGTTGTTGAATGTATTATTACACTGCCATCTACTGGGTTTGGGGTAATTATAGGCTGTGATGGGTCAGGAGGTGCGTGGAAAGTGCCCCAGGTCCTATGGCCTAGGGTACAGAGCTGTCCAGCTGGGAGAGCAGCCACTCACTTCTTCCTCCAATTGGTGCAGGTGGGGGCTGTGCCTCCGGGGCCCTCTGATGCCACTGGGGATGGTGGTGGAGCAGGCTGACCACAGAAGACTTGCCTGATGACCAGCTGCTGAGGCTATAATGGGTGGAGCTTAACTGAACAATTTTAACTAAGTAGCTGGAGAAGCTTGTTTCTTTACAAATTGAAAACATGTACTCAGTATTCGCTGGACACAATTCAGTGGTAAGCAACAACAACTACTACAACATGCTGCTTCTTTGATACAGTTATGTTATGACACTGATTCTGGTAAGGATGCCACTTTCTGTGTGTCTGAAGGTGGTCAGCTAGGTTCATGGCCATTGTGCATAGTGGTTTATTTTTAAGTATTGACATTCAATAAATTGATGTTTTTTCCTTGTATTGGAAATATAAAAAGAGGTATAAGTATTAATTGTCTATTCATGAATATTCACTCAGGAATATGCTATAGGAGAGGCTCAATGCAATACATACTAAGAAATTACTAGTCTTTTCATTTTATTCTGCTGTAGTTTTCTATACTTGTTGTGAAATATGTTTTTCTTTCTCTCTAAAAGCTGATGACCAGAATCTTTGTGTGGTTTGGGTATCAGGGTGACTGCGGCCTCTTAAATAAGTTTGACAACCTTCTTTTGGTTCCTATTTGGTGGAATAATTTAAGGAGTATTGGCATTAATTATTCTTTGAAGACTGAGAAAATTCTGCAATAAAACTCTCTGGCCTGGGTTTTTCTGCTTGGGAGACTTTTAATAGCTGCTTCTATTTCACTAGGGCCTATAGCTCTGTTTAAATTATTTATCTGAACTTTATTTAACTTTGGTAAGTGGTACACATCAACGAAAATATCCTTTTATTTTGTGTTTTCCAATTTATTGGAGTACAGGTTCTTAAACTAGGTCTCCTTATGGTCCTCTGGACTTCCTTGATTTCTGGGTTTTATTTCTCCTTTTTTCTTTTCTTTTCTTTTTTTCATTTTTCTTTATAAGAAATTTTCTACTCACTTCACATACCACCCACAGATTCCACTTCCTACCCCCTCCTACCCCCACCCAGCCCTCTCTCTCAAGCCACCCCACATCCCTACATCTCCCAAATCAAGGTCTCCCATGGGGAGTCAGCAGACCCTAGCACTCTGAGCATAGGCAGGTCCACTGCACCTAGGCTGCACAAGGCAGCACACCACAGGAACCGGACTCCCAAATGCCTGCCCATACACCAGGGATGGATCCCGATCTCCCTACCTGGGTGCCCCCAAATAGTTTGTGCCAAACAACCGTCTTCCATATCCAGAGGGCCTAGTCCAGTCCCGTGGGGGCTCCACAGCCACTAGTCTACAGTTCATGGGCTTCCACTAGTGTGGCCAGTCATCTCTGCATGTCTTCCCGTCATGATCTTGATGTCCCCAGCCTGCAGAATCCCTCCTCTCTCTCATCAATTGGATTTCCAGAGCTCAGCCTGGTGCCTGGCCATGGATCTCTGAATCTGCCTCCATCAGTCACTGGACAAAGGCTTTATGATGACAGCTAGGCTATTTGCTAGACTGGTCACCAGAGTAGACCAGTCCAGGTACCCCCCCTGGACCACTGCCAGCAGTCTAAGTTGGTGTCATCCTTGTGGATTCCTGAGAGCCTCCCCAGCACCCTGCCTCTTCCTATTCTCATGATGTCCTCATCTATCATGGTATCTCCCTTCCTACCTTCCCACTCTGTCCCTGTTCCAGCTCGACCCTCCCATTTCCCTATGTTCTCACCCCCCACTGCTCGTCCTCCGCCAACCCCCACACCCAGTCTGCTCATGTAGATCTCATCCACTTCTCCTTTGCTGGATCATCCATGTGTCCCTCCTAGGGTCTTTCCCTGTTAGCTAGCCTCTCTGGAGCTATGGGTTGCAGTCTGGCCATCCCTTCCCTCACATCTAGTATCCACTTATGAGTAAGTACATACTGTTTGTCCTTCTGAGTCTGGGTTACCTCACTCAGGATGATATTTTCTAGTTCTATCCATTTGCCTGCAAATTTCGTGATGTCATTGCTTTATTTACTGCTGAGTAGTAGTCCATTGTATATATGTGCCACATTTTCTTTATCCATTTTTCAGTTGAGGGGCATCTAGGTTGTTTCCTGGTTCTTGCTATTATGAATAAGCCACGGTGCTCTGATAAGATACAGAAGGTTACTTGAATTTTTAGTATCTGTTGAGATTTGCTTTGTGACCAAGCATGTGGTCCATTTCAGAGAAAGTTCCATGGGGTGCTGAAAAGAAGGCATATTCTTTTGTGTTAGGGTGGAATATTCTGTAGATATCTATTAAGTCCATTTGAGTCATAATGTCTGTTAGCTCCCTTATTTTTCTGTTAAGTTTCTGTCTGGCAGACTTGTCCATTGGTTAGAGTGGGCTGTTGAAGTCTCCCACTACTAGTGTAAGGAGTTTGATGTGTGATTAAAGCTTTAGTACTGTTTCTTTTATGAATGTTGGTGCTCTTGTATTTGGGGCATAAATATTCAGAATTGAGACTTCATCTTGTTGGATTTTCCCTGTGATAAATATGTAATGCCCTTCCTGATCTCTTTGGATTGATTTTAGTTTGAAGTCTATTTTGTTAGATATTGGGGTAGCTACATCAGCTTGTTTCTTAAATCCATTTGATTGGACAGTTTTTTTTTCCCAGCCTTTCATTCTGAGGTAGTGTTTGTCTTTGAAATTGAGGTGTGTTTCTTGTATGCAGCAAATGGATGGATCTTGTTTTTATATCCATTCTGTCAGCCTGTGTCTTTTTATAGGTGAATTGAGATCATTGATATTAATGTATATTAATTACCAGTTATTGTTAATTCCTGTTATTTTTTGGTGGTAGTATTGTATGTTTCCCTTCTTTGGTATTTGTTGGTGTGGGACTATCTATTGCCTGTGTTTTCATGGGTGTATCTAACTTCCTTAGGTTGGATTTTTCCTTCAAGTGCTTTCTGTAGGGCTGGATTTGTGGAAAGATATTGTTTAAATCTGGTTTCATCATGGAATGTTTTGTTTACTCCATCTATGTTGATTGAGAGTTTTGCTGAGTATAATAGTCTGGGTTGGTATCCAAGGTCTCTTAGTGTCTGCATTACATCTGTCCAGGACCTTCTGGCTTTTAGAGTCTCCATTGAGAAGTCAGGTGTTATTCTTATGGGACTGCCTTTATATGTTACTTGACCTTTTTCCTTTGCAGCTCTTAATGTTTTTTTCTTTATTCTGTAGGTTTAGTGGTTTAATTATTATGGGGCAAGGGGGTTTTCTTTTTGGATCCAGTCTATTTGGTGTTCTGTAACATTCTTTTATCTTATAGGCATTTCCTTTTTTAGGTTAGGAAAGTTTTCTTCTATGATTTTGTTGAATGTATTTTCTGTGCCTTTGAATTGGTATTCTTCTCCTTCTATTCCTATGATTCTTAGGTTTGGTCTTTTCATGGTGTCCCAAATTTCCTGGACATTTTGAGCCATGATTTTGTTGGCTTTAGTGTTTTCTTTGACTGATGAATCTATTTCCTCTAAAGTATCTTCAATGCCAGAGATCCTTTCTTCTATCTCTTGCCCTCTGTTGGTTATATTCGCATCTGTAGTTCCTGTTCATTCACTCAGATTTTCCACTTCCAGCATTCCCTCAGTTTGTGCCTTCTTTATTGTCTCCACTTCAGTTTTCAAATCTTGAACTGTTTCCCTCACTTGTTTAATTGCTTTCTCTTGGCTTTTAAGGGATTTACTGATTTCTTCCCATTTTTTTATTTGACTTTTCCTCAATTTCTTTAAGGGAAATTTTCTTTTCCTGTTTTAAGATCTCTAATATCTTCTTAAAGTCATTTTTATGGTCGATATCTTCTGTTTCTTCTGTGTTGGGATGTTCGGGTCTTGTTGATGTAGGCTCTGATGGAGCCATATTAGTTTTTATGCTGTTGACTGTATTTTTGCACTGGCAACTACCCATGTCTTTCTCCACTTGATGCAAATGGTGTTTGTGTCTGAGGGAGCCTCTTTTGGTCTGATTGATACTCTTTGTCTAGTGGGAGCTCTTGGTCTAGTTGATGCTGATGGACTCTTTGTCTCATGGAACAGCTCTTAGTCCAATTGGTACTAGTGGGCTTTGTCTCAGGGAGTAGCTTCAGTCTTAGCGCTTGGTAGATAGTGGTAGTCTGATCTGTCTGCAGGAGGTCTGCCTGCCAACTGGCCTGAAACTAGGACTGCAATGGGTGGTGGTGTAGGGGCAAAGGGTTGTGCCCTTGGGCCCAAAGCCTAGGGGCTGGTGTGTTCAGGTATGAGGATAAAGACTCAACTCTTAGTCTAGTCGGGTCCTGGCCGGCTCTGTCTTGAGGTGTATTTCTTGGATGCAACAGAATTACAGATCCTGTTTTTGTATCCTTTCTGTTAATCTACGTCTTTTTTTTGGGGGGGGGGGGTATTGAGACCATTAATATTGGCAGATATCAATGACCAGTGATTGTTGATTACTGTCCTTGTTGTTGCAGTTGGTGGTGTGTGTGTTTGAGTATTTGAACATGTCTTTTGGTTTTGCTGGTGTGAGATTATTTATTCCCTGTGTTTTCATTGGTATACTTAACCTCCTTAGATTGGGGTTTTCCTTCTAGCACCTTCTGTAGGGCAGGATTTATAAATATTGTCTTTATCATAAATATCTTATTCTCTCCATCTAATGAAATTCTTGCTAAGAATACTAGTCTGGGCTGGCATATTTTGTCTCTTAGGATCTGCAGGACATCTGTCCAGGCCCTTCTGGCTTTTAGAGACTCCGTTGAGAATTCAGGTACAATTCTAGTAAGTCTTCCCTGATATGGTACTTGGTTTCTTCCCTTGTAAGTTGTAATGTTCTGTCTTTGTTTGGTATATTTAGTGTTTTGATTATTGTATGGCAATTTATGTGGTGTTCTGTTTGCTGTTTGTACCCTTATAAGCATCTTCTTTATATTAGGAAAATTTTCTTCTATGATTTTTTAAAAATATTTTCCAGGCCTTTGACCTGGGATTCTTCTCCAAACTCTATTCCTATTATTTGTAGGTGTGGTCTTTTCATAGTGTTCCATATTTCCTGGATGTTTTGTATCAGGAATATGTTAGGTTTAACATTTTTGGACTGGTCTATCCATTTCTTATATTGTATCTTCAATGCTTGAGATTCTCTCTTCCATCTCTTGTATTCTGTTGGTAGTTCCTGTTCAAATTCCTAAAAATTTTATTTGTAGAATTCTCTCAGTTTGTGTTTTATTTATTGCTTCTATTTTCATTTTTAGGTCTTGAACAGTTTTATATTTTTTCTTTAAGTGTTTTTTTTTTAATTTTCCCCTGGTTTTCTTTAGAGGATTTATACTTGTCTTCCAATTGTTTGCATTTTCCTAGATTTCTTTAAAGGCTTCATTCATTTACTCTTTAAGGACCTCTGTCATCTTCATATGGTTGCTTGCAAGATCTTTATCTTGTGCTTCAGTTATGTTGGAATATTCAGTGCCCACTGCGGTAGGATAGCTGAGCTCTGGTGGGGATATATTCCCCTGGCTGTTATTGAACATGTTCTAATGCTAACATCTAGGCATCCGGGTTTGGGATGATTATAGGTCTAGGTGTTGATGTCTGGGTTTGTCAATTGGGTAGGTGTTATGTTGTTGGTTTTGTTTGTTTGTTTGTTTCTTTTCTGGATTTTCATAGAGTGTGATAGCTGTGTATTGCCTGTTTTACAGGCCTGCTCAGCTGGTGTATTCACAGGGAATGACTGCTGGTATTGGATACTGGAATGCAATGATGAGTTGGGGGGAGTGAGGTTAGGAGGAGATTGTCTATGGGTTCCACAGGAGAGGTGGGCTGGGAGGAAAGGAGGCTGTAGTTTGTGATCTGTTGATGTTCTGAAGAAGAGACTGAGTGATTAGGTCTAGAGGAAAAGAGAAAAAGAGAAAGAGAAAGAGAAAGAGAAAGAGAAAGAGAAAGAGAAAGAGAAAGAGAGAGAGAGAGAGAGAGAGAGAGAGAGAGAGAGAGAGAGAGAGCGAGAGAGAGAGCTGAGAGAGCTGAGAAGGTCTGTGGGCAGCCTACCTAGTTTTCTGGCAGGTGTGGCCTGTATCTCAATAGGAGGCACCTGCTTAAGTTGAGGGCTGGGGTACAGTGAATAGGGGAGGGATGTTAGGAGTGGATAGTCTATGGGATCCACAGAAGATATAGATGGGGTGGGGTGGGAGGATGAGACCCTGGAGCTAGTTCTCTTGTATCAGACTGAGTGATTAGGTCTAGAGGAAAAGAGAAAGAGAGAAAGAGAAAGAGAAAGAGAAAGAGAGAGAAAGAGAGAGAGAGAGAGAGAGAGAGAGAGAGAGAGAGAGAGAGAGCTGAGAGAGCTGAGAAGGTCTGTGGGCAGCCTACCTAGTTTTCTGGCAGGTGTGGCCTGTATCTCAATAGGAGGCACCTGCTTAAGTTGAGGGCTGGGGTACAATGAATAGGGGAGGGATGTTAGGAGTGGATAGTCTATGGGATCCACAGAAGATATAGATGGGGTGGGGTGGGAGGATGAGACCCTGGAGCTAGTTCTCTTGTATCACTAAGGATAAGACTGAAGGATTTGGTCTGGGAGAACAAAGAGATCAGAAAAAGATCTGCAGGTGGCCTATAGATATAACAATATATTGTTATAAAATATATTTTTCATTTATATTTAGAAGTGGATAACAATATCGAACAGAAGCCTTTATCCAGGTAAGACTATATAAATTAAAAATATGTGGTGAGTCCAAAGATAAGGAAGTATTGTTATTGAGTGTACCTTGAGATAGACACAATACTATGTGTTCAATGCTTGCTGTGTCCACAGCCAGTTTGCAAAGTATCTATGTTACTAAACCCTCTTTAGAACTGCTTAGACAACTGCTGCCCTGATTATTTGGTCTATGGTCCTGGCTCTGCAATGCATCTCTTGCCCTTCTGTACAGATCAAAGTGCAGAACCACCTCATATCAATTCAGAAAGTTAAGTTGTGTGACTTGGCTGTGGTCTATCCTCAGAAGCTGGGTTACATAGCCAGACAGCCTATGTGAATAGTTTTGACAACTGTAGTTGGATCTCACACCTCATGTTTTATCGCTGAAGTTTTTAAGGCAGATATGGCAGACATTCATAGCTTTTACATGGGAAGAATCAGGTGACCTTTGTAGATGAATGAAGAGTATCAATATGTAGATTATATGTAGATCTACATAGGCCATGTAGATCATGGCCTATGAATACTAGTTAGCATTAGCTTAGAGGAGTTGTTTATTTTTTTTTAAGAGAAAGAGGGTTCTCTAAATATCCCTAGATAGCCTAGAACTCACTTTGTAACCAAGGATGGACTCAAAAATCATAGAAATACATTAACTTCTGCCTTCCGAGTTCTGGGATTAAAGGCATTAAGTACTAACTTTTGACTTAAAGGATATTTGTAATTGATTACTACTACTAATGTTGTAGATTTCTGTTTCTAGAACTACACCCTTCCTTGTTTTTTTTAAAAAGCATTTTTCTTTTCTATTTTTTCATTTTTGAGAATTAAATATTCATTTTCATCAGTACACAGATTAAAAACATCTAGAATTTCAGGATTTTAAGGACTCTTAGAATACGTGTTAGTATTCCTTGTGTTTCATTTCCTTCCCAAGTGATGCTTCCATTGGGGAGGCCTGAAGTTCAAACATGAAAGTAATTTATGTCGACAGAGCACATGTCACAAATGAGATTTTACTCTAGCTTCTGAGTTGTAAAGCTGGTAGTCTGAAAACCCAGCTGGTAGTCTCCTCATTTATCTACAGGTGTGTGAGTGTTTAGTAATAAAATGGGAGAGCACAGGAAATGAAACCCATGGAGGAGGTAAGTGTGGGCTTAGCAGGTTAACCTCCTAAAGGAGGATGGGACTGAGTTTACAGTGGAAAGTAGAGCTTGAAGAACATTAGTTTGGGTAGCAGCGAGGGTTCTAGAAAAGCAGTGAAAACAATGGGGTGTGTGGCAGATGTGACAAGGATAACAGGGAAACTCAAGTTTAGAGACACTAAAATGATCACAAAAGCACATTAAAACCGGGAATTGAAGAGAGTCCTAAAAATGTGTTGCTGTTTAGACTGCCTAGTTGAAGGACCTGAAAATGTCAAGGTGTCTGTTGAAAGGTCCCAGTTTGGGGCTAGGGAGACAGCCCTGTCAGTGAAGTGAATCTTCTGTAAACATGAGACACTGATTCAAGCACACAAATAAAAGCCCAGGCGTTATTGCACACGCTTGTCCATCACTGGGGAGTCAGACTTACAGTTATTCCAATCGCTTGCTGAAACCCAAATAGAATAATGGATTTGTTTCCTGGTGCAGTGAGACACCTGTGCATGGTGGATGGCACCCGAGTAGGAAGCACACTAATGTCCACTGTCCTCCACACACACACAAACACCAGCACATGTATCTATACACATGTGCAAACACACACACACAAAGATGTGAATGTGATTTGAACCCCTTAAAGAGGTCTCTGTAGCAGATATGCTTTCGGTACCCAATACTCTTTATCAGTTTACATAAATAATTAGTCTTCGCCCAGGTGTAGACAATGGACAGGGCATAGAGTGCTTAGTCTTCAACCAGAGTCAGCCATTGGGGAAGGTGCCGACAACCTTCTGTCTTGTTTAGCAGTGGATTCATTTCAGTGCACGTAGCAAATGTATGTACTCGTTAGGGGAATTATCAGCTCCAACTTTAAGAGAGGCAATTTGTACAGGCAAAAGTCAATATATTGGTGATTGACTCTCTCTCTCTCTGTCTGTCTCTCTCTGTCTGTGTCTCCCTCTGTCTGTGTCTCTGTCTGTGTCTCTGTCTCTTTGTCTCTCTGTCTCTGTGTGTGTGTGTGTGTGTGTGTGTGTGTGTGTGTGTGTGTGTGTGTTGCACATGTCTGTGTGCAGGCTTAGAGGTAAGAGGAGGATATTGGTATCTTGCTCTATCATTCTCTATCTTTTCCACTTGATATAAGGTCTCTCAAGAACTTGGAGCTAGACTTGCAGCCAACAAGCCCCCATGATGCCCTTTCTCTGCCACCCACAGACCTAGGGCTGCAAATGCATGCCCAGTTTTTTTTCAAAATGTTTTTATTTATCAGATTTGAAACATCAAATTGCCACAATGGAAGGGTCAAAGAAAGAGCATCATCACCAAGTCACTGTCTACTATTGCCAGTCATTAAACCTACCAGCTCTCATATGTCTATTGTGAAACACAGTACACAGTTTAAAGGTCAAGTTCCTGAAGAGAAAAGATCAAATCCTAAATGTGACAGCATACAAGGTTCCTGCAAATAAGAATGTTAATGACATGCTATTTTTGATTAAAATATTTTACTTATTTTCAATGTTTTGGACATGACACAGTGTGTGTGTGTGTGTGTGTGTGTGTGTGTGTGTGTGTGTGTGTGTGTGTGTAAATCAAAGGACAATAATGGGATTTGTATTTCTCTTTCTACCATGTGAGTGGGCTCAAACTCAGGTCATCAGGCTTGATGCCAAGTGAAACAGCTATTGAAACATCCTGTCAAACCAATGGAATTTTGTATTGTTACATAATATGTGACACATAAACATGAATGTGCTAGTAAAAAGAAATGGAGTACAGACTTAATTCCTAAAACTCTAACAAGATGTTTTTATTCCTACTGTGCTTTCCCTAGTCTGCCTGACTCTAGAATCAACATGAGAACTCTCATGATTTTGGATTATGGATTTATGTTTCTATTCACAGGGGAGGAAAAGTGACTCTCAGAAAATGAGGTTGTTAACTTTCAAAGAAAAACTGTTTTTGGAATTTTAGAAAGAAGTTTTGTTATAGGGCATGCCCAGTTTTTTTACACGTATGATGCAGATTTAAACCCAAGTCCTTGTGTGTAGGCAGCAAGCACTCTCATTTTCTGAGCCATCTCCTAAGCTGCTGACTTTTTTAAAAGACTAGGACTATCAGTGAGTCTTTGTTGAATGGTTTATAGATTGAAATAAGTTAAAGCTCACAAAGTCAACCAAAAGTTTTAAAACATAGGATGACTTTGAATTACATTAGTACTGGATCTTTTCTCCAGAGTTTCTCAGATGACCAAATCCTGCCATTATTGCATTTTTTTTTCCTAAAGGCTCTCTGACAAACCTGATCCTGATGTCCCTGGGACTACAATAGAAGACAATGACAGTACCTCTGTTGTTAAGGTAAAAAGCACCTTAGTGAAATTTATTTTTTTATGATTTTTGTTAAAATGCAGCAGTAGTCTACCTATCACAGTTTCATATAGAAAGTTGGTCTGGGTTGGCATCCATTTTATATGTATGAAAGTTCCTTTCCTTAACCTTCAAGTAAGCAGCAAGTCCCTTCAGGTTGTGGTGGCCAATGAAGAGAATGGCCTGGAAACACATAGTGGTAGAAGGTTGAGTGCTGGTCTCCGATAGTAGAAGATGTTTGATGTTTGCCCGAGGATTGTTTGCAGAAATAAATGAACATTGGAGTGATTTTAAAACACAGCTCTGGCAATACACCTAAATACATAATGGTTCCGGTTAGTGATTTCAGTGATCTGGGAGTCTCCCAGTTGCCTTTACTTTTAGCATAAATGCAGGTATGTTCTATGTTCCTATTTTAGGACCATATATGAGAGCATCTCCTATATTTCTGTTTTTGCTTCTGTATTTAGACTAACAAGAAATTGTGGAAATTTAGACATGTGTAATCTGTTCATCAAAATTTGCATTATGGAGAGTTTGCACCATGTTTTCATTTGATTCCATTAAGAATATATTTAAAACTCTTCATTTAGTTAAAAAATATGTGATTTTCCCCAATTAGCCACCAGTTTTGGAAAAGATGATTCAAACTATATAGTAACATTTAAGTTTTGATTTAAAAATAATATATACTTACATTCTAGGATTTGAAATAGAAGAAGGCTTTTATTTATTTTTTCTTTTTTTATTTTATAATTTAATTTTACATATCAGCCACGAATTCCCTTGTTCTCCCCCCTCCCGACACCCTGGCTTCCCCCCCAGGGCGGCAAAGACTCCCCTGAGGATTGAGTTCAACTTGGTAGATCCAGTCCAGGCAGGTCCAGTCCCCTCCTTCCAGGCCGAGCGAAGCGACGCTGCATAAGCCCGAGGTTTCAAACAGCCAGCTCATGCAATGAGCACCAGACCCGGTCCCACTGCCTGGATGCCTCCCAAACAGATCAAGCTAATCAACTGTCTCACTTATCCAGAGGGCCTTATCCAGTTGGGGGCTCCTCAGCTATTGGTTCATAGTTCATGTGTTCCCATTCATTTGGCTATTTGTCCCTGTGCTTTTTCCAACCTTGGTCTCAAAAATTTTCACTCATACAAACACTCCTCTTTCTCACCAATTGGACTCCTGGAGCTCCACCTGGGGCCTGGCCGTGGATCTCTGCATCTGGTTCCCTCAGTCATTGGATGAGATTTCTAGCTCGACAATTAAGGTGTTTGGCCATCCTATCACCAGAGTAGGTCAGTTCGGGCTTTCTCTCGACCATTGCCAGTAGTCTATTGTGGAGGTATCCTTGTGGATTTCTATGGACCTGTCTAGCACTTTGCTTCTTCCTATTCTCATGTGGTCTTCATTTACCATGGTCTCCTATTCCTTGTTCTCCCTCTCTGTTCTTGATCCAGCTGGGATCTCCCGCTCCCCCAAGCTCTCTTTCCCTTGACCCTCGCCCTTCATTACCCCCACTCATGTCCAGGCTGTTCATGTAGATCTCATTCCATATCTCTGTCAAGAACCAGGTCTTAGATTCATTGCTTCTTTCAATGGTTTTATTTGCTTCTATTTCATTAATCTCTGGGCAGATGGACTTCCTTCTTTGGTTGTGTGTCTGATGTCAGATTTTAGCCTGCCTTAGATAAGGCCAATGCCAGAGCTGTGTGGCCAGTTAGGCCAGGCAAAGCTGGGGCATGAGCTGCTTGACTGGACCTTCATCAGGCAAAGCTAATGTGAGCCATGGTCTGGAGCTATGCCTATGAGTGTGAGTATGGTAGGGGTGGGAGGTGGGAGTAAGGGAGGTACTCACCAGCTGAAGTCAGAGCCTGAGGGTCCAGCCTCCTCCCCTTCCTCCTCCACTCAGGCTTCTCCTCTTCTTCCCAACTATCTTCTTTCCACTTCCATGTCTATAATTATTAATTGTTATTACTGGTGGCTCAATGAGTTTAATTAGGGTTATTTGCAGGAATGTGGACACCTCCTTACCAGTGGCGTAGCCACTGAAGAAAATGCCTCTCTATTTCCATTAACTGCCTTATTGTACTGTAATTTCCTCTGAATTGAAACATTCCATCCTGGAGCAAGATTCATTAAGACTCAGGAAGTAAACAACTCTAGTCTCAGGAAATCCCTTAAAACTCATCAGGTTCACGAGGCTCCTCCTTCCCCAAAGATACGTAAGTAGTAAGGACTGCTGGAGAGAGGAGACGCTCTGACCTGTAGAGCTGCAGAGAGCTCTGGGCTTCCAGCTCTGTGAGCTGTCACCCATGCTGGCCGACTTTGGTGATGCCGCTGTCTTTGAGTCATTTCTGCTTCTGTAAGTGACCCCAATAGAACTCATTGGTTCACCAAGTTGGACATTGGTGGTGTCCAAACTTGGGTCTGTCACAGTCTCCCTACCTGGGGTGAGAAGATGTTTGTTTACACCTCCTCAGATAACAGTGTCACACAACATACCTGCAGAGTCCCAGGAACTATAGCCCTAGGTGGGGACTGATGAGCCCCTCCACCACCTCTCTCTTTACTTTGAAAAGTCCCCTCTCCTCCATGCTCCAACTTTGAGGTACTGCCTCATCCCAGGAGCCAATTGATCACTGACTGAAGCCTCTTGGGTTTCACTGATTGAAAGCCGGGGCTCAAAAAAAATCCTTTTTTCTCTTGAGGTTGATTGTCTCAGATACTTTGTTACAGTGGGAGAAATCTGACTATTGCAAACTCAAACACCTTCAGTGGTTTCCTGGAAATCTCATAATGGAGTTCACATCCCTTGGCCTAGCTTTTCAGGGTCCTTAGAATCGAGCCACCATCTCCCCTGACACCCTCATCTTCCTCACGGCTGGGTGCAAGCCTGCATCTCCAGGCCATCATCTGAACAATTGCACCTCCTGGAAGGACCACTCAGTCTCTCCCCTCCCAGGTCCTCCAATGCTACTTCTGAGCCACCTCCTCCAGGAAGGCCGTTCTGCTCCCTCTGGCCAGTCCCGCCTCCCTTGTGTCTAAGGGCCATGTTCCCAGGCCAGGACAGGGACTCACTCCTGACAGTTGCTGTCAAAGCTGAAGACACACTTCTGCAGACTGTCCAGCGTCATGAGGCTGATGTGTTCAAACATGTCCAGGCGGGCACTTCCCTTGGAGGCTAGGCGCTGCCACTTGGCCTGGCCAGAGAAGGGGACATTAATGGGCTGGGCCTTGGCACTTTGAACCTCTTCCCAATGGCAGTCACCAAAAAGGAGCCCCCCAAAACAGCCTCTGATTTGACCTGATTTGCTGTGTGCCATACTAAGATAGAACCGGTACCCCACCATCCACAGATCACGTCTTTAACTGGGTGGACTTGAGCAAGCTCCCTGATATGTCAGACCTTCAGGGTCGCCCTCACTGGGCAGTACTGCCCTCTACTTCACAAGCTTGTGAAAGTAAAAGCAGACAGCGGATAATTACAGAATCGGCATGTGAGACCATTGTTTGACACATAAGGTGTTCAGTCGGTGCTATCTTTCTTGATCTTCACTGTTATAAATTTATTTCAAAAATATCAGGCGGCAGTGGTGCACACCTTTAATCCCAGCACTCGGGAGGCAGAGCCAGCCGGATATCTGTCAGTTCGAGGCCAGCCTGGTGTACAAAGCGAGCTCCAGGACAGGCACCAAAACTACACAGAGAAACCCTGTCTCGAAAAACCAATATATATATATACACATATATATCCCTAGGTTCTGGTCATGTGGCTCAGTCAGAAAAGTGCTTGCCACTTTAGCATAAGGATCTGAGTTCAATTCCCAGAACCCATGTTAAAAAAAAAAAGTGGTCATGGTGGCATGCATCTGTAATCCTAGGCCCAGAGATGTGGAGACAGGAGGGTCCCTAGGGCTCAACAGCTAGCCGGCTTGGCCAAATTGTTGAGCTCCAGGTAATAAAAGACCCTGTGTCAAAAAAGCAAGGAGAATGGTAACTAAGGAAAGATACCCATGGTTGACCTCTGATCTACACACACACACACACACACACACACACACACACACACACACACACACACAGGTGTATCTGCACACACACATGTTGGGAGCAAGGCAGCCTAGTCTCGGATCAACACGTGACTACTTATCCAATGGGTTTCCTCAGGGCAAGGTACCCATGGAAATGGACTCTCACTTGGCAAGGACCAGTAGTCCACAGGACAGCATAGGAATTTGCAAAATTCATGCATCTTGCAGGCTCTTTTCTCTCCCATTATATTGGTGATTCTTCAGGTGGTTTTTAGTTTTATTTGTCAGTCACACATGCAACAGCTGTAATTTTCCCTGGAAATTCTGCTCTTTTTCAAATATTTCCTCCTAAGATTCAGCAGGGGGTTAATGCTTCTTAAATTTTTTATCTGGAATTGCTAATTACAACTCCCAATCCTGGGAACTTTTCTGACTCAATAGAGATAGTTAGGTACATATGAGAACACAACACTTGGAACATTAACCATGTTTCACAGTTCGGGAAAGGGCATCCATACACAGGCTTGGAAGAAAGCCTTAGGAATACACATGGTGTCAACCGTTGAGATTAAGTTCCCTGGAAACCAAGCATAGAATCATTGGTAGGATCTAATATGCTCTAAGAGGAAAAAATACAATGCGAAATGTGGGATGGATAGACCTATTCTTACCATACATAGGAGCTTATATTGGTGGAAGAATTATGGTACAGTGAGATGGGAAGAGAGTGCCTTATCAAAGTCTGCCTTTTACAGAGAGATTGAGACATGGGACCCTCTTGTAGAAAAGGGAACTGTATAAAAATATATCTTGAAAGAATTGTCTCGTTTGAATATTGCTTTAAGTATTGCACCCAGGTCTATTACTTTTTACTTTTGTAACCACAAGTAGCTGCCAGCTGATGTAAGTGTTGTGAGAGCAGGATGTGTCTGACTTGATATTTAGTTAAGGCTCCAAAAATGCTGAACCCTATGTCTAGAATAAAGTTATGTAGGGGGTGGGAAGGTGTATTTGGGGAAGCATAAAGGGGAACAATGGGGGCTTTCATAATGATCACTATGTATTCCTTAAATTATGATGTATTTCTTCAAATTAAAAAATGGGAACTGATAATAAAGCTGTACATGCAACCATGGTAAGAAAAACTCTAAGTATAAATAAAGACGGCCTGAGCTCTTCATGGCCACTTGAGTGCAATCCACTTGGTGGTCAGAAGTTTTCCTTGCTCCAATGCCCCTTCCCTGCCTCAGGACCTGAACCTGAGGTGAGGCTGGACCCTGGCACACACACACAGGTATACATGCACACACACACACACACACACACACACACACACACACACACACCTGTAGTATGTGAGAGTTTACTGTCCCTGATCATGAGAATCCTTTCTAGGAATCAATAATTCACTGTCCTATTATTTCTCACCTGGGCCATTTCTCAGATGTGTTTGCAAAGGACAGCTCAGAGGGCAGCAGTGACCCCAGGCTTCCTTGTTTCCTATCACAGAAGATCCCAGCCTGGCACGACCACTCATGCCTTTAATCCCAGTATGCAAGAGGAAGAGACAGGACCCCAAGTACAGCTGGCTAGAGAGACTAGCTGTATCCATGAGCTCTGGGTTTGATTGAGAGACCCTGCCTCAATGAGTCAGGCTGAGAGAGATGGATGAAGATTTCCAACATCAAGCTTGGGCCTCCACATGCACACACATGCGAACATACAAACCCTCTGTGATGATTAATGTTGATTGCCAGCCTCACAAGATCTGGAGTTACCTAGGAGACAAGCTTCCGGGCATTCTTGTGAGGGATTATCTGTGTTAGGTTACCCTTTGTGCATGCCTGGAAGGGGTTATCTGATGTGTTGGCTAGTTTTGACTGTCCACTTGACACAGTTAGAATCACCTGGGAAGAGAATCACTCCATGAGGTGTTTTCTAGATCAGGTCAGCCTGTGGACATGTGTCTGGGGGATTGTCTCGACGGTTAATTGATTCGGGAAAACCCATCCCACTGTGAGTGGCACCATTCCCTAGACAGAGGTTCCTGGACTGAACAGAGAGGAGAAGACTGGCTGTGGGTGAGCAGGGATCCTTGCGTATCTTCTCTCTGCTCTTGACCATGGCCATGACACGTTCAGTGACACCTCAGTCATTTTTTTGTCTGGGAATTCTATCACAGCAGCAGAAGAGAAACTAGAAGGCTGACGTTAACTGGAGGGCAATGGGCCACCCTGAAAGCAGGTGGGCCAGCGGAGTCCGTGGCTGTACACAAAGGAGAAAGTGAGCTGAGCGCCAGCACTCAACCCTCTTTGCTCCCTGACTACGGATGCAATGGGACTAGCCGCCGCACGCTTCTGCCACTGTGACTCCCCCAAACGATGGAGCGTGGAGCAAAGCGACTTCCTCCCTTGAGTTGCTTCTGTCTGGGTATTTTATCACCGCCTCCATCTGAGCAGGGACTGGAGACCAGACCTGTCTACAGCCCTTTGTCCCCCAGGCTCCAGCTGGGGACCTGGGTTCCAGGGACTCACATGCATGATGTTGGTGCTGGCGCTGAAAATCTTCACATATGGCTTCAGGATGTTGAAGTGGAAGGCGGGTGTCAGCATGCGCCGGTGGCGGCTCCACTTGTCACCGGCACTCATCAAGAGGCTATCTCCTAATAAAGCAGCACGGCAGTAGGAAAGGAGAGCACCCTCCCCCCGGCCCCCGGGCCCCGGCCCCCTGGCCCCGGCCCCCTGGCCCCCGAGGGTGTTCCCAGGCCCTCACCTGTTGGTACTCACCCAGCCAGGGCTTCAGAAAACTGTAGAAGACTGTGTCCTTGGGAGCAACTGAAGCTGGTGTGAACAAGGACCATCAGGAGCCATGGCGGGAGGGAGGACATGGAAGGGATGGGGCCCTTAGCCTGGGATCTGCACACTCCCCTCCAAGTCCACATGGTAGGGTTAGGGGCAGGGGCAGAGGGTGCAGGGAGGACTCAGCCTGACATGACACACATACTTCAGCACACCTTCACACAGCTACTACATGGCTGAACATGTTTCCCCTGCCAAGCACAGCATCACATTCTGCAGACCTTTATAGAGACCCACTGCTCCTATCCGCTCCAGCATGTGCTGACATCGCCTGACATAGTCATGTGACACACACAGACATACATAGGCTAACGTGACTGAAGTACACATGACCTGCCCTGAGTGTGACACAGATGGTCAGGCACACCTCAGCATGTCCCATTGACAGGCCCCAGATGAGATTTGAAAGTCCATTTCTGGGCCAGGCATGAGGGAGCATGCCTTTAATCCCAGCATTCTGGAGAGAGAGAGGCAGGTGGAACTCTGTGAGTTCCAGGCCAGCCTGGTCTGCATAGTAAGTTCCAGGCTAGCCAGAGCTACACAATGAAAATACAGTAAAATATAGTGTTTAGGGAAATAGAGTTTTAGAGGGGAAAAGTTCATTTTGGGAGCAGCAAGATGGCCCAGTAGGTAAAGGTGCTTGCCACTTAGCCTGATGACCAGAGTTCAATGGCTGGGACGAAGAGAAATGACTTCCCAAGTTGTCCTCTGACCTCTACCCTTGCTCTGTAGTACGCACACATGCGCACATAAATAAACGTAAAAATAATACTAAAGTTAATAATAATAATAATAATACTTCCCTGATGTAACCTACACAGGCCTCAACACTACTCAGATTTTTCCCAAAAGGTCTGTCTCAGTCATAGCTCTGAAAGGCCCTGGTCCCAGACTTCAGACACTCCAAGCAGGACATGGACACAGCCAGGAGAAAAAGACAGTTTCTAACAACACCTCAGACGAGAGCCGGTCAGAAGCCAACACGTCCCATTGTCTGTAGCCCCAGAGAAAACCACTGTCATATAAACCCGGGTGGGAACCAGGCGCAGCCACCAGCACACACCAAAAAGATAGAAGCGTCTGGGAGATACCACATGGAATGCTCTAGACAGGGGCCAAATGACCACAGGTGAGTCAGGTGGGTCCAAATGAGACAAGGGCAGGGGCATTTCTACCACAGCCCTTCCTGACCACACTGAGGTCACCTGAGACTCACGGGTGTGCAAGCTGGGACCAGCATGGTGTCTACCTGGAGCCAAGAGCACAGGCTTGATGAAGGCAGGGTGGAATATGCGGATGACGGGTTGCCATGGCCCCACCCACCAGCAGCACACGTCCCTGAAGGTCCGCACCAGGCTCTGGACGTACAGGAGCCCTTCCTCCGAGCTCTGGATCTATAGAAGAGAAGGACCCACCTGGTGTTTGCTTCTCTGGGCTGCCAGAGGTAACAAGCAGGGTAGGGAGCCACAGGGAGTCCCAGGGATTCCATCCAGGACTTCATCCACACTGCTGAGCCTTGCCCAGGTCCCCCATCCTGAGTCTTGGGACAGAAGATATATCCTCACTTAGTATCCTAAACACTGTATTTTATTTTATTTTATTTTATTTTATTTTATTTTGCCTTGTGTGCATGCTTGAGTGAGTGCACATGTGCACATGATCATGTGTATGTGAGTATGGAGGCCAGAGGTCAACCTCAGGTATCATCTAATTTGTTTTTTTTTTATTACTTTCTATTTATTTGTGGGACATCAAGTGCTATGGTGTACATTGTAGAGGTCAGAGGATAACTTGCAGGAGTTGGTTCTCTCCTTCCACTGTGTGGATCCCTGGAATTGAACTCAGATTGCCAGGCAATCGCCTTTACCTGATGAGTCATCTCACCAGCCCCAACTTTGTTTTCTTGAGACAGAATCTCTCAGTGGCCTGAGGCTCACTGACTGGGCTAGGCTGGTGAGCCAGTGAGCTCCGGGGACCCAGCTGTCTGCACCTCCCCAGTGCTGGGGTCGTGTTTGTGCACCAAGCACCTCACTGACTAAGCCATCCCCCAAGCACCCTGAATACCGTATTAACCCGGGTTCTCCTCCATCCCGTCCTCCACATGGAAACAGTTGTACCTCGCAGTTTTCCACATAGCAAGCGGCATGGCTGAGACCTGAGCCTGGGACTGTGGATCCCCAGAGTCACAGAGACTTAGTGCAGACTTTGCCTTGTGAGGGCTGTTTATGGGAACTCCAAGGGGGCGGTGAGCTCTCCCGTGGACCTGAATCTCTAAGACTCATCATTACAGGCATGCCTGAGGGGCGTTGTCTTGATTGTTAATTGATGTAGAAGGACTCAGTCTTTGGGGTGCAGCAACATTTCATGACCTGATCCTGTTCTAGTTTTAATGTTACTGTGATAAAAACACCAAAGGCAACTCTGACTTATACTTCCAGGTCATAGTCCATCACTGAGGGAAGTCGAGGCAGGAACTCAAGCGGGAACCTAGAGGCAAGAACTATGGAGGAACACTGCTCACTGGCTCACTGTGGTTTGCTCACTAGCTTGTATTTATCTGTCTTTCTTAGACTGCTTGGGTCCACCTGTGTAGGGATGGTGCCGTCCACAGTGGTCTGGGCTCTCCTGCATCAATTAACAATCAGAAAATACACCCACAGACATCAGACATGTCCATAGGCCAGTCTGATAGAGGCGATTTTTTAATTAAGATTTCTTCTTCCATGGTGTGTCAAGTTAACAGTCAAGACTTCATTACAATACGTGTGTGTGTGTGTGTGTGTGTGTGTGTGTGTGTGTGTGTGTGTTATACACATGAGTGCAGTACATGCAGAAGCCAGAAGAGGATGTTAGATCCTGGAACTGAAGTTATAGGTGGTTGTGAGCTGCCCAGTGTGGGTGCTGGGAAGTGAATCAGGTTCTCTGTGAGAGCAGCCAGTGAGCTCACAACCACTGAGCTACCTCTCAAGGCCTCTCAGTGCTCCCTCCTGACCCCATCAGTGACAGTGTAGCCCCAGCTTTCAAGTATTCTCCCCCTTTTTTTTGCCAAACTAATAATTTTTCTGTGTTATTCTGTCCTGCTTTTTGCTCCTAATTCTCAGTATAAACACATCTAAAAACAAACATCAATACCATGCAACAGCCTGAAAAACCTGCTACTTTGAAATTCCTTCTGTCAAATGAACTAGTTTGACATTTTAAACACAGCTTTGAGGCTGGAGAGACAGCTCGGTAATTCTGAGCACTTGTTGCTCTTGCAGAGGACCCAAGTTTGGTTCTTTGCACCCACATGGGGCAGCTCACACCTGCCTCCAATTCCAGCTCCAGGGGATGCAACACCCTCTTCTGGCCTCCCTGGGCACTACACACACACACACACACACACACACACACACACACACACAAATAAATAAATAAATAAATAAATAAATAAATAAATAAATAAATAAATAAATAAATCTTTAAACAGAGACTCCCACAAAGTCTCAGAGCAGGGACAAAATGTCCCTAAGTTCTTTGCCAGTGTGTGTGACAGAGTCTCCCTGGGAAGGTGTGTGTGACCAAATGTGTGTGTGAGAGAGTCTCCCTGGGAAGGTATGTGTGACCAAATGTGTGTGTGACAGTCTCCCTGGGAAGACACAACACACACCCCTACTCACCATGACAGACCAAAAGTAATGATTGCACAAGTGTCTGACTTGGCCAACCAACACATTTTATTGGGGTTACTAACAGGATGATGGGAAGGGGCTTACTTACAGGGAGCAGGGATGACTCAAAAGCAGCTGCATCGCTAGGAAACCCACCCAAACATGGGTGATTGCACCCCACCCCAGAAAATTCATGAAAAATAAAGCAACCCTGGAGCTCTCTTTAGAGCTTACAGGCCACTCCACAGCCCAAATATCTTTCTTTATGCAGTTTGGCTGGTCAGAGTCTCCGTCCAGTAAGCGTTTGCCCCTTTTATACTGTTGGCTTAAGGTCCTCAAGAATCTCCTAAGCTTCTGCTCCCCCTGAGGCTCTTGAGCTCCCCTTTTCTTTCTGGAGCAAATGTTTCAATTTGGAAGGAATTTGCAATTTGGAGGAAAATTCCATAGAACAGGTGGCCTCTGCTCCAACTACCAGCAGTGTTTTTTCCCATCTAAAGACTCATGAGCACAGTAATTACCTCATAGGTACAGTCATTTTGTCATAAGCACAGCCATTACCTCATGGGCACAGTCATTACCTCATGGGCACAGTCATTACCTCATGGGCACAGTCATTACCTCATGGGCACAGTTATTACCTCATGGGCACAGTCATTACCTCATGGGCACAGTTATTACCTCATGGGCACAGTCATTACCTCATGGGCACAGTTATTACCTAATGGGCACAGTCATTACCTCATGGGCACAGTCATTACCTCATGGGCACAGTCATTACATTATGGGTCAGCCATTAACTCATGGGCACAGTCATTACCTCATAAGTGCAGTTATTACTGTCTGAATTCTCACCAGATTCTGGACTTTTGAGTTCCTCCAGATCTACCCACTAATCTCTGTGTTAGTTATTTTTATGAGCCTGTGAGCAGAGTCCCTGAAAGAACAGGTGACAGGAGGAAGGCCTTTCTTTGCTCAAGGTTTCAGAGCATTTAGTCCATGGCTGCTCGGCCCATCCACTCGATGTTTCACTTCATGGCGACAGGAGTCTATGGTAGGGGAGTTCTTTACCTCATGTGGACAGGGAGCAAAAAGAGATAAGAAAGGAGAGAGGACAAGAAACTCCCAAGAAGCTGTCCCTAATGATCTATGTCTTCCAACTACACCCTGCCTCCTGAAGTTTCCAGAACCTTCAAACGAGTGTCACCAGCTGGGCACTGGGCATCCAGCAAGCATATGTTGTATAACAATTTTCTCTAACATTCCCTCTGGGAAACAGGAGACTCCAAAGGGGTCTGAAAGTGGAAACACACAAGACGTCAAAGCCTCATTCTGGATGAGCAGAAGTTAGTCCATGTTTCCTCAAGTCTCTCAACACCATGATGTCCACCTTGGCTTTGGAATGTGGATTCTCTCACCCTGGGAGCAGTCCCAGCATCAGAGGCCACCACAAGAGGGAACTCCCATGGGGAGATAGTGGGTGGAAGTGTGGTCTCAGGACTTGTCCCCAAGGTATCCCATATCCCTCCATGGTCTAGGTGGCCCATTTTTATATGGCACTTTTCCCTCCAGGCCTAACAGGATGTCATTTTCAGCATTTCCTGGTAGTCATGGCAACTATAGCAGAACACTGGAGTAGTAGCCAGGCCAATGGTAATGGTGATGGAGTTATTAGACTCCAGGGGAGACCCTTTTCTGGTACTCCAGCTATGACTCTCTCCTCCAGCAGCAAGTGATCTTAGGATATGCTAGAGTGTACCGGAAAAGGAGGGTTTTTAAGACTCTACGGTGCAGCTTCCATGAAGTTGTCACCCAGGATGGTTGGGACCTTACAATAATAGGGCTGTTTGGGGGTCACCCATGATCCTGTAAGTAACCGCTCTCCTATTCTCTGTAAAAACACCAGATAAACCTATTGTTCTCACAGAGCTGGACGCTGGTGGGCTTGCTACTCGGGCACCTCCTCGGGTAAATACTTGATCACATCTACTCAGGAAAAGTTAGCTTGCCACCCAGATAGCCTCTGGTTCCTCCTGCGAGGAAGCCTTGACAGACCCCAAGGGAGCAGAGGTGTCACCTAGGTCTCCATCAGGGTGGCAGCTCTCACCTGTCATCTGCTGGCACCAGGCCCTGGCAGAACAGCCTGTGTGTGGTCCAGCTGAACCCCTGCACCCCTGGCACCATGCCATTTACAAGGAAAAACAAATGTCACCAAATCACCCAGAGGGAAAAACAGATCTAAGTCAACGTTCAAGGTGTGGCCTGAAGGATGGGTTCTGGGAAGGCGTCTGAAAGGGGAAGTGAGTGGCCAGCTCATATCTAGATTGAGCAACAGGGCTAGCTCATTGGTACATCTCAGTTGAGAAGCCAGACATAAGAGGAAGAGGCTGGAGGAAGTAGGAAATCAGACCCCAGAGCTCCCCTGGCCCAGCCACCCCCCTGGGTGTGCCTCGGTGGGTTGCAGCTCATTTCTGTGACCAGTGGGAGACCAGACATGAAAAGATGGAGTAGAGGCAGAGGACTGGCCCTGATCTCCCCTCAGGAGGCTTCAAGCCCAGCACAGACAGCCTGAGAACACCAGGGTCCTCAGTCTGTGGAGCCCATGCTGGGAGCCCTGCAGCATGGGCATCTGTGTGGAAGTCAGCTGGAGATGGATGCAGAGAAACCTATTCTGGGTGGAACGATGTGATTCAGCCCATCCCTGCCCCCATTCCAAGCACCTCACAATTCCTTCCACCCTGAAACCCCAGGCCCACCTCCCTGCCATACTCACCAGGCCCAGGTGACCCAAGAGCCAGTTTCGTTTGGGGGGCTGAAGGAAACAGCAAAGGCGATGGGAGATTTCATAGACAGCATGAGCCTGGCTCAGGATGTAAGCCAGGAGGCAGGAGGCCCCAGTCAGGGGTAGGAACAGCCACAGGGAAGCTGTTGCAGGCCCCAGGCCCAGCCAGGACAGGCTCAGCTGTAGCATCCTGCAGGGCAAATGGACACAAGGTGAGATCCTGGGGCACGGGAAAGGGAGAGGGGTGTCCAGGGACAGTAGACAGGAGCAGGGGATTAAAAGGTGGGGATAAGGCCTGGGAAGGTAGGGACACCCAGGGCAATGCAGGGGGCAGACAAGAAGGAGGAGAAGAGGAGGAAGAATGAGATGGAGGAGGAAGAAATGAAGAGAAGATGGAGAAGGAAAGAGATTGATTTGAGTCCTAGTCATAGACCAGGGGCCAGGGACTATGAGCGAGAAATCAACACCTGATGCCGACTTCCTGTCCTACCCCAGCCTAGGACAGCCCCTCCCCACCCCAGCTGGGACCCCTCATCCCACCGGCCCTAGGCTGGTACCTTCTCTCAGGATCACTCTGTTCCCCAAGTCCTTCTCTCACCTTTTCTGACTCCTGACCAGGGGTGGCTGGAGGAGTCTGGGCCAGCCTACGCCTTGCAGGCCCTGCTGCCTCCTTCTGTCTGGGTAGATGGCCCACATGGGGGCGGAGCCAGCCTGGAGCAGAGGAGAACCAATCAGGACCCCACACTCAGGGTCACACAGACGAGTACTGGGTCCCCGGGACTTCACACCTCTCATGTGGGGGCTTTAGAGGAAGCAGTGGGCAGATCAACAGAGATAGAGCCCCAAAGAAAGGGTATGAGGAAACAGGCTGGCCACCACTATGGGGCCTGTGAACTAGGACTCTGCTCTGTGTAAGAGTGTGAGGAAAGTCCTCCCACCGTGCCTAGGGTCCTCATCCTGCCTCCTGTGCCCAGGCTAGTCTACACACTAGTCTACATAAACTGTCTGCTTTCTTCAGGTGCCCAGCATCCTCACAAAGGCCTATTTCCCTCCACACTCTAAGCAGTCTGCCCTAGAGTCCTGAGTATCAACGGGAAAGCAAGGGGAGGCTCAGAGAGGGCAAGCATCTAACCCAATTTGCACAGCTCAGAAATAATAAATAAATAAATAAAATCTCAGGCTTGTCAGAACGTAAAGCCCAAAGCTTTTCCCTCTCCAGAGCTGTTTTACCCTATGGAGCACAGTGCACTGTCAATGTAGGGACATTTATAGTGCTGGGATCACATGGCCACACACCAGAAGCATCCTGAGGCCCTTCGATGGCCTCCTGCTTCTCCTCCCTTCCCAGGATGCTCTGTCCACAGATTGCCTCCTTCTCTCCTGGCCCTCCTGAAGGATGGTCCAGAGGGGGTCTGGAAGGATGGGCTCCAACCCAGCTGCTGAGAAAAGCAAGGGGGAGATAGCTTCCTCTACATGCCCAGTACCGCCTCCAGCCCAGTCAGCCGGAGGTCAGGGGGCTGTAGCCCTCAACAGAGTCACAGTGCTATATGCCTGTCATCCAAGCCCTTGAGAGGCTAAGAAAGGAATGTAGTTCAAGGCCAACTTGGGCTATAGCGAGAGCCTGTACTGTATTTCAGCTTTCCTATGGCCTCCTCGGGTACCCACACGTACACACACATAACCTACACAGAGACACAAACACACAATTTAAAATAAAACCTTGCCTGGCATGGCGGCTCATGTCTTAGTCACGGTTCTATTGCTGTGAAGAGACACTGTGACCAAGGTAACTCTTATAAAAGAAAGCATTTTAACTGGGGCTGGCTTACAGTTTCAGAGGTTAGTCAATGATCATCATGGCGAGGGGGGGGCATGGTGGCAGGCATGGCGCTGGAGCAGTAGCTGAGAGATTTAAATCCTGCAGGTGGCAGGCAGAGAGAGAGAGAGAGAGAGAGAGAGAGAGAGAGAGAGAGAGAGAGGCTGGACCTGGCTTTTGAAACCCCAAAGCCCACCTCCAGTGACACACTAACCATTATAATCTTTCCAAATGGTGACACTCCCTGGTGATTAAGCTTTCAAACTTACGAGTCTATGGGGGCCATTCTTATTTAAACCACCACAGCCCATCACTTTAATCCCAACACTCTGGAGGCAGAGGCAGGCAGATCTTGTGAGTTCGAAGCTAGCCTGATCTATATAGTGAGTTCTAGGTCAGCCAGGGCTAGATGATGAGACTCTGTCTCAAAAAATAAATGAATGAATAAAATATTTTAAAGGCAACAACAACAAGAAATAAAATCAAATAAATGAAGAAGTCTGGCTGGGGAGATAGATCAGTCAGCAAACTAGTTGCCTGGCAATTGTGAGGAGTTAGTTTGGATTCCCAAGACCCACATAAAAAGTCATGTGCAACGGCACACATCTGTAATCCCAGCCATTCCATGGCCAGGTAGGAGGTGAAGATGGACAGATGTTGAGGAGCTCAGTGGCCAGCTAGCCTGACCTATATATGGAAGTTCCAAAGACTCAAACAAAAGTTGGAAGTCACATGAGGGTATGTCCTCTGGTCTCCACGGGAACAATGTATGTGCCTTCACCCGCACGTGTGCGCGCGCGCGCGCACACACACACACACACACACACACACACACACACAGAGGCACACACACATACATGCAAGAAGGGAACCTGGTCCTGATTTAAGCCAGGAGTCAAATTAAGCTTCCTGGAGGAAGTGAGTTTTCTTTTATAAGATTTTATTTTTAATTATTGTGTACATGTGTATCTGTGTGTGGGTTTGTGCATGAGGGCGCAGGAGTCCAGAGAGGTCAGAAATGGGGAGTTACAGGCAGTTGTGAGCCACCTGATGTGGGTGCCAGGAACTGAACTCTGGTCCTCTGCAGAAGCTGTCAGCGCTCTTAACCACAGAGCCATTGCTCCAGCCCAGGAGGTGACTTTGCAACAGGGACAAAGGAAGTCTCCAAAGGACAGATGTGTGGAGGGGCACTGAGGGGCCCAAGTGGGTCCTCGGGTCTTTGACAGGTGCTGAGGTCACCAGTGTGGAGAATCATGAAGACTTCAGGAAGACCAGGTTGGGAAACCAGGTGTGGCTCCACGCTGAAGCCTTGAGCAGTGTTTCTGTGACTGAGGGCCCCTTTAGGCAATGTCCATCAGATTCCAGGGCCCAGTGGCAGGAGGGGATTAGGAAGGCAGACGTGGGGCCTGTCCATATGCTAAGCCTTCAGCTTGGGAGTTTTCTTCCAGGGAGGGAAATGGTACAAGCCAGGCTTATGGGACATTCCCAGAGAGAGACAAGGGGAGGGGAGCCTTGTTCTGGAGCATACGTCCTCTACCTCCACCCAGCAGACAACAGCATCAATAATTACAGTCAGTTCCAGGAGGCCTGCCCCTCACCCCTGAGCCTGTCTTCAGAGCTGATATACAGGCTTCCTGAGAATTCTATCAGACAAATCCAGGGACAGGCTGGAACACAAGTCTGCAGGTTAGGGACAAACTGGGGCACAGCTCTGCAGGTCAGGGACAGGGCTGGGGCACAGCTCTACAAGTCAGGAACAGGACTGGGGCACAGCTCTGCAGGTCAGGGACAGGGCTGGGGCACAGTTCTGCAGGTCAGGGACAGGCTGGAGCACAGCTCTGCAGATCAGGGACAGGGCTGGGACACAGCTCTGCGGGTCAGGGACAGGGCTGGGACACAGCTCTGCAGGTCAGGGACAGGGCTGGGGCACAGCTCTGCAGGTTAGGGACAAACTGGAGCACAGCTCTGCAGGTCAGGGACAGACTGGGGCACAGCTCTGCAGGTCAGGGACAGGCTGGGGCACAGCTCTGCAGGTCAGGGACAAACTGGGGCACAGCTCTGCAGGTCAGGGACAGGGCTGGGGCACAGCTCTACAAGTCAGGGACAGGACTGGGGCACAGCTCTGCAGGTCAGGGACAGGCTGGAGCACAGTTCTGCAGATCAGGGACAGGGCTGGGACACAGCTCTGCAGGTCAGGGACAGGGCTGGGACACAGCTCTGCAGGTCAGGGACAGGGCTGGGACACAGCTCTGCAGGTCAGGGACAGGGCTGGGGCACAGCTCTACAAGTCAGAGACAGGGCTGGGGCACAGCTCTGCAGGTCAGGGAAAGGGCTGGAGCACAACTCTGCAGGTTATGTGTTTGCCTTACAAGTGTGAGGAGCTGAGTTCAATCCGTAAAACCCACATTAAAACAAAACCAAATGGATGTGGTGGGGGAGATGGTTCAGTGGGTAAGAGTGCTTACTCAGCACGCATGAGGGGCTACCTGAGTTTGAGTCCCCAGCACCCCTGGAAAAAGCTGAGCATGGGCCAGTGAGATGGTTGAGTATGTAAAGTCACTTGTCCCCAAGCCTGATGACCTGCCTTCAAGCCTGGGACCTAGGAAGGTGAGAACCAATTCCTACAAGTTGTCTTCTGACCTCCACATATTCACACCAGACACACACACACACACACACACACACACACACACACACACAGCCTAGAACAGTGGTGCATGTGGCAATCCTCCTACTTCAGTCTCCTGAGTGCTGGGATTACAGTCATGCGTGCTACCATGCCCGACTCCTGGGGTCCCTTTAGACTCTCATGTGTGCTACCTGCTGGTAGATCCTCACCTCTCCCTTTCTCAGAAAGAGATAACTTCCAAATTCATTGGAACTGAGTCCAAGCTGGCTGTGCAAACTCAAGCAAGCAGCTTGCCCTCCATGAGCCTCTTGTCTTCTTTAAAATGAAGAGATGAGGTTATATGCTTCCGTGAGCCACCTGAGCACCTACAGTATCCCTGGCTTGCCGCTTTGGACTCAGGACATATAAGACATACAAGGTCCCTGTCATCATGGTGTGCATGTCTGATGGGGAACACCAAGAGGTAATAGGACCAAGTCAGATGGTGCAGGCTTAGGAAGGAGTTAGCAGAGACCTGGGAGGATGGAGGACTGTTCAGGACACAGTGATCAGGACATCCACAAGAGGTGACCCCAGAGAAGAACCCAAGTGACACAGAGGACTGCGTCATGGCAGCAGGCAGACCACCTGAAACACACCTACCTGCCCTCTGCACACTTCCCCTGCAGAGCTGAGATAAACAATGTGCAGCAACTTCCCCTCGCACGGTGGGGGAAGGAGAAAGGCCACACAGAAAACCACGCTGCAGTACTGACACTCTGCCCCAGGTTAAGGCCAGAAATGCTTGTCGAATTCCCACCTTGCAGTGAGGTCTGAGATCCAGCAGCCCAGAGGCCTGCCATGCAGGAAGCCCCCAGCATCCTGGCAGAGATGCCAGGGGTCCAAACGAGCCACCTCATTGGTCTCCTTGTTCCGTTTTCTGCATAAATTAAAAAGTCATTGTTTAGGGTTGACAAGGTGCCCCAGTGATAAAGGCATCTGCTGCCAAACCTGATGACCTGGCATCAATCCCTGAGACCCACATGGTGGAGGAGAGAATCGACTCCCACAGGTGTCCTCTGACCTCCACATGTATGTTATGGCATGTGTGCATACACACACATGCAAACATATGATTAATTGCTGTGGGATAATCCTTTTCTACACTGTAAAGTTTTGTCACTAAATTGGTTTAATAAAACACTGATTGGCCAGTAACCAGGCAGGAAGTATAGGTGGGGAAACCAAACTAAGGATGATGGGAAGGAGATGGGCAGAGTCAGGGGTCACAATCCGGATGCAGAGGGAGAAGGAGATGAACATGCCATGCTAATAAAGGTACCACCACACAACAGAGCATAAATAAAGGATATCGGTTAACTTAAAATGTAAGAGCTAGTTAGTAATAAGCCTGAACTATTGGCTGAGCGTTTAAAATTTATATTAAGTCTCTGTGTGGTAATTTGGGAAGTAGCTGCCAGATATTTGGGAACAGGGGGTTGAGACAGGAAATGTCCATTTACATATGGATTTCCAACATGTGGCTGAAATTTCCACATAAAACCTGACAAAGCTTAAAAAAGGATTCTAAACACACAAGAAGGGAGTCAAGTATGGTTTCTTGGTAACTGCCTTTTCTCCAGTGGGCTCTGTTTGTTGGAGGTGAGCAGAGGCATGGCTCCTTTAAGAAATGGCTTTTCGGGCTAGTGCTAGCAGCAAAAACGGATGGGTCTTTTAAGAGATCCTACATTCAAACACTTACATGGTGTTTATGGGCAGCCGCTACTTGGTGGCGGCATGGAACTAGAAACTTCCCAGAGTTGGGGCAGTAAGCAAGGCTTTCAGAGCTGGTGGTAAATGTGCCTCTGCTGTGGGACTAGACTCTCAAGGAACAAGGAAGAGGAGTCAGCACCAGCACACCATGAGCTAAGTCACACAGCAGGTTTTTTTTTTTTTTTTTTTTTTTGCTCATGCAGACAGAAAAGGTTACAGATGCACAGTAAGGACAGATTCAGATTTAAAAAAAAAAAACTCTAAATGGATACAACGTGTTTAAAAATATATTCAGGCTTGGGAGAGAAAAGAAAAAGGGTAGAGAAAGTCTTTTAAAACGGAGTAGAATAATAAAAACTATAATAAGCTACATAAAAATGGAAAATACAGAGAGTCTAAATTATGTATATTATTGTGTTTTCTTTAACACTTTTGGCTGCTAAGAGACCTTGGATAATGAAAGCTACTATAGTAAACCAACCTATATATTTTAAAATTATTTTGACTTCAAAATTTAAGACAAAAGATATGTTACTTTGGGGGAGAGGTTATACTTTTATTTCCACAGGAAATGAGGGGCTGTGGATTCATTCCAGGTTAAGAAAAATCAGGTTTGATCGAGAAAGAACCCCTGAAAAATCTCCAATGGGAACGGATGGCCCAGATGATCCAGCATTTCAGAGTGCCTCTGTTGCAGTTTCCTCTGAGTTCTGCATCCAGAACAGCTTCAAGGCTGCTGAGATGGACCAGCCCCACAGACTACTCCAGTCAGGACTTGACCATAATCTTAAATTTTCTCAGGGTCCCCCCAAAGATTACCAGCATCCCCAATCAGTAGGAAGTAGTTTAAGAGAATTACGCTCACATTCCCAAAAATAAATTATAAATGTTTGCCATCATTTAGGGGTGTTAGTTACAAGTTGTTATGGATAATGGTCAGGAAAAAAAGCTAAACAAAGGAGATTAAATTCAGGGATCTTGTTCTGAAAGAAAGAGGTGGGATAGAGAAATGATAGGATAAAAGGATAGATTATTGAATCTACTTTAATCCAAAAAAACCAATTATCAATCTTACATATTTTACATTAGTATGGATTTTGGTTTATCGATACAAATTTAAAGTTAGTTTGTTATACTGTGTGTATGTTTCTACTCTTGTCTGGGTATTATGTTTATGCAACTTATTTTAAAATGTAATATATAATTAAAAAATACAGACTAATAGTCATCTATAATAACAAACTTACAGTCATGTTAGTTAGGTTTTCAAGTGCATACAGAGATATATTTCAGATAGAGAGGTAATCTTCAAACACTTCAAAGACCTACAGAATATGGCATTTTAAATGTTTTAAGAACTTAGACTTTTCTCAACAGCGAGACATGTCTGTTCCTGGCAGCACCAATTGCTTCAAAGAGGATTATGGGCATTGAAGAAACTCCACATGGAATTTGTTTTCTTTATGGCAAAAGCTAGTCCTGTGGGCAAAGAAACTGCCCTTGCTTCAATTACTGACAGAAACTGTCCAAACTGGACCAGCAGGATGCAAGAAAGGTGACTGCCAAACTTTGCCAAGACAAGGTAGGACAGTCCTTCAAAATTCTCTGCTTCACAGGAAAGTCTGTTAGATATGCTAGGCCTGTAGGACAGAGCTGGATGCCCCAACATTATAGAGGAACTTTGGGTGACTGTTCAGACATCCTGATGTCCCTATCATTAGGTAACATTTCACCCTTCTGGGGTCTTTGATGGAGTTGAAGACTAAATAGTTACAATTATAGTTTTTCCTTACTTATAATAAAAAGTAAATTAGATACAAAACCTTAGACCCACTAAGACAGATAATTACGTATTTTCTCTAATTTTGAAAAATGCAAATGATTTAGATAGTGTTACTATAATTCATACTTAATAACTTTTAGTTGCATATAGATTTACTATATTAAGGTTAAAACCTTCCTTTTAATTAGACAATGAGGAAAAAATTCTGTGAGATAATCCTCCTGTACACTGTAAAGATTTGTTTTGGTTTAATAAAACACTTATTGGCCAGTAACCAGGCAGGAAGTATAGGTGGGGCAACCAAACTAAGGATGATGGGAAGGAGAAGGACAGAGTTGGGGGTCGCTACTCAGATGCAGAGGGAGAAGGAGATGAACATGCCATGCTAAAGGTACCATCACGAGACAGAGCATAAATAGGGAATATGAGTTAACTTAAAATGTAAGAACTAGTTAGTAATAAGCCTGAGCTATTGGCCGAGCATTTATAATTTATATTAAGTCTCTGTGTAGTAATTTGGGAAGCAGCTGCCATGTATTTGGGAACAGGCAGTTGGGACAGGAAACGTCCATTTACAATTAATTTTTTTAAAGTCGTCTTGTTTTGTCAGCAGTCTGTGGCTTCTTTGCATCTATACAGTGTTATACCCCAATCTGTAACCATGACCTGGGCCCCATTTGTGTGTGTTTCCATTCATTTTTCTCAAAAACATAAGCTTTTACCTTTTTTTTTTTGCATAAATGCCTTTTTTCGGTTACTTTTTATTATTGCAATATTTATTTATTTTGTGTGTATACATGCATGCATGTGTATGGCATGCGGGAATGTTGGCTTGACCCTTCCCAGAAGACAGTTTCACAGCTCTCTTCCCCAGCCTCAGACTCTTACATCCTTTCTGCCCCCAAGGTTATATAGATGTCCCATTTAGGACTAAGAAGCAGGTTACCTCAGGACTTTGACCAGTTATGAGTCTCTACAGTACCTGCTGACTGTGGAAGAAATCCGCTTCTCTGGCCAAGGCTGAGAGTAGCGATAATCTACAGGACTTTTTGCATGTTTTTACTTGATGGATTATACTTTTTTTTTCTCCTTTGTTCTGTTAACATTATAAATCACATCAGTTTCTTTCTTTTTTTATTGTACTTACTTATTATTTGTCATGCAGGGCCTACACAAGAGAAGTCAGAGAGCAATGCTCAAGAGTCCATTATCTCCTCACCATGTGGATCTCAGGGGTCAAACTCAGGTCATCAGTCTTGTTGGCAAGCACCTTGGCTGTTGAGCCATCCTGCCAGTCCAGATTAGTTGGTTTCCAAATGATAAAAATAATGTCTGGAAGAAGTCATGATGTATCACCTCTTGAAATTTATTGGGTTCCATCTGCTAATGTTTTGCTATAATTTTTGCACTTTTTTTAAAAATTTCTACTGGGGTTATTGTTTTTGAGACAGGGTCTCATAAAGCCCAGATGGCCTTGAACTCCTGAATCTCTTGTCTCAGCCTCACAAATTCCAACATGGCCCCACCTGGCTGAGTCTCTGTTTCTGACTGTAATGGAGATGGGTCTGGGATTTCTCATGATCTTCATCTTGGTGCCAGAACTGTTGCAGGCCTGTTGGGATGAATGAGGAAGTCTTCCATCTTTTCCTCCATTCTGAAGGTGTTTTAACATGTGTCTCATTTCCTCACCTGAGGAGCTCTTGGCAGTTAACAGCTGCTGGGGAAGGGAGGGACTTTTTCTTCAGTAGTGTGGGGCGTGCCCATGTTCCTGTTAGCAACTCTAAAATGATTCACTGGTTTTTCAAAAGTCAAAAAGGGACATGACAGAAGAAAGGGGCAGTACCTGGAAAGAGGAAAGACAGAGATCATTGGAAATGGGAGGGAAGAAGAGAGGGTGACAGGGCCAGGGAGGTGGCTCAGCTGATAAGGTTGTCTGCCACCAAGCTTGACAACCTGAGTTTAATCCCTGAAACTCACGTGATGGGAGAGAAAGTAAAAGACGTAAATATGATCAAACACATTACATATGTGTGCAAGAGTGCCATGATAAAACACATTATTACATGTAGTTAATATATGCCAATAAAAATCTTTTCAAAAACTAAACCAAGGGCTAGAGAGATGGCTCAGTGGTTAAGAGCACTGGCTGCTCTTACAGACCATCCCAGTTTAGTCCCCAGCACCCACCCATAGTAGCTCACAATCATCTGTAACTCCAGTTCCAGGAGATCCAGCACCGTCTTCTGGACTCCATGGGTACTGCACACACACACACACACACACACACACACACACACACAAATCAATAAATGTAAACAGAATTTTTAAGATATACACACACACACACACACACATATACATATATTTACACATGCAAATACCTTTGTACATTTTATTGTTCCACTTTGGAAAAGTTGGTGACATTCAGAATTTTCCATTCAGAGGCTGGAGTGATAGCCCAGCAGCTGAGAGTACTTGCTGCTCTTGTAGAGGACCTGAGTCTGATTCTCAGCACCCACATCAGGTGACTGACAACCACCTCTGACTCCAGTCCCAGAAGATCTGATGTCCTCTGTGGCCTCTGAGAGAACCTGCACACAGGCGCCAAACACTCACAGAGACATAAACACATAAATAAAAATAAAATCTTAGCAGACACAGTGCCATATTTCTTTAATCCAGCACTCAAGAGGCAGAGGCAAACAGATCTCTATAAGTTCAGGGCCAGCCTGGTCTACACAGAAAGTTCCAGACCAGCCAAAGATATAGTGAGACCCTATCTCATAAAAAAAATATTTTAAAAGTAATTGTTCCATTTGATCTGCATTTGCACACTCATTTGTATGACTTTTCACTTTCCTTATTTCTCTTCTCTGTCTGTGCATCAGTGACCCTGCACCATTCTGATATGGACCAACTGTAATGTCTCTTTTTCATAATCAGTTCTTCAGGAATTATGTAAATTATACTAATCTCTTCAAATACTGGAATATTGACATGTTAGATGTCACTGCTTATTGCAAATCTGTTTTATATTTTACCTTTTTTTCTTTTTATTTCTTTTCTCTTTCTGTACTGGGAATCAAATCCAGGACTTCCATGTGCTAGGCAAGCACTCTGCCCCCAGCCTGCTCTCTAGGTCTCTTTTGACTCTCTATCTCCTTTTGTAGGTATTATTTTGAGACAGGGCCTAAGTTGCCTAGAACTCACTGGCCTGAGTTGCCTGGCCCCGAACTTCAATTCCAAGCTGACCTGGAATTCACAATCTTCCTGCCTCACCCTCCCAAGTAGCCTGTGCCTCAATACCCAGATCATCAAACTTTTGGGGGGTGTTGATTTTTTTTTGAGCCATAGTTTCTCTGTGTAGCCCTGGCTGTCCTCAAACTCACTCTGTAGACCAGATTGGCCTCAGACTCAGACATTTACCTGCCTTTGCCTTCCAAGTGCTGGGATTAAAGCATGCGCCACAACATTGGCCAAATTGTCAAATTCCTTTTTCAAAAAATATTTATTTACATATACATTATTCTGCCTGCATGTGTCCCTGCAGGCCATAAGAGGGCATCAGATCTCATTACAAATGGTTGTGAGCCACCATGTGGTTGCTGAGAATTGAACTCAGGACCTCCAGAAGAGCAGTCAAAGCTCTTAACCACTAAGCCATCTCTCCAGCACCCAAACTGTCAAATTTCTAATACCCATTTACACCTTCAAAAGCATTGCTTTCTCCTCATTCTATGCAAACTAGATGAATAAATGGAAAGATAGATGGATACATACATACATACATACATACATACATATGTACATATGTCCATACGTCCATAGATACACAAATAGATACACAGATACATAGATAAATGACAGATAGATGGATGATAGGTAAGTGATAGATGATAGATACATAGGTAGATGGATAGATAGATGATTGAGAGATAGATAATGGTTTATTGAGAGATGATAGACAGGTAGAGATAGGTAATTGACAGATGATACTATAATAGATGATAAGTAATATAGATCAATAGATGATAGAGAGATGATAGACTGATAGGAGATAGATGCATAGAATGATAGAATGATGATAGATAGATGATAGATAGATATAGAATGATAGAATGATGATAGATAGATAGATAGATAGATAGATAGATAGATAGATAGATAGATATAGACAGACAGATAGATAGACAGACAGATAGATGGAACATATGTGACTCAGGAGTGCAGCCCAGAGCATGCATGCACTAGGCAAGTGTTCTACCACTGAGCATCAGCCCCAGCCCCTAGAAGTTACATTTTTGTGCACGTATGTCTGCACTAAAATGAAGAAAAAGGGAAAAACCAGGTCTCCTAGGACCTGCTCCCACAAGAAAACCAGTGAAGAGTTTTAAATCATCGCTACAACTGGCTTTGAGTCAGTCATTGACCTGTTTCCCAGAGCTGAAAGTCGAAAATGTTTTCCAAAATCTTCTGGGAGGAATTCTGCTCTCAAGAGCTCCACCTCCCAGAGCTATTAATTTTCCATCTAAACAAAAACCTGAGAGATTAATAGAAGGGTCCTGATGCAATGGCATCCCCAGGGGCCCTTTCCTCAGAGAGTGCTTTTAATGACATCTCAGAACAAAGCAAGTGATATTAGCAGGGGACTGGTCTCCGAGGAGGTTCTGTCAGGAAGACGTTCTAGAACAAAGTCTGGGCAGGTGTGTGCAGACCTGGGCATAGAAGGGGCTGGACAGGGACTTGGTGACTCCTAGGTATCTCGTTAAGAATAGAAAGGACTTGCTGATGTCTTTATTTCATTTCATGATTGTCAGGTTCGAGGATACCCAGACATTTTCAAGGGTAAGAAAATGTATTTACTTCATCCCCAGCTCCCACCAGAGCATGTAAGCACTCAGTAGTCTCATTTGATTTGTTTCTGTGTTAGGAGTGTGTGTGTGTGTGTGTGTGTGTGTGTGTGTGTGTGTGTGTGTGTGTGCAAGCACATGCCGTGGTGCCTACATGGAGGTCAAGGACAACTTGCAAGAGTTGGTTCTCTCCTTTGGGTCCCAGGGATTGAACTCAGGTCATTGGGCTTGGCAGCAAGCCCCTTCCCCCTGAGCCATCTTGATGGTCCTTGTTCAGTCTCATTTGGTGGCACTACTGTGAACTGGACACTCCAGATGCCATTTTAGAAGTCCACCCCTGAGCTTCCACTGAAGTTGCAGAGCCTGGAAGAACCCTGGACAACTGCTGTGGAATCAGACCCAGAACACCCCCGGGCAAAGCCTAAGCAATCTTTGTCGCCTCTGTAGACCACTTCAGGCTCACAGTAATTTTTATTTTACCTTTCATTATGTGTGTGTGGTAGGGAGGGTTGAACATGAACTCAGGTGTCCTTAGAGGCCAGAGGCATGGGATACTCTGGAGTTGTCTGTCTGCTGCCCGCTGTGGGTGCTGGGAACCAAACTCGGGTCCTCTACAATAGTAACACATGTTCTTAACTACTGAGCCATCTCTCCAGCCCCACCAGAGTAGTATTTTTAAATTGCATTTTATGGTTGGTTTTAATTTAATGACACAAACTCCAGGATGGGTAGAGCCTTCTTTCTCCATCTGAATTTTAAAGAAATTAAAACAATTTTGTGGGACTAAAGCTGTAATTTTAGAGCATTTTACTTGTACCTCAATACGTAGAGTACATGTAGCTGAGTGGGTAGAGTACTTGTAGCTCAGTTGGTAGAGTGCTTGCCTAGCATGCACAATCCCTGGGTCCATCCCCAGCATCATATAAACCAGACAGACACATACTTGTTCCCAGTGCTTGGAAGATGGAGGCAGGGGGATCAGGTCCAAAGTCAACCTTAGCTACATAGTGGTGAGTTCAAAGCCAGCCTGGATTACAAGAGACTGTCTCAAAAAAGAAAAATAGGAAACATTTCCATGAATGTAGAGCTTCCTGGGCCTGGTGCTGGCAGGAAGATGTAGAGAAGGTTTGATCGGCACAGAGCCAGCTGAGCCCGGCACCTCTCTTCATCTCTTGTTCTCAGTGTCAGACCTTAAACACACAGCAAAGGAGAAGATGTGAAAGGAAAGATCTTACATCAGTCCAAGAAACCTGTGACAGCCAGGCCCTGTGATGCAGGGCTGTCATCCCAGCTGCTCAGAGGCTGAGGCAGGGGGATTGCTAGTTTAATGTCTGCCTGAAGTACAGAAAGAGTTCCAGCTAGCCTGGGAAAGTCAGTGAGATCCTGTTTCAAAATGTAGGAAGAAAGGGAGGGGGTGGCAAGATGGCTCAGGGATCAAGGTGTGTGCTGCGCAAGCCTGTGCCTGAGGTTGACCCAGAACTCATGTGGTGGAAAGAGAGAGCTGGTTCCAGCAAGCTGTCCTCTGACCTACACCTGTGGGCTGTGGCACACACCCTTGGCACTCATTTATGTGAGAGAGAGAGAGAGAGAGAGAGAGACAGAGAGACAGAGAGACAGAGAGACAGAGAGACAGAGAGACACGAGAAAAGTCCAAAGAAGGCTAGGGGTGTAGCTCACTGGCCGAGTACCTGCCTGTGTGCAAGACCCTGGGCCTGGGCCTGTGGCAGGGACTTTTCACCCTAAGGAACCCAGCACTCTATGTGGAAGAAGGAAATAATCCCCGGGAACGTGGCGGAGGTGTGTTGAGTGAGTAAACGTGCTTACCGGCAAAACCAACAACCTGGGTTGGATCCCCAGAACCCATGTAAAGGTGAAAGGAGAGAAGTAACTCCAGGAAGGTGTGCTCTGACCCCCACACACTTCAAACACACACAATAACAAGAAAGTTGTAAAAGGAAAGAGCCATCCCAGGTCCTACATCCCGCCAACCTAACTACAGAGGGTGGGTTTGGTGGGTAGAAGCATTAATTTTCTGAGGCAACCTTTGACACACAGAGATGACATCACAAGGGCTAGAGAGATGGCTCCGAGGTTAAGAGTATTAATGGCTCTTTGTAGGGGACCTGAGTTCAGTTCCCAGCACCCACATCAGGGCATCTCACAACTTCTTGTAACCCAAGCTCCAGGGAATCCAACACCCTCTTCTGGCTTCCAAAGGCACTGCACACACACACACACACACACACACACACACACACACACACACACGACAGTAAAAATCTTTTTTTTAATTCTATTCAAAAGCAACCTGCAAGAGATCCCAGTCCCTGGTGGAGGTGCACTTTCCCAGATCAGTATAGGGGCCACCCAAACACTCCAGGAGACAACAGGAAGTCATCGAGACATCCCCAGCTGTTCTTCTCTCAGCAGGGACCCAACATCCAGAAGCCAGCAGTCCTGACTCCTGAGTGCTCCTGAGTAAGGTAAACCAGAGCCAATCTGCACAACCCTTTCTCAAGACCGAATCTGGACATCTGTCTATGACCATGTATCCATCAGCTGAGAGGACCCCAGGAGAGATTCATGTGAGTTCTGTGGGGAAGGGAATTGGAGCGTGGACACGGGGCTAAGACATCCATGGATGAGGAGGCAGTTTCTGTCCTGGAACAGGAAGGATTTTTACCATGTCTTGTTTATTTGTAGTCCCAGAACACGTGTGGAGGTCAGAGGACAACTTTTGGGAGTCAGTTCTTTCTCTCCTTCCACCATGTGAGTTCTGAGGATCTAACTCAGGTTCTCGGGCTTGGCTACAAGCTCCTTTACTTGCAGAGCTATGTCAACCACCTGGGAAGAAATATTAAACAGAGATGCTAAAGGGGGCGTGGTTGAGGCAGGAGAGCAAGGACTGACCGGGAGAAGCAGGCTTGACTTAGTCCCAGGGATCAAACTCAGGTCTTCAGGCTCGGCGGCAAGCACCTTTGCCCACTGAGCCATCCTGCCACCCCTCATCCACCTTAAAATGTCAATGGTGCCAAGGTTCAGAAATGTCCCGACCCAAACCCACGCATTCCTTATTGCAGTAGTTTGCTGCGGAGTAATTCCTTATTTTTTTTTTATGGTGCTGAGGATGGGATCCCAGGCTTTTGACATGGTAATCAAGCTCTCATCCACTGAGCTGCATTCTGCCAACTGTTTGAATGTTTACATTTCTTTAGCGATATAAATAATACTTGAGAACTCAATTCAAGAGTGTAAGCTCCTTCACCAAGCAAGGTGGGTCACACCTGTAACCCCAGCATCTTGGGAGACTGAGGCTGTGTAGATAGAAGTTTGTTATAGAGAAATAAAGTAAATGAACGTAAAAAACTGGTATACATAGGTTCTTTTCCCTCAGATAACCCCATGCCGGATGTAGCATCTTTCCCAGGACTCTGGGAGGAATCTTCTCAGGGCAGACCCCTGGGAAAATTCTGATAAGATCCCAAGGCAGATGGGCTAGCACCACCTAAGCCTAGGGGCATTCTCTCAGCTAGTAACCAGCAGCCCACAGGGATCAGTGAGACCTCCTTCCTGTCTTCCCACATCACACACTGGCCTTCCAAGGTCTCCTGTGACGCCATGTGTTGGTTTTATCCCTAGTTCCTGGTCGATAGCTTTCTCCCCAAAGCATACATAGAAACTAGAATTTCTTTTCCCTCTGAGGCTTAGAAACCTTCACCTTCCCCCACCTTCCCGGCCTAGAACTGGCCACAAGGACATCCCTTGACCTACCTCATGTGTGCAGTGTGCAGTGATTCCCAGGAGCTCTGCAGCTGTCAGTGCAGACAGACAGAAACCACAGGAGTGTGGGAACCCTGAGGCCCAGCGGGTCCAGCCAGAGCACAGCACAGGGAAGACACTGGTTCTGGTGGCTGGCTGCAAAGAGGCAGTCTTGGGTACCTGTGATTGACAGCTGAAGTGGGTGCTGTGGACTCAAGGACTTGTGATTGACAGTTGGAGAGGATGGGTAGGCTCAGGTACTTGTGATTGACAGTGGAAGTGCGTGAGGGATGGACAGCTGAATTGACGCTGAACTGGTTGGGGGGGAACTTGCAATTGGCAGCTGACTAGGAAAAGAGAGCTCTGGGATGGAGTCCTCAGTCTCTGACTCTCTGGTTCCCTGCCTGCTCTGCAGATAAGAATGTGCCAGGTGCAGTGTCCTGTGGTGTGGGGACAGAAACTCACCCACCTGGTCCAAGGCAGCTGTGCTCCGAGTGTATACAAGGGGACCTGGTTCCCGCCCCCCAAGTGTTTCTGAACCCATTTACCTGCCAGGCAAAGCCAGGTGCTGGTCCTCCCTGGGAACCGAAGCACCATGTTCCCCTTTTTTTTTTGCCGCCCTAAAGTAATTTGCTTACCTACCTGCATCTCATCAAACTTAGGAGTTTAAAAAACGCTTTAAAGGGTCTTTCTGTCATCAGCAGGAAGGGAACAGAGGCACACCCCCAAGTCACTCACAGTGGCTGGAGGAGTGCCCTTAATCTTTTCTGTTAAGATTTATGATTGACTGATTATGTGTGTGTGTGTGTGTGTGTGTGTGTGTGTGTGTGTGTGTGTGTGTGTGTGTGGTGCCTGCAGAGGCCAAAAGAGGGCATTAGCTCATCAGATGACCTGGAGCTGGAGTTACAGGGGTTTGTGAGCCATCCATGATGGGTACTGGGAACCAAATTTGTGTACTTGGCAAGAGCAGTGTATACTCTTAATCACTGAGTCATCTCTCCAACCTACATTCTCTTCGTCTTTTAGGGGCCTCCACTCAGGCAAACGCAGGACTTGTGATTTGAGTTGGGGGTCTTCTTAAAAATAGAAAGAGGGGGCAAGTGAGAAGCTGAATGGGTAAAGGTGTTGTGACAAGCTTGGTCCCACAATCTAAGTTCCACCCCCAACTCCACATAAAACTGGAAGGAGAGAATGGACAGACAGCACAAAGTTGTCCTCTGACCTCTGCACGCACACAGGCAAGCCCCCACGCAGACACACAACATGCACATACACTAATAATAATTGTTTTTCTTTTTAAAGATAGAAGGAATGAATGCAGACAGGGTGGCAGCGGTGTGGGCTTCTCTGCCAAAGACACGATTCACTAAGAGATATTTTTGCCATTATTCTTAAGCATAAAGGTTAATGAAAAAGAGGGAACCTCTCAGAACAGAAATGAGGTGATGCCCCCCCCCCCTGAGTGTTGGGCTGGCCTCACTGGAGAGTCTCAATTAAGTGTCTCAGCATCAGCTGGGTAAACCAGTTTGGTGGCTCTCAAACCACAACGCAAAGGCTTGCTAGGAAACTTGATTGTCTCTTTTCCCCCCTCTATCCTGATAAGTGAGATTATAGAGTGGCTCCAGGTCACCCTGGAGGGAATTATAATCTGATAAAACCAGGGGCCACTGAGGTTGCACAAGGAAGTGAGGCTGTGTCTTTTCCTGGAGAGATTCCTAGAAAACTACAGGTTTCCTGCCAGTGAAGAAGCAGCTGGTAACTGCCGGGATTCTAGCTTCTGGTTGGTAACTGTGTCGGGATTCTTGCTTCCAGCCAGACCCCTCCCCCTTCTCACATCCCCGGTCATTGCCCCTTTCTGTCCATCCTTCCTCAACATTGTATATTGTCCAGGGATTTGATGAGACAGACACCACCCTGGAAGCTCAGGTTTTACCAGTAATCCCAGGTTTTAGCTTATTTGACCCTTTTAACATTCAATTGATAGATAAGGTTGTGTATATTTAAGATGTCCACTTTCTGAATTACATATGCACTGGGTCATGGTTATTACAAGCAGTTTAATTAGCACACTGATCTCCATCTAGACTGTGCATCAGAGTGGCTGAGAAAAAACCAGCTGGCCAGTGTCTGCCTAGTCAGGCCCCTGGTGATCTCTGTTCCCTTTACTGTCCTGTTAGTTGGTTACTTGGTTGGTTGGTCAGTAGGAAGGTTGGCCAGTTGACTGGGTTGGGGATGTTTTGTGGGTTTGGTTTTTGTTTTAAGGATTTACTTATTTTTATTTCACATTGCCTGTATTTATATCTGTGCATCATGTGCATGTTTGGTGCCCTCAGAGGCCAGAAAAGGACACTGGATCACCTGGTACTGGGGTTACAGACAGTTGTGAGTGCCATGTGGGTCCTGGGAACCAGGACCTCTGCAAGAGCAGCCAATGCTCTAACCACTGAGCTACTTCTCCAGCCCCATGGGTTTGGAAGTTTTATTGTTGTGGTTGGTTGGTTGTTTGGTTGAATTTGGGGTTTGTTGTTCTTATGACTGGTTAATTGCTTCATTTGGTTTCTCTTCCTATTGTTGGTAGTTGGTTGTTTTATTAGTTGGTTGGTTGCTGTGGGCTGTTGTTCTCTGAGACAGAGTCTCACTCTGTAGCCCCAGCTAGCCTCAAACTCATGACTATTCTCCTGTTCAGCTTCCTGAGTACTGAGGTTATAGGCATGATCTACTACACTCAACCCAATTTTCTGTCTCTGTTTGTTCAACTGCTCCAGAGTCCACATATAAGTGATAGTAGGCCATAATTGTCTTCCTGTGCCTGTTACACCATCTCCTCAAGGTCCATCCACACTATTCCAAATGGGAGGGTGTCCTTTTTGTGGCTGTGTAATATTCCATTATAAATGTGCATCCCATCCATGCAGTCTCATTTTCTTCCTCACTCATTTGTTGACACGTAGCTTCTTTCCAGCCTTAGTTCCCATGCGTAATGACATAGTGATTTCAGGAGTTCAGATATGTCTTCCACACACTGATTTTGTTTTCTTTGGATATTTACCCACTCCTAGAGTGGATGCATCCTGAGGTGGTTCTGCTTATTGTTATGTGAGGAAGTTCCAGAGACAGCTGCGCATGTGGAGCCAAGCCATGCCACCTTTGATTTCATTGGATGAATCCTGAGGGGCACAGCTGGATTACTAGTTCTAGTTCTAGTTCTTAAGAGACCCCCAGACTGACTTCTGTGAAGGCTGCACTGGTTTGCACTTCATAGTATATAAGGCTCCCTCATCATTGCCAGCATCTGTTGTTTCCTTGGTGACAGTCACTCCCTGTGGTGAGGTAGAGTCTCCATGTACCTTTTTGGTTTAAGTTTGAAGTTGGGGTCTCACATAGCTGAGGCTGGCTTTGAACTCCTGATCCTCCTTCCTCTGTCTCCTGTGTGCTGAGATGACAAGCATTGTGTGACATTATTACTGGGGACATGAACAAATGTCTACTCACTCCAGATAGGAAATTGACAACAGGTCAAATGACAGATGCCACCAAATCCAGCTGGGTGAACCAATGAGTTTTATTGGGTCACTTACAGGAATATGGATGAGAGGTTACTAACAGGAACAGAAATGACTCAAAGACAGCTGCATCACCAGAGCCCACCCCAGCCCAGGTGACAGCTCACAAAGCTGGGAGCCTGGAGCGCACTGCACAGCCTGCAGGTTGGAGAGGGTCTTTCCAGGTGCCTCAGGTGGGCTGAACCTCTTCCCAGAGGCTCAGCTGGTCTGTCTCTCTCAGCAGGTCTTATACCTCATGCACACTTGAGGAAGGAGGGGCCTAGTCAATCTTGTCACTTTAGGGGACTTCCTAAAGACTTTGAGTTGTTTACTTCCTGTGCTTAGTTAAGGCGATCCCCTGGGAGCCAGGAGGTTCTAATCTCAGAGGGACCGTCCACACCCCACTTCTCAACGGATGTTTTGATTTGCATCTCCCAAGAGGTTAGGAGGTTGAATGTCATTTTCATGAATGTATTGTTCTTTTGTTTTTCTTCTTTTGAGAACCATCCATTCAACCCACGTCCCTGGGTTGACTGGCTGCTTTGTTTCCTTGGTTGATGTTTTGAGTTCTTCATATATTCAAGACAGTAACTCCTATCTGGCAAATGCTGGCAAAGACTTCCCATTCCGTGGGCTGCTTCTTCCCATGCCAATCTGTTTCATTTCCTCTGCTGTATGAGTGCTTTTCAAGCTGGTGAATCTCCTTTGCTATATTTATGGAAGAAGATGGTGGATTTTGTTTTACTTTCTTGCTTCCTTGTTCTTACCTCCCCAAAGGGCCTCTGGACCTTCTGGAATCATCTCTTTATTTTTTTCACCCCCAGGTTTCCTTTATGTTTTAGATTTTTTTTTTTTTCCGAGACAGGGTTTCTCTGTGTAGCTTTGCACCTTTCCTGGAACTCACTCTGTAGCCCAGGCTGGCCTCGAACTCACAAAGATCTGTCTGCTTCTGCATCCTGAGTGCTGGGATTAAAGGCATGCGCCACCACTGCCCAGCTTAGATTTATTTTTTAACTTATGTGTATATGGGTGTGTCTCTCTCTCTGTGTGTCTCTGTGTGTGTGTGTGTGTGTGTGTGTGTGTGTGTGTGTGTGTGTGCAGTGCCCACGGAGGCCAGAAGAGGGCATTGGATCCCCTGGAGCTAGAATTACAGACAGTTTTAAACCACCATGTGGGTGCTGAGAGCCTAACTCTAGTCTTTGGCAAGAACAGCAAGCACTCTTGACCAGTAAGCCATCTCTCCTGCCCGGATCCCCAGCTTTCCATGCCTCCTTTAGTGACTAATGCAAGTGTTACAGCTCTGGAGGGAAAGGTATCCTGACTTGTCCGGAAGCCAGGCTATACCTAGGGCTGTGATATGACAGCTCTGGAGAGAGAGGTATCTTGGCTTGTCGGGAAGTAAGGTAACACCTGAACCTGGGATGCGGTGGGGGATGATCTTCCTGCAGGATATAGAAATCCTGCTCCTCTCCTTAGGAGAAAGCCGTTATAGCTGAGCTTTGTTCTGCCCCCTCCTTAAGGGGGCTTCCCAGCAGAGCTCTGCTTCTTCTCCCTGGCCCAAGATGTTGTCTCTTCGGCTTCACTCTGCTAAACCGGAAACCTCTGCAGAAATGTAGCAATCTCCTCTGGCTCAGGCGAAAAGTTGTTACTTTTTCTGCCCTGCCTTGTTCAGCACCCCTAAGGGAATGCCTCAGCAAGGTTTTTTCTGCTCAGTCCCACTAAGGGACGTCTCAGCAAAGTTCTTCTGTTCTGCGCTGGTGAATGAAGATCTTCACCCAATCTGCGCCCAAGACTCTTTTTGGAAAGAGATTTATTTGGGAAGGAGGAGTACACGAGAGTGGCTGCCTCTGCCAGGGAGGGAAAGTCCAGCCCCCAACTGGACAGGCAGAGTGGCTTATACAGGGCTTCTTAGGGGCGGAGTTTCTCCAGAGAGAAGATTTTTCTGCTCAGGGATTGGTTGGTTTTCCTGCTCAGGGATTTGTTGGTTTCATCCGGCAGGGGCAGAGTTGGCTCTGGTTTCAGGGCCAAACTGTGTTTCTTTCACTGGCCCTTATTAGCTTTTTGGCTCTAATTTTAGGGCTAGGGCATATTTCTTTCACTGGCTCTGATTCTAGGGACAAAGTGTGTTTCTTTGGTTCTGGTTTCAGGACCAGGATGTATTTCTTAGGTTCTCGGTTCAGGGCTAAAGTGTTTCTTTCACTGGCTCTGGGTTGAGGGTCAGGGTGAGTTTCTTTGGCTGGCCCCTTTTCCCTACAGCTAAGACATTGTAAGAGTGTAATTAACTGTTACCAAGAGAGTGAGTGTCGGAATATGTTGTGTAACTTTTTCTGGGGAGATGTGAACAAATGTCTATTTACCCCAATAGAGCTCCTACAAGAGACAGATAAACAGCTCTAGCCAAGCCCAGCCTGGTGAGCCAGTGGGTTTACTGTTAGGTCGTTGGGTGGAGGGGAGGAGGAGTCCCAAGACCAGGGAAATGGGGAGAGATTCCAACCTGAAGAATAGGCAGTAGGCAGGGAAACTCAGGCTGTTGATTGACAGGAGTACTTATCTGGAGTCCATTTGACCTGTGAGAGATGGGTCCAAGTCTCATAACTCTTTGAAGCTTACAAGATTTTTAAATTTACAAAATGAGATAAAAATTTTAGATATGTTAGCATCACCACTGTTTGTAATCTGTACTGAAATCCACAATGTAGAAAAAGCAGTAGACTCACACCTTTGAGTTGTAGGAGAAGCTTGGGACCCCAAAAATGATTTTGGGTTAAAAATCATTAATACTACGTTCCTCTGTCCAGAAAGCTGGATATATAGATTGGACAGAGATGATTTTAGCACAATGAGAAGCACTTTTAAGTCTACACTTAGAAGACACCAAAGGAAATTTAAGTTTTTGAGCTTGTAACTATGATAATAGCAGTGCTTTATCCTGGCTCGATTAATAACTTATCATTGATTAATACTTAACTCTGAACATTTGAAATCTTAGTATAACAATAGCATAAGAGAGGAAAAGAAGCCTGAAGCATTTCCCATTTTTATGTTCCTTAGATCACTTTCTTACACCTTTACAACATGCATTTATATACCTTAAATCGCTTTCCTAGACCCTCACAACTTACATTAATTTAGACTTTCTTTCCATCCAGTCATTTACCCTGAGACACAGGTGATTGATTACTGAGAGCAATCACTGCAAAAACAAGTGCCTTTAAATAAAGGAATAGCTTTTAAAAATTACGTTGAGCCAGGCTGTGGTGGTGCATGCCTTTAATTGCAGCACCCAGGAGGCAGAGGAAGGCAGATCTCTGTGAGTTCAAGGCCAGTGTGGTTCACATGATGAGTTCCAGGACAGCCAGGGCTATGCAGAGAAACCCTGTCTTGAAAACCATAAGACTTAGCACTTGGGAGGCAGAAGCAGGCGGATCTCTGTGAGTCCAAGGCCAGCCTGGTCTACAGAGTAAGTTCCAGAACAGCAAAGACTACACAGAAAAGCCCTGTCTCCAGAAAAAAAAGAAAAGAAAGAAAAAAAAATATTTGATGTAGCTTGAAGCCCAGTCCCAGAGCTGCTCAGTCCCAAATAAACACACAAAGGCTTATATTAATTACAAACTGTATAGCCTATAGTTCAGGCTTCTTGCTAACTAGTTCTTTGATCTTCAATTAACCCATTTCTATTCATCTATATGTTGCCACATGGCTGTGGCGTTACCGGTCTGCTGGCATCTTGTTGCTCTTTGGGCATCGGGTTGGTATCTCTCCTGCCTCCTCCCAAAGGTAGATTATTGAATCTACATTTTAAAAGCAACTACTAGTTTTAAATATTTTACATTGGATTGGATTTTTGTATATTGTATACAAATTATGTATATTGATACAAATTTGAATTGATTTTGTTAGAAAATACTATACATATATTTCTAATCTTGTTCAAGGTTGTATAGGTTGCACCTATACAGTTCATTTAATAATATAATGCAAATTTCTAGTCCTTGAAAGTTATTATTACCAACTAATTAGGATATAAAGAAATGCAGGTTAGTAGTTAGTCACCTATTACAATCAAACTTATAGTCAGATTAGGTATGTTTTCAAGGTGTAACAGACATATTTTAGATAGACATGTCATCTTCAAACACTTCAGAAATCTACAGAATATGGCATTTAAGATGTTTTAATAACATAGGTTCTTTTTTATGACTATGAGACATGTCTGCTCCTGACAGCACCAGTCTACTTCAGAGAAGATGATGGGCATCAAAGAAACTCCATATGGAGTTTATTTTCTTTGTGGCAAAAAGTTAGCCACTGGGCAAGAAAGTGCCCTTCTTCAACTGCTGACAGTATGCTGTCCAAAATGCACAAGGAGGACACAAAAGAAAGGACTGCCAAGCCTTGCCAAGACAAGGTAGGATAGCCCTTTAGAAAATCCTGCTTTGGGTGGTGGTGGCGCATGCCTTTAATCCCAGCACTTGGGAGGCAGAGGCAGGCAAATCTTTGTGAGTTCGAGGCCAGCCTGGTCTACAGAGCAAGAGCCAGGAAAGGCACAAAGCTACACAGAGAAACCCTGTCTCGAAACCACCACCACCACCACCCCACCCTGCCAAAAAAAAAGAAAAATTTCGGTCCTCAGCTCCAGAAAAAGAAAAGAAAAGAAAAGAAAATCCTGCTTCACAGATGAATCTGTTTGATATGCTAGGTCTGTAGGCCAAAGGTGGATGTCAAAAACATTGCAGAGGAACCTTGGGTGACTGTCCAGGAAGTTTGTTTGTCATTTCTCACATTTTTTGGAAGTTGCTTGTTTGCGCTTCCTGCTTACTTAGGTAATGTTATGTCCTTCTTGGGTCTCTGAGGGAGTTGAAGATTAGATAGTTATAGTTTTTCTTGTTAACAAATTCAGAAAAGAAACTCACTAAAAAGGTGTAAAGTATATAAGTTTGAAAGACATTAAAAGATAGTTTTGGGGCGGGGGTGGGGTGCGGGGTGCGGGGGACAGTGGCGCATGCCTTTAATCCCAGCACTCAGGAGGCAGAGCCAGGTGGATCTCTATGAGTTTGAGGCCAGCCTGGGCTACAGAGTGAGTTCCAGGAAAGGCGCAAAGCTACACAGAGAAACCCTGTCTTGAAAAACCAAAAAAAAGAAAAAAAAAAAGATAGTTTTTGGTTGATAATACAAGTTAGGATAGAAAGTGAATTAGGTATACTTTGGACTCACCAAAATAGGATAGATAATGGAGTATTTTCTCTGAATTTGTCAAATGTTAATGGACTGGAATTGTAAATGTAATTCTTGACTGTATATATTATATATACTTATTGTACTTATTGTATATAGTTTTTCCTATATAAATTATAACTTTTTATTATTTTAGACAAAAAAGGGGAAATGTGGTATTATAGTATATCCTAATAAACTTTGCCTGAAGATCAGAGAACAGAACAATCCACTAAATTAAACACAGAGGCCAGGCAGTGGTAGAACACACCTTTAATCTTAGCACTCAGGAGGCAGAGATCTCTCTGGATCTCTGTGAGTTCAAAGCCACCTTGGACTACATGAGATTGACTCAGTCTAGGAGAGAAACAGAGTCAGACAGTGGTGGCACACACCTTTAATCCCAGTACTTGGAAGTCACACGTCTTTAATCCCAGCACTAAGATCTCATGTCTTTGCTTGGGAAGCACACACACCTTTAATCCCAGGAAGTGATGACTGAACAGAGAAAGGTATATAAGATGTGAGGAGACAGGAACTAGAGTATTTTTCAGGCTGAGGAGTTGGTGAGGTAAGAGGTAGTGGCCTTGGCTTGTTCCTTTGTTTCTCTGATCTTTCAACATTTACCCCAATATCTGGCTCTGGGTTTTTTATTAACACCATGTAGGAATTCATGTTACAATTTGAAACCTGTTTTTTGAGTTTATCTCTTTTAGAGTCTGTCACCAAGGTAAACTGTTCATGTCTGCCTTTCTCAGTGGGGGACCTAGGGGCTCTAGAAAAATGAGGCCTGAATTTACATATGAAATGAACTGACAGCTGAAGCTTTACGGGGAAGAGCTGGGTTCCTGACACTGATAACATAAAGTTACAGTTAGCTGTCAACATCATCAGAGATCTGAGAAGGATAAATTACAGCAGGAAATATAATCCAAATGGCCTATGTATCAATTACAAAGACAGAGATTTGCCACTACCTGGATGGTTACCATAGGCTTCCATGGTCTCAGTGGTCTCAGTGGTCTTGATGCCTTCACTGGGGGAAGAAGTTTCTGGTCTTCATCTGTCACACAGGACACCATTACGTCTTTGGCTTCTGTGCCAGGCAGCACTAGCTTTCAGTCAGCTGCCAGACCCAGAAGGTCTGAGAGATTTTTCCTGTGGAGGAGGAGCTTGGGAAAACTGATGTACAGTGGCAAAGCACAGTGGAACAGTCAAGCCAACATGTGCACAGTTGGTGCGGGGCCCTAGGGGTAGGTGAGGCATGGGGCAGTTCTGCCCAGCTCATAGCCTTTGGGCCCCATTGTTTTCTTTGGCGACCTTAGGGTTGCTTCTAGGATCTGGCATTTCTGTCAACCGTGGGGGAGCTTTTTCTATTAAACATTTTAAATGCCATATTCAGCAGATCTCTGAGGAGTTTGAGGACCATTATCTATTAAGTATACCTGATTTTAAACAAACTTTACTTGTTTTCAGTTACTTACTTTAGGCTTAAACTTGAAAACATATATAGGAGCTAAATAAAGCTTATCATTAAATAAATTACACTTATGCTTAGCATGGCTATGAGCCTAGTTCTGAGCACAAAAAGAAATTTGATCATTTATAAGGTAACTGAGAATTAACTTGCATGTCTTAATTATCTTGAACAGTGTACAAGTTAGTAGCTTTTATAAGATTTTACAACTTAATTCCTGTTAAGTCTGAGACTTAAAAATTTGAACTGAAGATTTAATTGAAGATCCTTTAGCAACAAAATAAAACTTTAAACCATGAATACAGTCCATAGGGAGATTCTGAGTTAGAGGCTAGTCTGGTCTACAGAGCAAGTTCCAGGACAGACAGAGAAACCCTATCAAAAAAAAAAAAAAAGAAAGAAAGAAAGACCAAAACAAATCTAACACTTCTTGGGGTGTTGTACATAAACCTCACCAAAGTGGACGTTGTCTCTCTAGAGTCATCATTGTTACGTCATTCCTGCCATTGTCTTTGTCCCATCACATGTGACATGCCCCTCTAGTCCCCCTCAGCAACACTTCATGGCTTCTATAACCTTGTCATGGGGCCTTGTCAATCTTGGCTCCATTTCCTGGGCCTGGGGAGTCTCCAGGAGGGACTGTTTCAATCGGGAAGAAATAGCTGCCTAACAGAGCAGCTTGGGAAAGGATACTGGAAAGACAATGCCTTCAGTGATTTGACTTCAAAGGGAGCAAGACAGAAGAGACAGAGTGGAGAGAGGACAGCAGTTAGGCCAAGGAAAATGCCATCAGACTGCCTTTGCGGGGAGGCGGTACACATCACGACAAGTGTGTGGAGGTTGTAAGATAGCTTGCAGGAGTTGGTGCTCCCCTGCCTCCATGTTGTTCCTCGGGGCTTGAACTCAAACTTGGCAGCAAGCATGCCCACCCACTGGTTCGTCTCACTGGGCCCTTTCCAAGGGTTTAATTATTAGTAATCAATTTATTCATTTTAATTCATGTGTATGTGTGTGTGTATGCTCTCAGAGGCCAGAGGTGTCTGATCCCCTGGTGCTGGAGATACAGGTGGTTGTGAACCATCTGGCATGGGTTCTGGGAACCAAACTCTGGTCTTCTGGAGCAACAGCACATGCCCTTAACTGAGTTATCTCTCCAGTCCTGGACCAAAGGTTTCTGATGAAGCTCAGCAAAGCTGTGTTAGAGGAAGGCAAGTCAGAGAGGCTGGAGGGTATCCATGGTAATGGCATGGTGACCTGGGTGCCCAGTGGTCTCCAGGCAGATCCTGATGTCCAAGTGTCTCACCTCCTGTGGACACATGGCAAAGCAGGTGTCTGTCCTGTGGTCCAAAGGCCAGAATGTCTGTGCTTCTGAATGTGTCCCCATCAACCATAACAGGGGCATCTTCAACATAGATGTGCTCAGTGCTGGAGGTGAGAAGTATAAACACTACTGCAAGATGCTCTGAGATCAGGGGGAGGGGAGGCTGGTGGATGGATGGCCACACATTCATACACACGAAACAGGACGCACCTGCCCTGAGCTAGCTTCCGGCTGGGGAGGCTACTCTGTCAGAAAAGTGTTTGACATACAAGCGTGAGGACCTGAATCAGTCCCTGGGACACACATAGTAGGAGAAAGAACTGACTCCTCCAAGTTGCTCTCTGGCCACCACATGTGTATGTATACACAGTCAGGGAGGAGGAGAGAGAGTGGGGGAGGGAGAGAGAGGAGAAGGAGAGAGAGAGAGAGAGCAAGGGAGAGAGAGAGAAAACAAGCATGGTAGCAGAAGCTTGTAATCCCAGCTCTGCGGAGGCAGTAACAGGCTGGTCCCTTGGCTTGCTAACCAGCCAGCCTACTTGGCAAGCTCCAAGCTGGGGAGAGACCTCATCTCAAACACCAAGATGGACAGCACAGCCCCTGAGAAACAACACCCAAGACTGACAACTAGACTACACACATGCAAACGCACACACAAATACACACACGCGCACACACACACACACACACACACACACACACACACACACGCGCGCAGCGCGCGCGCACACGCACGCACACACACACCAGAAACTTAACAAGCAGGCTGATGTGTCTCCTCTGTCATTGGGAACACTTAGTCCAACCTGCTGACTCTCCGTCTCTCTTGAACCATCCCAGACACTCCATTTCTGACGGTTCTCGATTTTCAGATCTGCTCTCTGCCAAAGATACGGAAATGAGCCTTTTTTCCCGGTTCTAGACATTTCTCGATCTACCTTTGTCTTCATGTGTCATCTTGGGCAAGGTCTCCGTACTTCGAATCTTGACTTCTTCAAAATCCCACACCTGATTCAGCCACAGGGTGTCTGGAGAGCTGTGTGCCTCTGATCTTCCACTGGAGCTGGCTTGTGCCCTTCAGCTTAGTGGCATACTTCAATAGTAAATGTTAGTAGATTGCGCTTCCCTGAGAGATATCGTGATGGTATCTCTCAGATACCAGGGTGGACTTCTCCATGTTCTGATCACAGGTGGATTCCAAGCAGGAGCTCCACCCCTGAGCCACGCCCCCAGCCCCTCACTGGGGGATTCTAGGTTGGGGTTCCACCCCTGAGCCACGCCCCCAGCCCCTCACTGGGGATCCTAGACAGGGGCTCCACCCCTGAGCGACGCCCCCAGCCCCTCACTGGGGGGATTCTAGGCAGGGGCTCCACCCCTGAGCGACGCCCCCAGCCCCTCACTGGAGCTGACCCTGGATATATTCATAAATTTTCATCCCCTTCTAGTGAGACTCCAGACCACCACCAAACAGTTACAGTATGATGTAAAATTCTCCCACTGGGACCCTTTACCAAATCACCTGTCCTTCCCTCGACAGTGATGCACTCTGGGAGGATGGGGGCATCAAATGCGTCGACAACCTCAGATTTCACCCTCGTGGGGCTCTTCAGCTACACAGGGCCTCATCTCACCCTCTTCTTCCTCGTGGCCACCATGTTCACCGCAGGACTGCTAGGCAACACCATCCTAGTTCTCCTGATTGCCACGGACTCCAGACTCCACACACCCATGTACTTCCTGCTCAGCCAACTCTCACTTCTGGATGTTGGCTTCCCGCTGGTCACCATCCCCAAGATGGTGGCTGACTTCCTGCAGGGAGAGAACACCATCACCTTCGGGGGATGCGCCACCCAGATGTTCTTCCTCATGCTCATGGGTGTCTCTGAGGGCGTCCTTCTATCCCTCATGTCTTATGACCGCTACGTGGCGGTGTGCCACCCCCTGCATTACCAAGTGCTCATGAGAGGCCAGGTGTGTCTGGTGATGGTGGGCGCGTCCTGGTTCTCAGGTGCGCTTGTGGCCTCCATCCAGACCTCCATCACCCTGCAGTTCCCCTACTGTGCCTCACACACCGTGGACCACTTCTTCTGCGAGCTGCCAGCCCTCCTCAAGCTGTCGTGTGCAGACACGTCCGCCTATGAGTTGGCGCTCTCTATCTCCGGGGTGCTGATCTTACTGCTGCCCTTGTCGCTCATCTTCACCTCCTACGGCCACGTTCTGGGGGCCGTGCTGCGCATGCACTCAGCCGAAGCTAGACACAAGGCCTTCACCACATGCTCCTCACACGTGGCCGTCGTGGGTCTCTTTTACGGGGCAGCTGTGTTCATGTACATGGTCCCGGGCAACTACCACAGCCCACAACAGGACAATGTGGTATCCCTCTTCTACAGCCTCATTACCCCCACCCTCAACCCCCTCATCTACAGCCTGAGGAACAGAGAAGTCCGAATGGCCCTGGTCAAGGCCATGGGCAGGGCTGACTTCAGGGCCAAGCGGTGATGTCCTGGGATGCTGGTTTTCCCAGGAGTTCTTCTCTAAGGCTGGACATGCGCACGGGTCATTGCAACTGGCCAGCTGCCTCCTCCAGGGTGCACTTCTCACTTCTGGGTGAACTTGCAGAAAAATAGATGTTATGACCCAGCTTGGGGTGCATGCCCATCATCTCCATACTAGCACAGGGGCGCCGAGGCAGGAAGGTTAACTCAACTCTTCAGCCAGCATTGAAGACATAGCAAGAAGCTGCCTCAAAAAAAAAAAAAAATTTAGGGGAAGGCAGATGGATTGGCTGTTTAGAGCACTTGCTGTTCTTCCAAAGGACCTGCATTTGGTTTCCAGCACCCATGTCTCACAGCTCACAACTGCCTGTAACTCCAGCTCCAGGAGATCCAATGCCCTCTTCTGTCCTCCTTGGGCACCCACACACTTATGGCATATACACACATAATAAATGTTTTGTAAATTATTTAAATAAGAGGGCAGGTGTTCTAGGCTGCACATGGTGAAGCATGCCTTTTACCCTGACATTGGGAAGGTGGATAGGGATTTCATAATCGGCCTGAGAAATGGCTTCAACCTTTAAATGCTTGCCACATAAGCATGACGACGTGAGTTCAGATTCCCAGAGCCCACACAAATGTTGAGTGATCATGACAACTCGCCTCCAATCTCAGCCTCCAAAGGCAGAGATGGGATCCCCAGAGCAAGCTGGCTAGACAGACTAGCCACATTGGTGAGCTCTGAGTTTTATCAAGAGACCCTGTCTCAAAGAATAAGGTGGAGATGGAGGAATGGAAGAGGAATCCTGACATCAACTCCAGGGCTCTGCGTGTGCACATACACACACACACATACACACATGCAAAAATACATACACACATGCACACCACACATGAAAAATAATGATAAATACAAATTAAAAAGCAGTCCAAGGTCACTCAGGTACATATTGAGTTTGAAGTCAACCTGGACTACGTAAGACTGTTTCCAAAAAAAAGAAGCACTGATAGATATGGCCCTTCAACCTTGTATTCACAGAACCACAGACCAAAATAAACTCCTTTCCCTTATAACTTATCAGTCATTGGGTTATAGCAACAGAAAGTGAACAGAGGCACTAAAGCCAGCCTGCCTCATGCCATGATTAACATTTCTGCAATCTGGGAGGGATTGTTGTCTAGTGATTTCCTCCAAACTCCCGGAGAAGGGATAAAGGCTCGTATCATAGACGAAGGAAGTAAACAAAACTTACACGTCTCAGGAAACTCCTCAAATTTACAGGATTTGCAAGGCCCCTCCCCAAGGTTACAGAGTGGTAAGAACTGCTGGGGTGGAGACTCGAAGGTGGAACTGTCTGCAAATTGTACAGCTTCTGTGAGTCGACCACCATGCTGTGGGGGGCTTTGGGAGCTGCCTTTGAGTCACCCATACTAAGTGACCCCAGTGAATGCACTGGTTCCCTGAGCTAGAGTGGGTAGAGTAATTACTTTGGTCTGTGGTCAGTGCCTCTCCAGAGTGAACAAACATTTATTCACTTCTCTCCAGGAATAGTTACAGGGCATGAAGGGCATGGTGGCACATGCCTTTGATCCAGCCATCTAGAGATTGAGGCAAGTGTGTCTCTGTGAGTTCCAGGCTAGTCTGGTCTACATTGTCAGTTCCAGGCCAGCCAGGGCTACACAGTGAGACCCTGTGTCACAAGAAGAAGAACAGGAGGAAGAGGAGGAGGAGGAGGAGGAGGAGGAGGAGGAGGAGGAGGAGGAGAATCATAGGCCAGGACTCTAGGATCCAACCTCTGAAATCCACAGAGAAAGAACCACCAACAAGGCTCTGAAACTTCCAACTCCTGCTGACCTTGGCAGTGACTTTGCTTGGGTCACATCTGCAAATTTTACCTAAGTAGAAGAACAGCCACTCAGGGTGACCCTCTCTGGCCAGTCAACACATGAGTTATTGTGCTGTTTTGATAGTTACAGAGCTGAGTGGTGGAATGGGAACCCACCAATAACTACCAACTCTGTCACTGATTGATGCTGCCTTTTTTTTTTTTTTTTGGTTTTTCAAGATAGGGATTCTGTGTAGCCCTAGGTGTCCTGGAACACACTCTGTAGACCAGGCTGGCTTTGAACTGCCTGCCTCTGCCTCCTGAGTGCTGGGATTAAAAGTGTGTGCCACCACTACCTGGTGATACTGCCATTTTCAAGCCTCTGTTGTCACTGACAGTGGGCCCAAGGCTTAACTAAGATTGCTCAACTCCGAGTTTTAAGTGGACAGTGTCTGTACTGCCATTAGTGGCTTAGACAGGGGCTTGATTTGTGAGCCACGCCCCCAGCCCTTCACTGGGGGATTTTAGACAGGGCTCCACCTTGAGCCCCGCCCCCAGCCCCTCACTGGGGATTCTAGGCGGGGCTCCACCCCTGAGCCACGCCCCCAGCCCCTCACTGGGGATTCTAGGCGGGGCTCCACCCCTGAGCCACGCCCCCAGCCCCTCACTGGGGATTCTAGGCAGGGGCTCCACCCCTGAGCCACGCCCCCAGCCCCTCACTGGGGATTCTAGGCGGGGCTCCACCCCTGAGCCACGCCCCCAGCCCCTCACTGGGGATTCTAGGCGGGGCTCCACCCCTGAGCCACGCCCCCAGCCCCTCACTGGGGATTCTAGGCGGGGCTCCACCCCTGAGCCACGCCCCTAGCCCTTCACTGGAGAATTTTAGACAGGGCTCCACCCCTGAGCTACACCCCCCTCCTAGTTCTTTTCCTTTTTATTGTGGGGCAGGGCCTATCCTTGAATTCACTATGTTTTGTAATTCCTCTGCTTCAGCCTCCCAAAGTAACTGGAATAGTAATGTCTGCATTACCATGCCTAGAAAATGTCAAAGTGAGCTAGGCGGTGGTGGCGCTTGCCTTTAATCCCAGCACTTGGGAGGCAGAGGCAGGCGGATCTCTGTGAGTTCCAGGCCAGCCTGGGCTACAGAGTGAGTTCCAGGAAAGGCGCAAAGCTACACAGAAAAACCCTGTCTCGAAAAACCAAAAAGAAGAAGAAGAAGAAGAAGAAGAAGAAGAAGAAGAAGAAGAAGAAGAAGAAGAAGAAGAAGAAGAAGAAGTCAAAGTGTTTTGATCTTCAGTGATGGAAGATCACCAATAGCAAATCACCATTAGCAAATCTTAGCAATCAAAATCTAAATAGGTTTGTTTTTAAATGACTTATTTATTACTTGTTATTTATTTGGTATGTGTGTGGTCAGAGAACAACTTGAGGCAGTCAGTTGTTCCACCATATTGAACCCAGAGATCAAAATCAAGTCAGCCTTGATGGCGAGCACCTTTGCCCAGTGAGCCCTCAAGCCAGCCCTAGATATGTTCTTAAATAGTCAGTGTCATGAAAGATCAAAGAAAGCTGAGGAGTTCCTCAGATGAACGTATACAAGACACACAGTGTCCTGGTTACAGCTGAGGAGTTCCTCAGGTGAGCATACACAAGACACACGGTGTCCTGGTTAGTTTTGTCAACTTGACCCGAGCGTCAGTCATCTGAGAAGAGGGAACCACAGTTGAGAAAACACCTCCTTAGGATGAGCCTATGGGCAAGCCCGTGGGGCTTGATTTCCTTGATTAATGATTGATGTGGAAGGACCATGACAATCTTGGGCTGGTGGTCCTGGGCCTATAAGAAAGCAGGCTGAGCAAGCCAGGAGAAGCCAGCCAGTAAGCAGCACCCCCACATGGCCTCGGCATCAGCTCCTGCCTCCAGGTTCCTCTTGCCCAGTTTGAGTTCCTGCCTTGGTTTCCCTCAATGACTGTGATTCAGGACATGTAAATCAAATGAACTCTTTCCTCCCCAAGTTCCTTTTGGTCATGGTGCTCTAATCACAGCTGTAGAAAGCAAACTAAGACACACAGCAACTGGATGGACCCAACCAGACAGAAAAAGAAAACACTAACTATGGACACTGAAGCCAGAAGTGATGGTCCACACCAGCCATCCAAGCACTGAAGAGGCAGGAGGCAGGGATATGGAGAGTTCTAAGCCAGCCTGATCTACATAGCTAGACTCTATCTACAACAAGATAAAACCCAAAAGTATAATCAAGCAACTCTTGTCATGATGGCACACCTGTCATCCCACAATAAAGGAGGCTGAGGCAGGAGAATAGTTAGGCCAGGCCAGCCAGGGCTACATGGTAAGATCCTGTGGTGGGGGTATGGGGTAGTCTACTATGTGACATGTACACACTAAACATCTGCCTTGAACCACGACTCCATAAAAATCTCAACTAATCTGGAAACACCGTAGCTCTCTGTGTGGTTCAGTGGAAGAGTGCTTGCCTGGCATGTGATGGGTCCTGGGTTCACCTGCTACACAGGAAAAGGGGAGGGGATGGGAGAGAAGAGAGAGAGGAGGGAAGATGGAGGATGGAGAAATAAGGAGAAGACTGAGAAGGGAAGAAGGAAAGACGGAGGGAGGAAGTGAAGGGAGGAGGAAGAGGGACCAGGAGGAGGCACCTCTGGGGTTAAAGCTGCTATGCTCTGTGCTGTGATTCTCACTGTGGCCACTAGGGGACGAGGTGCCTCCTCCAATCCTCACGGCCAGGCTGCTGCTCACTCCCAGAGTTAGGGTGATGCCTGAAGGTGATGCAGAGTCCCCCAAAATGCAGGAGACCCAGAGGAAGAAGTTTAAAGTCACACAATCCAGTGTTTCACAACATCAAAGCATGCAGCAAAATAAAAAGTCATGAAGATGCTGGAAGGCCAGGTCTGGTCTCCATGCGATGGGAGTGGGCTTCCAGATCCCAGCGCTGGGGACTGCTGTGCATCATCATCCTGACTGCACTAATCCTTTTCTTTGTTTTGTCTTTTAGAAAGAGTTTTTTTTTGTCGGGCAGTGATGATGTGCACGCCTTTAATCTCAGCACTTGGGAGGGAGAGGCAGGCAGATCTCTGATTCAAGGCCAGCCTGGTCTAGGGCTACACAGAGAAACCCTGCTTCAGAAAAGCAAACAAACAAACAAAAAGAGTTGTTTTATTTTTTACGTATGTGTCTGTGTGTTTGTCTGGGGGGGGTGGAGCTTGTACAAGTGTGTGCAGTACCCTCAGGCCCAGAGCAGGAGCTAGGATTACAGGCAGCTGGGAACTGGGAACTGAACGAGGGTTCTCTGCAAAAGCAGAAAATTCTCCCACCTACTGAACTGTCTCTCCAGTCTCTCCCCCTCCCATGATCAGGACGTACGGTGTTCACGCCGCAGCACGTCCAGCCAGAAGCTCCTGTGGTCCCCTGGGAAGACGTGAGTGCGCCCTCACAGCACCTCTCCCAAAGACTAGTTTGTTCATCCCAGCAATGGCTTCTCTCCTGCCAGCCCTTGACACCCAGTCCCTGCTGAGTAGCGTGTGGACAGCAGAGAAAGCCCAGCCCCAAGCCCTGTGCTTGAGAAACTCCAGGGTGTGAGAGCAAGCAGCAACAACAAAACCGCAGGTCAAGGGTAAGGAGAGCCCAGAGCCAGGGTGGGAAGCGGTGCAGGGAACTGTATCCTGCAGAACGGGCTTGGGATAAACAGACAGAGTTCAGCTTGAGGAACAAACCCTCAGGAGATGTGGGGAAATTCCTGTCAGAGGACCCAAATATGCAATTCGGGGCCCCAGAAAGCATAGTTTAGAAGAGAATGGGAGATGGGTAGTGATTATAAAAAAAACTAGTGAGGTCAGTAGGAACCTGACCCCACGTGAGGTTGGGGAGCACCCCTCAGCAAGGGAACAGCTGCTGCTGTCAAAGTGAGGCAGGGAAGCCATTCCTGGAAGAACAGGACCAGGCTGAGAGGAATGGTAAGGCATTAATTCATGGGACTCCATTCCCACTGGAGGATATGAGAATGTTACAAGCCTGAACACATATGGACAAAACAGGAATTGCGCCTGCTATAGACATTGTGTCCCTCGTCCCCCGAAAAGATAACAAAATAATAAGTATGAATGCGGCTACTGCTCCCAGCAGTTGGAAGCCACAAACCTACCCCAGGGTTTGGGCAAGACTAACAGCGTCAAGGGAATTCTACTGAGCCATGCTCTTCAGGGAGTCCCCCAAAGAATCCTAGAGACACGGGCACCACAGGTGTGGAGGGAAAACCTGGGAAGGAGCTCCTGTGCCCTCGGCCCCTGAGAAGCTGGCCCGATAGGAACCAAACACAGAACAGACAATTAGCCAGTGTCCTAACAAGACCCTCGAGACTAAGCCCAGGATATGAGGATGGAGGGTAAATAGTGCTCTACCAAGGCCTTGCTTTGTCCTTGGTAGGGACAAAGAGCACGGGTCACAGGCCATCCAAGACCCTTTCCCAAGAAAAGCTGGCTCACCTCCCACCAGGAATCCCAGAGTCGGAGGGACACTTCCCATAGGTGAGTGGAGACAGATGAGCTGAGCAGAAGGAGAAAGAGGCCACACCAGGCAGTGAGCTGTGAAGGGTTCAGAGGAGCCTTTCTAGACCTCATTAAGTCATGGCTATAAAAAAGATACAACAAAATGGCAGTTTTGCTGAGTGGTCAAAGTGCCTGGGTCCTGCATGACAATGTTTTGAGACAAGATCTTATGTGGCCCAGGCTACCTGGAGCTTGTAATCCTCCTTTAACCTCCTGAGTGTTGGGGTGACAGATGAGCCCACCACGCTCAGGCTGTATAGTATAGTATTAAGAGCTTTGGAGAAAGACAGACTGTGACATGAGGGGCAATTGGTAATTTCCTGAGTCACCTCAGTGCATGAATGGCGATGAGACCTTAGCCGGAGTGCTAAGTGTGATGAGGGGGCTCCATCCATTCCTTGTCATGGTCTTCTGTATACAGCAAGTGTCTCATGAGTGGAAGCTGCCAGCTATCAGCAGCAGGTCAGGAGGAAGCCAGTGCAAGATTTTACAGAGGAGAGGCAGGTCCCCTCACCCTGATCAGGTGCCACTGTAGAGAGTGGTCCAGATCAAGCCTGGTGCCAAAGAAACAGCGAAGGGGTAAGGTTGAGAGTCAACAGGACAAGCTGAGAATCAGCAGGGGGAGGGAGGCTGGGTGTGGTGACCCACACCTGTCATCCCAGCATGCAGGAGGCTGAGGCGGGAGGAGGATGAATTCCAGAGCAGATTGGGCTAGAGTCAGACCCTGTCTCAACAGACCAAAGGTGGAGGATGTGGCAGAGTGGAAGAGTACCAGCAAGCAGAGTCCCCGGATCCATCTCCAGCACCACAAATAATAGTGAAAATTGAAAAAGAGGGCAGAAGGGAAGAAAGAGGAGAGGGAGGAGGAGGAAGAGGAGAAAGAAAGGATGAGAAGGGAGAAGAGGAAGTAGAGGGTGAAGAGGATAAGTGGTCAGCACCCTTGGACAGCCAACGGCCACCACCGTCCACCCCGAGCCCTGCCTGGGCAGCTCTGACTTTAGTGGAGGTGAAGCTAAGCCAGGGAGCCCAGAATCAGGCCAGACACTGAGACAGGGTGGACACAGCCTCTGGGGATCTGAGCAAGCCCAG